>NW_018020589.1:605204-746897 GCF_002006095.1 Pseudomyrmex gracilis | reverse complement strand
TACAAATTTAAAGATAATATATATAAAAAAGCAACCTTTCTAACAGTGAGGTGCTTTTTATATGAGAAGAATAAATTATTTATAATAACGTACCGTTGCGCGTAGTCCATCGTTGTCCATCGCTGTATCTTCAACTCCAGTCCCACGTAGTAATCAGGAACCTACCTTTTCTGTCCCACGATGCGAAGGGTGCGCGCCCACGACGAGATGACCGTAGTCCCACGACGCGGGACCACGTTTAAACTTACCGGTGGCCCCGTTGTTGTAATATGACGCGAAAACCGCGAAATCGCGAATGACTCTACTTTTACTTTTAAAAAAGTTGATAGATAAAAATTAAAACACAATTCCGAAATAACGCGAAAAATAATTATTTTAAAAGATAGAATATAATTATTTTAAAAGATAGAATATAAGAATAATAAAAATGAAGTAAAAAGTTAAATGAAAAAAATAGAATTTTATTCGCGACTCTAAGACTTTATGTTTAAATATTAAAGAATATTAAATATTAAAGTATGTGTAGAAAGGGTGAAGGAGGGTAAATAAAAAGGAAAAAAGAATAAATTAGGGAATCTTACTTTTCAATATTCTCTTGTTTTTTTTCTTTTTTTTTTCTTTTTTTTGATATAGAAAAGGTATAGGATAGGTAGTGTGTATGTAAAAAAATGCAGAATGAAAAATAAGTAATAAGAAGTCAAAATAAGTGATTATAAAACGAATGAAAGTTATATAAGTTATATAAGTTTTAAAATATTCTAAAATATGTCGCACGGATTTTAGGTAAATCTCAAATCAAAGTTATAATTAAAAATCGAAGTTATAATCAAAAATCAAAGTTATAATATTGATTATTTTGTTAGTACAAAACGGAATTTGCGGTTTTAATTATAATAGTAATATTTACGTACTTTTTACGCAAAAACAGTCTCGCAACTTTTGCGAGAATTACTCCGCTTAGCACAGCGAAGTATTTTGCTTCGTTACTTTAACGAAGCATCAGTCCGCAATTTTTTTGCGAAAATTGTTTATCGAAAACGGAACGGATCGAAAAAGGAAAATTAAAAACATAGTGAAAAATTCGATACATCTACACATTCGAAATCTAAATTAAAGTTAAGTAAAACGCGATCAATCAAAATTTCTACGTTAATTTTTTCGTATTAAAACTAAAACTCGCGGTAATAGTAACGCTAAGTCGTCAAAATTAAATAAATATGTTATTCTTTCCCGATATGCTTTTCGATAGTTTCTAAAATATCTAACTTTATCGTAAAATTCTCGCGGAAAATCTACTCTTTAATCGATGTCAATAAACAAAAAGTGAAAAAATAGCAAAAGTTTTAAATAAAACAATTCGCGAAATCTAAAACCGCGTACACGACCGCGATCGCGTTATTTCCTCGCATTTGCGAGGTCCAAGGCGTCGATTTTGACGCAAGGCGAACGAAACGTTCGCAATTTGTTGAAAATGAGAAGTCGTCGAGAAAAAACCGGTATAAAATAATTACATTACGGTATTAAATAATTACAGAAAATAACTTACATGAAGCAAGAATCTGAATTGGTTTGAAAAGAGTAGCAAATATATCTTTTTGATAATGATATAAAATATCTCATAAATATCTTTATTATTCTTTATTATACTTTATTAATCTTTATTATTCTCTAATTTCTATAAGTAAATTTAATTTAAATCTATAATCACAGCCCGAAAACTATATTTTTATCTTTGAAATAATTATTTTTTCTCGACGCTTTGAGATAAATAAGTAAAAACTATGTATCGCACTGATTTTTAAGAAACCCATCACCTACCCTAAAAGTCTACTCACGTGCGCTGGCCACTTACTGCGACAACAACATTCTGTAACAAAATAAAAGTCTATCATTAGAATAAGAACTTCGAAGAAAATTGAATGTATTTTAATACTTTTATATGTAAGATATATAATATTACAAACAGAAATATACCTTCGTGCCAGCATTTTATTGCCCGAACCGGCTCCTCCGATACTGCAAACACCGCCATCAGCGTCACCAAAAGTCCACAGGAATATTGTCCGGATTGTCTTCTGTGGCACTTGACCACTTTCACACGCGCACACACGCGCGATTAAGTGAATTTCTTTCATAGTTTCTTTAAAAGTTGCTTTTGATAATGTTAGANGTTAATTCACGATGAAAAATTTCACGTATATCAAACTATTACCTTGCTGTTTCGAGATTTGTTTTTTTGTAAAATAAAGTATTTTAAATATATAAAACGATGTATTACGATTACACGTAACTCACATTTTTTTGTTATATGTATGTTATAGCATNATATGTGGAAATATATTTTTTATTTGAATTTTACAGAGAATTTTACAACACAACCACTCTTTAAAATCGAGAGTCAACACAAGAACTACTGAATATAAAAAAATCTATAAAGTTTATTCACCTCCGAACTCTTCTCAATGACAGTTAAGGTGACAATGGTACCGCTTGCACCCAAACTGTCAGAGAGAAGAATTCGAAAATGGATAAGAAGTTATAGATTTACCGCGATTTTCTTAATAAAGAGTATTAACGAAACTCTAATGTGTAAAATATTAATTATTGTATTGTAAAATTCTTCTGAAGATTGAANTAAAAAATATAATTTCTAATATATGTTATATATAATATGTAACAAAAAAATGAATGTCGTTACATGAATCGATATATCTCTTTATGTATTAGAATAATTATTTTACAAAATAAATAAATGACGAAGCGGAAGACTAATAATTTATATACGCGAAATATTTTATCGCGATATATACGCGGTGTATTTACGAGAACAAAATTATATAATTAATTCACGAAGAAATTCACTTATGTACGAAATTGCGTACGAACTTGTCATGATGAAAAAGAAAAATTTTGAATCGCGCACAACCCGACAACACGTCTGTTACACTTGAGAGATCGACGAGATCTGAGGCTACGTGCTGCGCTGTGAATAGAGCGCACGCATCCCTCACTATGCGCAAAAACACTCGCCGGTTGGAAAAACACCTCAGTCGAACATAACACGTTTATTTTTCACACACATTCTTTCGTATTAAAATTTAACATTTATTACATTTCTTAGTTTTCTTTAAAGGAAGAGAACATTTATTACATGTCTTAATTCTCTTTAAAGAAAGAGAACAAATGAGAATTAAGAGAACATTTATTACATGTCTTAATTCTCATTTGTTCTCTTCCTTTAAAGAGAATTAAGACATGTAATAAATGTTCTCTTCCTTTAAAGAGAACTAAGAAATGTATAATACTCACACACTTAAAGAAAGTGACCATTTAAACTCGTGCACATAGCACAGAATAGAACCGCACGCTGTGGACATAGCGTACCGACATGTCGCTCGTAGACATGGCTACGTAGTTCCAACGTGCACCACACGTGAACTTGCGCTAGTTTACGGGGCGAAAAGCTATTAAGAGCCGTCTACAATGGAGAGTTGTAGGCCGTAATAGTAAGAAATTGACCAATCACGGACAAAGTACAGAAGAATAATCGATTGTGATTTGTCAATTTCTTACTGTTACGGTCTAAAACTCTCCATTGTAGACGGCTCTTTACAGTTTATCATATGGCCCCGGCCGCTCTTAGTCTTCTTTCTGGTCTAAAGTAAGAGTTTATGCCCCGTCTCCTTATTTCTATGTCTATGGTCATAGCCGTTATTGTAGGACAGTCCTGAGCTGTGTGAGTAGATATTTTCAGGTTAGAAAACGTAAAGTGAGTGAATACGTCTTTTATCTCACGAATTGAGTAACAGTACTGACGATGGCAAGTGTTTTGAAAAAGGTAATTTAGTGATGAAATATCTCGTGTATATTTTAATTAGAATGTGTGTCGCAAATCGCTCTACGTTAAATACAATCTTCTAGAATTGTTGCGAAACTCTTGAATGTATTTACTTCATGAAAATATACTTTTGTATTTTTGTGTACAGAGTACAAATTTAACGGGTCTTGCTGTTTGTAAGAATCCTCATCTGGAATTAGTTCCGCTATACAATAGAATTCTGCGTGTCTTACAAAAGATGCCAAATGACTACGCTTATAGGAAGGAAACGGAGAAAATTGTCAAGGATAGATTAAAGATCGTGAGAGAGGTAAGTCTTGACAATCACTAAATGATAAAAATTAATTAACGTAAATATTACAAAACTGTAAGAGATCGCGTATATTGCACACAGAATCCTGATATACCAACTATTGAAAATAAAATTAACTGCGGACAAGTTGAAGAGCTTATTGTACAAGCTAGAAATGAGATGACGCTCGCAGAGAAGATGGTATTGTGGAAACCATGGGAGAAATTAATCGAGGAAGCACCGTCCAACCAGTGGACTTGGCCACCTCATAAATAAAGTTTTAAGTTGTATAAATATTTTCTATGTAAATATAGTATGTATAGATTGCTTTTTATGCAAGATCACACATATTGTGTTGTCGTTATATATGTGTATATAATATCATTAAATAAATGTTCTCTCTGAGAGAGACTAGAATCTTTTTTTTTCAGGATGACTTTGCGATAATAGTCATCTTATACGAGTTACGCACACGTCGTAAAATTGTCATTTGATTAGATATTAAATATGCATATTAAAGCGTTACATATATATGTGTTATGTCAAAAAAAAAACTATGATACATAGTTTCTTTTATGCAACAGTAATCGCAAGAACTTGCATCTGCGCGTTAACGTTTGCACGCAATTTGCCACAAAAAAGAAAGTTTTGGGACATTTGTTTATTAAAAAATCGTAATCGCGTGTACATAGTTAAAAAACATTGGCGTTTTCTCTCTCTCTCTCTTCAGGCTCTTGTTTCAAAAACAACATTACATGTCAGTAGATGAAATATATTCACTTTTTTCCATAAAAGAAACTCCGAAATATTTTTGCGTGTGTGTGATAGTTTTTTTATTAAAAAAAACTGTCATCGTAACAATGCGTGCAAAAAAAACATTGTTGATTTCTTAAGACTATGTTTTAAAAAGTAACAATCTTTTACATGTTCAATAATAGATATTACGCGAAATACGTTCAATTTACTACGATAGAAGAAACGGAACATTTCCGTTTATTGAAAAAACTGCTATCGCAAGTACATTATCAAAAGAGAATAGCAGAAAAAGGTGATTAAAAAATACGAGTAACATATTTTGATATTGATATCTCGAGACATCCAAAATACGCGTAAACAAACATAATAAAAAAAAAACAACAAATCAGTAAAAGATTGTACAAGCAAAATAGTAGCTTTGATAACATCCCCCGTGGCACGACGATAACAAAGCGAGACGCGACCCGATCGCGCTTATCAGGCCTGACTTCCCGCGGAAGGGAGCCGTCCTTGCGTCCCCCCTTTAAAAAGCTGCGGCGCGGAAGACCCCATGGGGCCCTCGGGGACCGGATAAGATAGAGAAGAGCGAAATGGAAAAAGGTGTACCGTTCACCGGCACGGAGGTAAACGAGCGGCGCGGCACGGCACTTACTTCCCCACCCGCGCGCGCTCTTCCCCATCGTCGGCTGACTTGGTGCCGCGGCGAGAGCGTGCGCGCGCGCGTTCTCGCACTCGTTCGCGGGACGCCGAGGCGACGGGTACGTTTGTGTCGCGCACTCTGACCTTCGTCGCGCTTCCCTCTCCCTTCCCATCTTTGTTCGTGCGATGTAAACATAGCTGGCAGTTCGGCAGGTGGTCGCAGGTGCGAACGACGCGGTGCCGAGTATCATTCGCATAGGAGATCGCGTCGCGTCGCGTTCGCCGATTGACAGTGATAACGTAACAGTGTATGACATCCGTTTTTCCCCGTCGTTCGAGAGATCGAGAGCGCGCACAGAGTGCATTATTATATACCGTTCTTCTCCAACGTGCACACACACACACACATATATATATAAACATCGCGGTGCAGTGATCTTCCCGTGCCAAGCCGCGAACCTGGGTTCGCGGGTTCGACTGTGTCGGATTGAGAGAGGAAGAGAAAGACAACCCGGCAGTGTCGTGGGAAAGGGAGCAGCGTCATAAATTTTATCGGTGAGTACCGATTTCGTATTTTCCGTTGTCGCACGGAGAACATATTGAATCGATAGAATCGATATATCGGAGCAGATTTCACGCGGAACAGCCGTCTGCTTTCGATATGTCGTCATCAAATCTTCGATAATATCAAATCGAACACAAGAGTGTCACGGATCGGACTTTTCGCGTAAAACAGTTTAAAAAAAAAAAAAGAAGTTTTGAGCAGATTGACATTTACACACAATGTTTTCAATAGAAACACAAAATTTGTCCGAATTTACTCGTTGGAAATTAACACTAGTATAAGTTTGGTGATATTTTCATTTGGTTCTCTGGCGCACGTCGATGCCTAACCGATTGACAGCTCCGGAACTTTTATTTGTAACACAAAATGTCGAATCTCTCAATTCGAGATACGTAAGTGCGTTTCTCGGTAGCAAAGCGATCAAAGCTTTTTTTCAAGCTTTTGTGGAATTTAAATTATGCGCGCCGTTCTCGCGAACGCATGAGGTAATGCGCGTTGCAATAAAACGCGCGATACGCAATTAACGCGCTATTGCCACTCGTGCGGCATTTAACCGGAATAATTCGAACTGACAAATTGTCGGTTATACGTGAGCGCGTTATAATGACCTTCGTCGTAGTAGCGATTTTCTGGCATATATTCAGCAGCGGATATGTGTGAAGTTTTATCAGGCTCGCGATATCAGTGCACGTCAAAATGACGTGCGACGGGCATTAATATTTAATACGCGAGACGTTTGTTTATCTGCGCTATTTATACGTAACAAGACTCTTTCGAGCTCAAGTAATTCGCGAGCCGGTAATGTGTATTTTTATATACAGTTTTGTTGTCAAAGCCGTAAATTCCGAAGTTCAAACGGAGGGAGGGAGTGTAGCTCTTAAAAATTTAAACATTTAAATATTTGAACTGTTTAAATGTGACAGTTCTAAGACACTTGGTAATAGAAAAAAAAAAAACCGTTTGTAATACGTAATAATATGGTTTTTTCGCTCGTGTGCGAAATCAAACATTTGAATGAAGAATTTGAATAATGAAATTGAAAAAAGTATGCGACAATAATTTACGCTTTTACTTTTAGGGAAATCTTGTAGTTAAGAAAATTGAAATTTAATTGATAGAGGGCACGTTGCATTTAATTCTTTTCAGTTGTATGATTAACGTGAAACAGGCCATCAAGTATTTAATTTCGAAAATTAATGCTTCTGATATTCGCACATGGGCTCGCGGAGTAAGTACGTCTATTAACACGGCGAGCGAGTTGCACGCCCTATTTCCATTCGCGTGCGTTCGCGCCACGTGTGTCGATATGCGTGTGTACTTTGTGTGCGGGACGTATATAAGGTGATATCTACAAACAGCGAAACTTTTCGTCCCCCGAAGTTCGTTTATGATTAGTTTTCGACTATCTCATGATGTTTAACCTGCTTTCAAAGTCTTACTTCACGCTATTACGCTCTTACATAAAGCTAATCAGGTTAACATACGAACGAATTATCATTCTTGAATAATTTTGAAAATCATTAAACTTATTTCTAGATGCAAATTTTTCGAAAAAAAAGTATTTCAACCACGGACAAATTCTGTTTATCGGGTGTAATTAAAATACAATCATATTTTTTTCCCAAGTTTATTATATTTTGAATATAAAATCTTTTATAGATGTTTTTGGTTTAAAACACATGTTATATCGGAAAAAATTAAAAAATACGTAAAACGATATAAAAAAAAAAAGTATCTCTCACGTGATAAGTTGTTCAAATTTTCAATAGAGTGTGATTCGTGATGTCGATCGACGTTGCGGTGGCTGTGATTTTTTTCGAAAGGCGATCGGCAAATTATTCATATTCCACTTTTAAAGTTTGCGCTCGTTACGCGCTAGTTTTCCACGCGTTTTCTTTATACGCACAAACATTTGCACACGTGTGCACGCAAACTTGGAAATTTACGGAATGCACAGAGAATTTTGATTGCGCGCCGAGATTTTTCAGCTGTTGCGTCGGTAGCATCGCCGTGAAAATAGTTGTTTGCCTATAATAATTCTCCGGACGATCTTCGCGTGCGACGGTCGCCGCGACCGTCCCCGCGTTATGGGAATGCGCGTCCGATTATCGTCGTGATTTACGGGCCTTAAAACGTGGGAAAGTTGCTGCGCTTTTTTGCGCTACGTTCTAAATTTTTACTCATCTAGGCTAACGACCGCATTTAGCTCGGTCGAATCGCCGAAAAACAAAAAAAAAAAAATAAAAAAAAAATTGGCTCACGATATGCGCGGATGCCGTTCGGGATTAGGAGTAATACGTTTTGCTTTTTCGTGTTTCTTACCTCGAAGAAGCGCGCGCTCAAGCGTAATTATTTTCCTAGCAACCGTCGACTATTATAATATGATCGATTCTTCGTGTAACTAGTATACGACGCAATTCGTCGATTCGCAAAAACTTCTTTGAGATCTCGAGTGTATCTTCGAGTGTAATTTTTTTTTTTTTTTTTATGTATTTCTCGTTTTATTGCAATTGAGAGTCGAGAGTCGAAAGAGAAAATAGAAGTTTTGTAGTCTCGAAGAAAGAGAGAGAGAGAGAGAGTAAAGATTGTTAAGATAAAGGTTCACAGAGTTCAGAATCGAGAGATGAAAGTGCTTACGCGTCGTGCAATTAGATTCTCGTTATATACTTCGAATAGTCGAAGAATAAATAATTGTTTATTTCATTTCGAATTGATGCGCACACAAATTTCCCGGCAAAAAAAAAAATCTGATTTCCGAGATATTTCCTTGCAAGAGAGTTCTATTCCGCAACGCGATTTACTGATAAAAAGAATAGTCGGCGGGGTGGGCGATATTCTAAGACGGAAAACAATGCCACGAACGGAGACGAGCGCATCTTTCCGCTTCCAGCCAAACACAATGCGCGATTTTTACGAGCGGCGCGCACTAGCGGCGAAGGAAACGTTATATAGCTTTCGCGGCACAACCGAACGATAGGAGTAGCCGGACCGGACGGGCAGTGAAAAAATTTTTTTGCTCGGCCAATATATATCCACGCACGAGATATCCTTACGGACGGCCGTTCGCCTATAAACGTCGCGTTCTGCCGCGACATAGCGCGTTCCTTCGCAAATTCCGCGAATATTGCCATTCCCCCTTCCGTTTATTATGTGTGTTCGCGAGTAAATTAAATCGGAAGACATCTTTAAGATTGATACACCCCCGATTCCAAAGATCTCCGGGATAAGAGCACGTTCTTCGAGCAAAATTGTTATTTTCTTTACCGCAATCAGAAACGCGCAATTGTCACTTAAATATCCGCAACGAAATTTGATCAGCTTCTTCTATACTCGGAAAGTCTTGGAAAGATGCGACGATCGATTCTTCAATTATATTCGACAAAAATCGCGACGCGCGGAAACGACCGCCGCGCGAATCTGCCGATCTCGGCTCGGATGGAAAACGATCGCGGAAAGGTATATAGGCCCTCCGCATTGGCGGAGAACGTTAACGTGCCGTGACGTTGCTCCGTTAGGATGCTCAGAGGATGAGGTTTGCCATCGCGCGCCGATCGTGAACTTTATTTGCGCTCACCTCCTCGTCGTGCCGAATCCGCATCTCGCCCTGCGCGCACATCTCCCACCCCGAGGGCGATAGTCATCTCTTTCACGACGATTTACGGTACTCAGATGTCGTATCGTTCTCACGCGTTGAAATTTGTGTAAATCTTCCGAAAAATTCGTCATTCGCGCACCTTTTTTTTTTTTCGCACCACGCGTTTATTTATACAACAGACCGCGTCGCAACGCGAACAATTGTGCGACTATATCGGTCGGAAGGCTGCGAAATATCTTTGTTTTATGTGTCACGCGGCGTTAATTGCGGCGTTGTAGATTGATTGATACGCGTTTATTTACCTCGCGTGTTTACACAAGAAAGAAATAATGTTTCGCGTGTTAATCACTTTGACACGCGGCGCGAGCTTTCGTCGTCTACGAGATTGTGTAATTTCTTTCGTTTTGCGCGAAAGCGACATGATTATTCGTGATATGTCCAGAGTTTACGCGTGCCCGCGAGGCATATCGTTCGTAAATTCAGAATCAATATGATAAATCAGCAGGTGAGATAACTGTGCTCGGTAGAATTCATCGCTTTTAAACACGACGCTGTTTAGCGTCGGAATTAATCAGACACGTGAGAAACGCGCGCGCGCGGCGGTACGCACGATACGCGTATAATAAAAAAGAAACCGTAGAATGTGTCCTAAAATATCGCGTAGCGGTTTTTACGTAGCGGATGAGATCTCGCAGAGGTCAAAGGTGAGGCGAAAATCGGATAACCGTCAAGAAACGTGTACGACGTATCAGACCACGAAGCACTCGCTCGAGAGGAGCCGAATGAATGACGGCTGGCGTGCTGGAATTTCTAATGAAAACTGAATAGACGTTTGAATAATAAATGCGCGAGATGTCGCACGAAAATATACGATCGGTTTTTGCATACGGTTTCGCAACGACTGAAGCTGAACGATCCGACTGTCGTATTCAAGGTGACACCTCTCAAAGGTCATCCGCGCACCGTATGTCATCGATAAATCGATAATATCTAATGGGATCGATCGGTTTCTTATCGCACGGATTATTCGTGCGTATCGTTTAACCGTGTGTTCAATCGCTTCGGAAATATTCGTTGCGTTATCGAATGGTCAGAGGTTGACGCAAGCGTCGAACAATTCGTAAATAAGCTCTGAAAGTACAATTTTCAATAAGCTCGTGAGAATCAATGTAATTAATAATTTAACCAAGTTACAAGACGAAAGATGATGTTTTATATCAAGTGGTAATTAAATTCTCACCGAGGTCTTGATTTTGTTTTTTTTTTTTTTTTTTGGTGTACAACGAACGCGTTCGTGTTGCAGCACGCACAACTGTCTATTAACATTGTAACGTGTGAAGTCTCAATTTATCTGCACGAGACAGCGCATTTAATTAATATGTAGCTATCAAAACGAAATGAGAGAGGAGAGAGGGAGAGAGAGAGAGAGGTCAGTCCTCATCCAAGCTTCGGCTTTGACTTCAACGTCCCAGCTCTCACCTTTTGAATTTTGTGGGTCAATCGAGTTTCATGTTAACGATTATTGCCTTCGAAAGGTGATCGACACCATCCGCGCTAGTGATGGATAACTGAATTAAAATGAGACACGAAAGCAAGTCTCTCTCTCTCTCTCTCTCTCTCTCTCGATTCAATCAAATTTCCTGCTTTCGGTCGAAAACCTTGGTAATCATTTTATGCCGACGGCGAAATCTCTTCGTGCACAAATAAAAGCATACCGAAGCACCGAGAATAGATGGGATAAACCCGAGATTAAATCAATTCCGACATTTATCGTTAACTGTAACATGATTTATTCTCCTCTCTCGCGCGATTGCTACGCACCGAAGCATCTCATTCCGCGCATCTCTCTCCGCGAATTCTCTCATCTCGTTTGGGTCGCCGGTAACCTTGGTACGCGGAAACGAGACCTTGGCGTGTGCAGACCGCCATAAAGTCTTACCTAATGTTGAGGCCCGGGGAGATAAGGGTGGCCGCGAATAGCGAGCGCGATAATATAGCGAGCCTCGTTCGTCGTGCTCAATGGCTCGAGACTTTCACGAGCATTCCTCACCCAACGCGTCCTCCGCTCTTGATCTCTCTTCTTTTCTCTATCTCTCTCTCTCTCTCTCTCCCTCGCGAGATTCTCCTCTCGATTCGCCTGTCTCTTCTCTGACGCCGCGCGCGGTTCCGTTCATCTTTTAGCCGCGCGTTCTCCACCTGCCTCGCCCATCTTCGAGCGTGCGCGCGCGCGCGCGTGCGCTCGTGTTTCTCTCCGTGCAGCATTTCTGCGGGGCACATCGAAGCGAACACGAGCAGCGTCGCGGAAGTCCCGTTTAACCTCTCGAACCGCGATTTACGAGGCGCTCCGCTCGCCGTGGAATGCTCATTTGAGAGATACACTGTCGGCGGCGGCGGCGGCGGCGGCGCTACACACCGCCGCTACACGCAACCGCGAAGACACACACTCTCGTTAACCCCTTCGAGTTAACGCCCGTGAAAAACGTCGACGAGTACCGTGTGTGCCAGGTGCGGCCGCCGCGTGTCTCGGAGCAATCCATAAAGTTATAAGAGTGTGTTAGCCCCCGGAGAGGAGAAAAGGAGGATTTTACGCACCCCAGAAACCGCGGTTCGCGGTCGCACGCACGTTAACTATGTTGTCTTTGTCTCGTGTGATTAATGCCGGGGTGTAAAACATTTTACGCGCATCAATAACCGTTTGTTACGTACGAAAGCTCGCACCGACGTTGAGTATTTACAAATCAAATATTCCTCAGCGGACAGCTACTTAGTTTAGAAATTATTTCCTCACTCTTGTTGTAATATATTCCACACACACACACACTCTCTCTCTCTAGATGTATATTTGCCAGAAATCACAAATAGAAAAGCCACGGGGTTTCACGGGATTTTGTATTTCAGTTTATCTTGCCAATAAGCACCGGTTGCTAGCTCTTTTTTTTGTTTTTAGGCCGGGCAAACAACTTCCGAAGACCGTAGGTCAGGAGAGATCGTAAATCTCCACCTTACCTGAGACGCGATCTCGGTAAACTTTTCGTGAGGCGTGTGGGACCTAAACAAGCGCCCAACTAACATATATCCTACCCCAGAGAGATTCTCGACGTTTGATCCTTCTTGAGGTGCGATCGTGCGTTTGCGTACCGACCGGATATTTAGTTGGGTTTTCTAAACCGATCCGCAGTCTGCGTTTCTAAAAAAGCGTTTCACAAACTCACGCGAGAAATTACAATTATTAAGAAGTGTTGGTTTTAATGTTCTAGGGGAAAGTCACTCAAGTTTTTTTTTTTTTTTTTTTTTTAAGATTCTTGAACATCTTTGAAAGGTTGAAATGCGCGTTTAACGCATATTGCCTGAATGTGCAAATGGATCTACACTGTGTGTTATTTACGCAAGAGAAAGTCGGACAAGAGAGGAACGTCGATGCGTTTGATTTACGTAAATAAAAAAAAAAAAAATGCCGATGTATAACCAGCCGAGTTGGCTTCGCGTATTTGATCGGCAATGGAAAGGCGGACGTTAAAGAGGATCCGTGCGGCGCGCGAGGGAAATCGCGCGCGCGACACGTAAGAACGAACGCGCTTTACGCTCTCCCGTCTATACGTAAGAGGGCAAAACTCATTTCCCGCCGTCGTCGATCCCTTCCTTCCACCTTGTTCGCATCGCGTTGGTTTCCCAATGGGCCGGGACCGAGCACGAGCGCGGTTATTCGAAACGAAATTACGCGAGTAGTTCCCTGCATAACGAACCTTTCGCCTTACGTATCCGCATTCACTGCGCACTGTGGAGAAATATACCGTAAGACAGGGTTAAACCGCATCAGAGTTACTATGAATAAATATCGTAATATTATTCCAGAAATTTTTCTCCATCGAAAAAAATTTCAATTAATTTCTTTTTACATTTTTTTACTGAACATGTTGTTACGTTAAAAAATTATAAATTAAAAATGCAGTACGTATCAGATGACACTTTTTTTCTTACATAAAAACTAGCGACAATTTGGTTGCAAATTTGAGAAAAACCATAGCTAAATTTTAGTCGAAGAAGACACGTCACTTCAAAATTGCGAGTTTTTAAACAATAAATAATTTTTTCCGCCGTACCAAGTAATTCTACGCGCAATAAATTTTCATCAAATATCAGATCGATGCAATCGAGTCGATATTTTCAAGGGTTTAATACTTGTGACGTGTCGGCTCTGCTAAACACCAGTCTCGAACGGTTTTCATGTAATATTCATCGAACCCTGAATAGCGGTAGTGCCGTGTGTATTCCCGAGAAATGATTATCCTTTGAAAGGATCTGCATTCCAGCAGGCCTCTTTTTGCAAGGCCGGACATTATGGTCTCAATGCGGTTGCGTAACGTACGCACGCGCGCGCGCATATACACACACACACACACGTTCGCGTCCTTTCGTTCTCTCATCAACGTCACGGTGCGTTTCAGTTCCCTATTTCGGTCCTAGTGAATAGCCTCTCATTCAAATTCATTATACAATAAAATACTGGTACAACGACATGATTATGAATAGGGGTTCGGTTTTGATGAGATTCAAAGAAAAGAAAAGAACACAAAAGCCCATAAATTAATTGAAGCGTTTGTAATAAAGCAAACGAACTTCAAAGCAGATCGATTTTTTACGCGGTTTTGTAATTTCTGAGAAAGAATATCACACCGTTAAATCTGTAAAACTGTACACGCGGAATAACAGGATTGTACAACTACTTTGCAAGTCCTTTTTTTATATGTAACAGACATTTGTAATAAGATTATTTTCTTTTTGCTGATGTTTATATTCGAAGAATTTTATATCTAGAACAGAATTTTCCAACTGATTACGTGACTGCATAGAAATTTTACAGCACAAACTGCACGCGAGTTGGAAGACTCTGATCTAGAATATTCTCTTAAACTATAAGAATATAAGTCTTCGTATACTGATTTTCTTATACAAAGTTAATTACATGTCAAATTATACTTAATTATATTATTAAATCTCTTCATAGATTTTTCTTTTTGACGCTCTAGAAGAAGACATTAAAAATAAGCGACAGGAACACAGTTAAAATGAGAACGCAGAGGTTATTATTTTGTTTCAGCGTAACAATGAGGTTGTAACAATGTAATTAGCATATTATCTAATGATAGTTTGCATGTGTTAATTGTCACTCGTTTTAACCGGTCGTCCGCCAATTGACATGCATGGCGTAGGTATGTACATTCGCGAACGCAATAACTTCGTATCGCATCGTGCACGCGATCGTGAATTCAAGATCGACGCACTCCGTGTCTTCCTGTAATTATTGCAAACACTCGTCACGTACCATCGACGGAATAATAGACGCGTCATTTCGTTAATGTCAAGTGCGACTCAACTTGGCAATGTTCGTGAGACAGAAAAAAAAAAAAAAAAAAAAAAAGATATCTGNAAAAAAAAAAAAAAAAAAAAAAAGATATCGCCGCTGTACTTGCCCTTGTCGGCGATGCGTATAATAGCTTTATTAACACGACGCGTAACACAGCGTCGCATTAATACAACGCAATTGAATGGCGATTAGCTCACATTTGCGCGCATTGTAATTCGCAACGCTTGCCACGACTCTGAGAGTGTCAATTTTTCGCTCCGCAGGATTCGATTTCTTTTTCTACGAACCGGAAAATTGACGTCGA
The DNA here is from genome assembly GCF_002006095.1 of Pseudomyrmex gracilis. Taxonomy (NCBI): domain Eukaryota; kingdom Metazoa; phylum Arthropoda; class Insecta; order Hymenoptera; family Formicidae; genus Pseudomyrmex; species Pseudomyrmex gracilis. The sequence goes on along the minus strand of NW_018020589.1, from coordinate 731,543 downwards.
AGTTTTTTCAACCAACAGAGACGCCAATTGGATTGGACGCTTTAATGAGAATTGCGCGAAAATGATAATATTCCCTCGCGCGTGTATTAACAACAAAGAAGAAAATTATCGTTCGAGAGGGGTTTCGCATTTTACGCGCGCGTTTAGTATTCGAAAAAAAGTTTCAATTTTCTACATAGAATTTCCAGGATGCAGTTTCCGCCTCGCCGTATTCTTCTCACGCACTCACGCACTAAAAATAAATGCATTACGCGCTGGCTTCGTCGATGATGCGCGTTCTTGCATCGACATTTATTCGCAGTTATTTCATCGAATCGATCGACGCGCCGCAATCGTGGAACTAGGAAGCGAGGAAGCTGGGCAAAAGGGCAAACGCTACGATCACAAGAGGCGGAGGAAATGCGGAAAGGGAGACACACGAAGGGACTAAACCTCTGTCTTTCTCTCTCTCTCTCTCTCTCTCTCTCTCTCTCTCTTCCTGGTGTATATAGTTATACTTTCGTGAGGGCTCGTCGGCAGATAGATGCAATCGCGCGGAAACGTGGCTCGTTGCGCGCCGCGCCGCGTAAAAGTCTTCGCGCGGCCAGAAATGATTATCGCTCCCGCGAGTCGAAGAAAACTTACGCGTGTATACAGGCGTAATTATATGTGCATATCCCGGTACGTAACACACAGGCTGAAACGGCCCGTGAGCGCTACGAGTAAAATAGCTGCGTGAACATGAAAGAGAAGGAGAGAAGAAAGAGAACAGTGCATCCGCATACATATATATATATATATACACACACACATATATATATATATATATATATGTGTATATATGCGTGCGTGTTTAACCCGCGCGAGTGTTCGACGCGTGTTGAGATGCGTGGCGTTGAGCTCGGTGATTATTTCCTCTTTACACAGCAATTACTCGGGAAATCGCGTTATATCTTTATATTCGCCTTCGTGGTTTGCTAAAATATCGTATTTTTTTTGTTTCACCTCTTCATTTATACGTGCTTATAGCGTTTGTAATATACAAAACGCCCGTCTGCGGCGTTCTCCGTTGCCGACGACGTGAGGAGGTCCGCATGAGTCCGATTCTAAAATCCCCGCCCTTTTTTCTTTTTTTTCTCCCCCCGAGTTTTCATCTTCCTCTTACATTCGGCAAAACGAACCGCGACATGTATTGCAACCGGAATGATTCATCCCTCCGAAGAGGCGCGGAACAGTTCTACTTTACGGACGTCCATAAATATGCGAGATGCGTTCACAAATTACAAGCGAGACGTTCTCGCACAAAGGTAGAAAGTGAAGTGCTTCGCGTAGATACGCGCGGCACGATTCTCTATCAGATCTCCGGTAAGTGAGGACGTTGCGCACGTAGCCGGTGTATATATATATACGGTATACGTCTATTGTGCCAGCGGCGCAAGAGCGATCGTACGTAATGTGTTTCGGTCGGATCCTAATCTCGACGAATACGCGGCTCCTCGTGCCATGGACAATACGCACACGTTCCGCCGACCAACACGCTCGACGTGTTCGGCATGGCGATCGTCGTCGCGCCTATAAACTCGTACGTATCTTCGACATATATTCGACCCCGTCGCTCCTTTGTTTCTCTCCCCGCTAAGAGGATATGCGCGCGAGAATGTGTGCCAGCGAAAGTAATCACGGGAAGCAACGAGCCGAAAATCATCACGGCTCGATGAATCGTCCGTGATTCCTTTTAGAAACTGCGCCTCGCGCATCGGAAGTCTAATCCGGCGATGGCAATCGCCGGATTGTTGTAACAACGGGAAATTTATGCGCGCGACCTTGGCGATTATTGTGAACTTGCGCGTTTAACGCGGCCGATCTTCAGGGAAATGCGACGAGGCGAGAAAACACGTCGAAGATTTCTTCAAGTACTAATCTAAACGATTGCACTTAAATAAACAATCGTTGGAAATAAAATGAATTTAGAGATCTGTCGATAGAATGAATAGCGCGCTGTGAAAACGACGCAAATCTTCAATTTGCATCTCTTCTTTTACTTGGAAATTGCACAAACTGGAAGAGAAATATACGTACGTGTACTTCGTGTGTCTTCAATAATCCTGAATGAGCTTTAGTCGATTTTACGACTTTTCTCGGAGAAAGAGATCGCGAAAGCGCGATCATCTGTGCGATCAATTTGCTCCTCACACTTTCGTAGTACGTTCGCTCAACCAGGGAGAGAGAGTTAGACAAGGTAGACTTTAGTAATCGCGCTCAATTTGCGCCTATTTTACGCGAGCGAGAATCCACGAAAGAGCGATCGAGACAGAGAGAGGAACGACGAGAAAGGGAGAAAAGAGTTATTCTCCGTACGATCTATAGATGGACGCGCGTCGGCGAGGAAACGTGGCCTGAGGGATCGTACGCCACTTTAAATCGGCGAGGCGCGAGAAAGAGAAGCGATGGGGGTGACGCGGGGAAAGGGAGAGAAGGAAAGGGAAGAGCAGAACGGTGGCTAGGCGGTGCCCCTTTCGCGCACGTACCCGGGGCTCCCATCGGAGCTTTCTTCCCCTCGCGAGTCCCCCGTTCCGCGTAGAGTCCGTCGAGATATCCGAGCCTATAAGTGATCTTAATGACCGCCGCCGGCTATAAAGTCCGAGATTCCTCCGCATCGGCAGCGGATTCCGCCTCGTGCAACTTCCCTGCGTTACGTGCGCGCGCAACGCCGCCGTATATAATGACTCCTAATGACATCTTACCGATTTACGATCGATTGACCCGGGAGCAGGCGAGCGCCGATTCACGTACGCTATTGTTAAATTCGTGATAGATTTACTGTTTCGAAAAGCGCAGATAATATCGCAGTTTGCGGCTCTTCTTGTCTGTTTTTTTGTTTTTATTTTTTGAATTGTTTTACTTAATGCACGCACGGATAAATTGATTGCTCCAATTATATCGGGATGGTGATGAATAACTTGTAATTATAACTGTAGATGATAACGCCGCGGGTTCCAGTGTTGTGCCCCTATCTTGTATAATGACTTGCGATGATATCTCTCATCATTCGACTCACCATCGATTGACCCGGGGAATTATTTAGTTCCTGTTAAGCTCTGTTGCGTACAAAATATATGTTTTCATACATCGGAGAGAAATACCTATTAATTTTGCAATTAGTTGCATTATTATTATTATTATTTTTTTTTGTAGCTCCTGTAAGAAAGATATCCAGTAGATGTTATCTATAAAGAGATGCGTGTTTTCTACTTCTGATATTTAATTATTTTCGATAAGCAAAACTTTCGTGTGCAAATGCGCAACGTTTTCTTCTTTACTATCTTTCCGTATGAAATTCCTCGCGATAACCGTGTTAACCGGAAAAAGCGGAAACGCGCGTTTCTTCCTCGGCGAGCAAACTCGCCGCTCGTCGACTCGACGAGGTGACTCGCGCGAAATTATCGTGAGCGCCGTGCGTAACGCGAGTTGCCGAGAAATCTTTCCCTTCCTCCCTCTTCCTCGTTTTCTCTCTCTCTCTCTCTCTCTCTCTTTCTCTCTCGTCCACGCTGGTTGATCTCTCGATCGCCAACCGAGTTTTCTCGTGCATCGCGATTTCTCGTTTTCTCGCAAACGCGCCTTTTCGGGTTCGTCCGCGTGCCGGCACGACTTCGTGCCTTTCACGCGAAAATCGGGACCGGTTCGCCCCCGTTCTCCTCCCGTCGTCATTGCCATCGGCATCGCTATTATCATCGTCATCGTTGTCGTCGTTCTGATCGTCATCTCTTCTCTTCTCACGCGACCTCGATCGCGCTCAAACGACCGGCATTACGAGCGCGCGTATCGCAATCGACCGATTTCTATGTGGTTCCGCTCGCAGGTCTTTCTATTCTCCGGGGTATGCGTTGTTCGTCCGGGCTGTGTGTGCGAAAGTGAGTCGAGTTCTCTTTCTATAGAGATATTGTGACGGGTTGGCATGTAGGTATATCGATACCTTCTCTCTTTGCAATCAATTACTTTAACCTTTTGAGAGATGCGACAACGATCGAACGTTTGCGTTGGCTATTCACTAAATTGATTATTTAAATCTTTCGCATCGCTGTTTGTGATGGATATGTGTAAAAGCACGTGTATACAAACCGCGCGCTTGATTTGTGGAAATATTACGTGGAAGAAGATGGACCGCGAAATAAGGTTGGCGAGCGAAGGCAATCACAGAATGTTTGCATCAGTAAAGATTGTTCATAAATCGTTGAATTACATTTACCCGGTGCCATCATTATATTTGCACGTCCTACATGAGAAATAATACGCAAGAGATATTACGCAAGAGAAATTGCGTCTAATATCGCAATTACAGCATATACGTACCGACCACCGCGAACGTCCAGGTATTTCAAATGGACTCTCTTCATTCACAGGCGGGATTCATTAAAAAGAACCCGTCGTATTAGATTAATACTATACACTCTATTACGCAGTGGGAATTAATAACTCATATCCATAAGCACGATTATCTTGCTTTCGCAATAATGCATCGTATAATTGTTTCTCGCATTCCTTTTTCTATTTACCAATTTAGATTTAACGCTCATTATCATAATCTGACACTATTGCATAATTTACAATACTGTTGCCTTTGTTTGTTTTTTTTTTTCCCCAAAACGCGCGTAATTGTCAATAGATTGTAAGAAACCCACGCACAGAGAGAAGTGTCGTTCTCGCGCGCGCGCGCGCTTCTTTAATAATAATAATAATAATAAAAAGCACGAATAGAGTTCAAACAAGCGTTAAATTGCATATCTAGCCGATAATACCTCGTGACATTGTTTGCTCTCGTCCTACATAAAGAAATAACATTGCGCAAGTGAGATTACGCCTTAATATCGCAAATTACAATAGAGGTGTATCTGCGCGCCGAACGATTACGATCGTTCACATGGCGCGCGCAGATACGAGAGCGCGTCGATTGCTCGACTCGCCGCTCGTACGTACTTACGTACATACATACTTCGCACAGGTCCTCTCGTGCCATTCGCGGAATGCGCCGTCGACACGCGGAGGTCGCGCCGTGAACGAACAAAGCGAAAGTGAGTGAGCTCTCTCGATGCGTGAGCGATCGCAAAACGCCGCCCGATGGTGTTAAACACTCGGAACTAAAGTCTCGGCAGGTTTTTCTTTCTCCACTCAGCGATAAAATATTGAAAAGTTTTATTGCTGACATTTTTTTCTCATTGCTTCTTCTAGTAGTAGCTTTCGACAGTCGCATTATATATATTCCGCGAATATAGTTTTGATGAGTGATTTATCGTAAAATAAATTAAACACTTGAGATTTTACACGCGTAAGAATTTTTCCCGCGGTTTTAAATCTATACACTTGTTGAAATTCTTGACGAGTATTTTTTTTTTTTTTAGCAAATCGCGGAAAGAATAACTCAGAGTTATGTGCGTGCGATTAAGTTGCTCTACATCTTGTTGCGATATTATACCTATTACGTTACACATTTATTACGTTAGGCGAATTATGCAACGGAAGCAGTTACGATACTTAAACTTTCCTGCGTTTAAATTTATTTCTTGCTTGCTTTGCGTTAACGTCGTTTCCTGTTCGGATGCTTGCGCTTTACTTCGGGATTCCAATCCATCAAGCGCTCTGAAGCCTGCTGCCTCGTTCATTACATTCTTAGGAGAAGGAAGGGATAGAACAGGCTTACACTTCCACGCGCGTATTTGAAACGCGTACGTGTACGCGCGCGCGCACACACACACACACACACACATATGCTGTCGTCGATTCGTTCGCGAGCGATAAGGCGAGGAAAACGAAAGTGAGGTGGGTCGGGCTGAATCGTATCGAATCCGTGAGAGCATATCCTTGGCCTGCGATCGAACAGCTTCGACATTCCGACGGTTACTTCTCCGCCCCGCGTTGGCCAATACCGTCAAAACACACATTTAATTCATCGCCGCAGTAGAAACCGAAATCGCCTTTTCACTCGATGTATTCTATGAATTTATTAACGATAAAACGCGCGCGCGCACATTTATTTCTTGAAATTTTATGCACGATTATTCCGTAGCACACATTTCGAGCGTGGTGACTTCAATGCCGGTGAAACTCAATCGCGCTGGGTGGAGATTTCAATGCCCGGGAATGTGGTATAAACGTCGATATAATCCAAGCTGACGTTATCTGTACCTATGTAATTATCTTACTTTTTGTAGAAACGTTAACTAAATCTTGTCAGCTTGAACGTTTTTGTGGGAAAAATGAGATTCATTATTGTGAGACCGTATCTCTTGTGCGCGCTACACATACCTACCGCATGTCCAACGTACACCTGAGAGTCCGGCCGCGGTATGTCGAACAGAAAGGCACCGTTATCGCCTTGCGAATACGTTCTTGCAACCCGAACAAGTGGTTGTTGCCTGCGCCTTTCTGGGATGCAGGCATAACGCGCAAAGTTTGAAAATCTGCAAACAAAACTCGGTTTTAAGTTGCGAGACACGTTGTTTTTGTCTCTTTGTGTCACCCACTTCAGTAACAGTTTGCTTTTCCACATTCAGTTCTTTTATCTACCGAACACAAAAAATACATACATCAAAAGCGGAAATTAGTCCGTGATTTTTTTGTGTTACCGATCGTGCTTGCGATTTAAGTCACGTTCGTCGAAGGAGGTCGTGAAAAAATCGCGAATGTCATAATGAAGATGCACGCACGTGCCCGGCTTTCCGTACAGGAAACACGATCTTGATGCGGTAGAATATATATCGATCGGGACGGTACGAGACGGTCATACTAATCGATCCGGAGAAATTTGCCGTGTCCCGGAAACGAACGATGCAACGAACTGCACGCGGTACCGTTTCGCGCGACCGGCCGAGCAAGTGCGTGCCGATAGATGTTGGAGTGACTTTGATATCGAGTGTGTGTGTATGTATATATATGTATGTGTATATATATATATATATATATATATATATATATATATATCGAGTTTACATTTAAAACGGAACAAGTATGACCGTCTTACAAACCATATAATACACACGAGAGATGTCGGACATAACGCGTGAAAATCAAACTCAAAAAATAAAGAGAGGAAGGCGTGGAAAAACAACACGTGACTTTACTTTAGTCACGTTTTTAAAGACACGTGACTAAAGGAAGTGAAATGACAGGAAAGAAAGGTAATTGCGCGAGGCACTACCGTGCCTCCTGATGTAGATAGACACTAAAATTCGTTCGCGATGTAATTAACGCATCGTGATTTATTATCGGAGATACACTGAACGCGGAATTTTACGAAGAACAACAGAAAGCCATTATAAGCAGTCTTTTCTCCACAAACCACGGTAAATTGCCAACCACGCTATATACGTGGAATTTGTGCGGACAATGATCATAATTTATGCACAATTCTTATAATAGCTATGCTTTCTCTTGCTTTCTCCGGAATTTTTGTGTGGCAAAAAGTATTTATTTATTTGAGAACAGTACAATTATATGTATACATAGAATTTTTTATTTGATAACATACACTTACGCGCTCTGTGTGATATAATATTATTTAAATAATACCGGAAGATGCGATCTCGTGATGAAGTCGAGTGCTACCTTTCGTTTTCTTTTTTTTTTTTCCCCTCCATCAAAAGTGAATATTTATTCGTCGATCATCGATCTCAGGAAAAGGAAAGACGTTTTTGGTTACAGTTTATTTGAACGAAGCAAAACAGTAGCAAGACGCGCACGTACATCTACGCGCAATAAAAAGAGAAAGAGAAAAAGAGAAGCGTCATTAATTATCCGGTAATAAAAAATAAAAAAAAAAAAAACAGACCTGCGCCGACGAGTGTAAAATCTCTTTGCCCGACGTCGTTACACAATTTACGGCGAGAAAGCTTGTCGAAGATTCCGCGCCGCGCCGATTTTCACTTTTTGACGCTAATTTCGCCGCCGCGGGGCGGTACCGACGTACGTAACGATCGGAATCTCTGCGCGCAGTACCAGGCGCGAAGTGCAAGGATGCGTCGTCTGCACTCGTCTGCCGCGAGCGCGAATCTGCAATTTTATACTCTATTATTATCCACGAAAATAAGGATCAAGACAAACACAATATTATCGTGATTACATAGACCAAAGAAGGAAGCGCGGGAAATCTGAGACATCGCGTACCATGCGCGTGATGTTACTAATTGAATAAAGTAAATTATTAAAGTAACACCTCCCTCTCTTTCCCTCTCTCTCTCTCTCTCTTTTTCTTTTCCTCAGACGAACTCTGTGTGCACAGAGACGCATTAATTTTATTAATTAGAGTCTCTCTATTCCGCACCAGGAAAGTGCTTAATTCTTTCACGTGATACGGATTATCTCTCTCACGCGGGATAAACACATTTTTCAAGCGGTGATCTCGATACGAGGATGCGACGCGTCGCGACTTACAGGATCGCTAATTCGCGGCTCTCGTCTGCGGCTTTCGCTCGGGTTTTAGGTTTTAATTAACGAGCCGTGCTCTCACGGCACGACTTCCTTGAGAACAAACTCGCGCCCGGTATTGTGTCGGCGGCGTGTTCGCCCCGTGTGTGTTTACTCTTCCCTTTCCTGTAAGTCGGCACATCAGCACAGGCGCGTAACACCTCTTCTCCGGCGCAGCCGCGAACGAGAGAAGTCTCGAGCGTACGCGCGTAGGCGTATACGCCCCTCGCAGAATGTGATATACGTTCCCAACTTCGCTTCCTCCGCACCAGAGTGTATCTTGCACTCTGTCAATGCGCAAATAGACACACAGTTGTTACAGTTTTGCCGTCGAGCCACTTGAGAGATATTTCAGTTTTTTCACGTAAAAAAATAAATAATTAAATTTAACATTGTACGTTACTCTTGTGTGCGAAAAAAAGTAACATTAACGCACGGTCCTGGGAAACTTGCGCTGACTTTACGACCTCTCGTATGTGCTGGCTGCTGGGGCGAGCTGGTTATCGAAGAAGCGCGGACACGCTCGAACGCCGGCGTTATCGAATTAGCGAGCGAAACGGGAAGAGAAAGAGAGATAGAGAGAGAGACAGCATATCTTTCGGATTTATTATTCTGAGAATTAATATGCACATAAGAATGACGATGTACGACTGTTTACTGTAATAACTGCGGCGAGACACGGCGTTAATTAAAGGTAACGGTATGCGGCGTGCGTCCACAAACCGATCACGCGCGCGCGGAGGGAAGATGTACGGGTTAAATTGCGCACACACAAACGCAATAAATAAATATCCGTTTCTTGCGCCGCGCGCGGACGAGAAATTATACTTTATCGCCTATGGGGCCACGACTTGATGCCCGAACCGCGGATAAATTCCGCGGACGGTTTATTCTTTATCTGTCAAGCTTATAGAGTTTTCTTTCTTCGTACACGAGGAAATGAGCAAACGCGATATTTCTCCGCGCGGTTCGCCACAGCTCGCTTCGTCCGCGGAATGCTCGGTCCCGGTTCGTTTGCCGCATTTTCCTCAAACAAAAGTATCAAGCGCTCTCGAGGCATGAAGAATTTTTTCGACATGACGCAATCGCGCGAAAATTGATCGCTGTGTCGCACTCACAAAAAAAGAAAAAAAGAAAAAAAACAAAATATATAGACGAGATATCCGTCTGCTTCTCAGACGCGCAAACATATATCACACTCGCCGGAGCCGTATATCAATCAATTAACCGATCACGCTTTCTCGATCGACTTTTGTTTGCAGTTCTCACTGAATGTCGGTCGTGTACTCCGATTAATCTCCGAGCGTGAAATGTATTTTTTATTCAAGCAAATTGATACGACTGTTACACATATATAACGCGCCAATTTGTTATCACACGAACTATATGTGGTTGTAAAAAAAAAAAAAAAAGATATGGAGAAAACCTCGCATCTTAGTGTTTTTTTTTCGCGCATTTGTTGCTCGAAAATTCCGAAATGACTTTATTCCCAAATGACTTTAATAGAGCAGAGTGAGTTGCTTGATTGTCCCGCGCGTTGTTCTCAGACTTTTCCTCGAAGAAAATAACGATCAATTTTCGTCTCTGCGCGAGACTGGAGATAAAATCGCGATGCGTTCTCGCGAGAAAACGAGGGAGGAGGAGGAGGAGGAGAGAGAACGTTTTGTAACCCGTGAATGGAGGGAAAACGGAAAGCAACGAAGAGAGGCGGAAAGAAAAGCTGCGCGGCGACTTTCGAATGTCGCGAGAACGCGATCTTCGCGGAATTTTTTGCGAGAGATGCATCGCCGCGGGGAGAGAGAAAGATGATACAAAAAAATGAGCGAGCGGCGTTGATATCTCTTGATTAATCTGTTAAAGGCTAGTCGCGCTATTTTGCACGAGCAGATGTCGAGACGTCGCTTGTAAAACGTTCGTAATAAAACTTTGACAGATGTTGCGTCTGATAAGTGTTTATATAAATATTATTCTTTACATGTTTATATAAATATTATTCTTCACATGTTTAAATGTTATTAGAATATTGATTTTTTTTTTTTTTTTAGATATAGTGAAAGTATGTCTTTCTAATTAGATAGTTCACGAAGTGAACATATATTCTATGTGAGAATCACATGCAGACTTGCAATTTTTCGTGACGTAAACATCCGTGTTAATTACTCGTCGGAATAAAATTCTCTGCGGAACGATTGCATGAGCATTTTTTTGCCTTTCTTTTTTTTTTTTTTTTTTTTTTTTTTTTTGTACTTGCCGGGCGTCAACAGCGGCTTCTTTTAGTCTCTGAGACGCCCTCCGGTCATCGGCGATCTGGGTCACAATTAAGAAGAAAGCTTCGCGCAGAGTATCGATACTATTAACGCTTGCTCAAACCTGCTAAAGACTTTCACATCGGTCAAACGAATTATTAATACTTTCTGCGTATGTTGAAACGTAGAAAATTAAATATTACGAGAATTAATTTTTATTTATTTATTAATCAAAGATTTTTAATCATATTAATACTCAATGTTACTTTTGTGATGAAACAGAAAGAATATTTATTAAAAGAATATTTTTTTGATTTGATGTATTTTTCAAATTTTTCCACATTTTTTTTTTACTTTCTCTTGTACACTCATCTCGCGCGATAACAATTCAAGTTCTCTTTTATCAATTGCAAAATAACAAAACGGGCGCGGTTTGCGGCACGCGTTGCATCTCGTTTCGAAAGTTCTCTCGCCGCAAGAACTCGCTTGCGAACGACCGGCCGCTCGCGTGACCCAACGTCCGTCTATATAACGCGTGCGTTTTGTTCCGTTCTAGCTTCCGTTCTCTTCGGAAGGAACTGGACCGGCTCTTGTTCCGGTGAAACCGCACCCGCGTCTCTCTCTCTCTCTCTCTCTCTTCGCTTATCTCTCGTGACTGTTCGTCTATCAAGTCCAGTTCTCCCTCTCTCGCGCGGTTTTCTCCGTCTTTCCGCGAACGCAAATTTGTTTCTCTCGCGTCGTGATCGGTCGTGAACACGACCGGATACGGTATCGCAGTGCCAACGACGAGGAAAACTTTCGTAATCTCACCACGTCGTCAACTTTGAGGAAGAATAAATCTGTGCAGTCGTAATGTGAAAGTTTACCGTTATTTATATACGCACACAAGAGAGCTTTCTAAATGTAATTTAATATTTTAATAACCTTGGATGTTTTTGATTGAATACATCTTAGTATCAGCCATCTCGGAACGAGTTTCTGGACGACTACGCCAAGGACGAGCTCACGCGAACGAGACAGAAAGAAAGAAGGATTATTAGAGAACACCGCAAAAGATTAATGACGTTGACGCTCTCCTCACCGTAATATCGTGTGTCCCGAGTAGAATTTGAGATTCTTAATGACTGTTATATTTGAGCTTTTAATGCTTCGCGCCGTGTCAATCATCACACCCGGCTACAGCTAATATCGTATAACGTTCCGGCATAGTCGAAAGTGATTTATTCCCATCCGCTTCGAGAGAGAGAGAGGAGAAAGAGCGAATATATATCTTCGTTCAAATTTATCGGGAAAATGTTCGCGATTTGGCACGTACATTGCCAAGTAATAATACGTAACGATATTTCTTGCGGAATGTCAGGTCGAATCAACCGTTATTCAACACAGCCGTCGATAACCGACGACGCTGGGCGCAAACGCGATTAACGGACGCCACGGTTTACTCTCTCTCTCTCTCTCTCTCTCTCTCTCTCTCTCTCTCTCTCTCTCTCTCTCTCTCTCTCTCTTTCTCGTGCACACAGGCACATACTACGGTCTCTCGATACACCATATTTCATTATCATCGGATTAGATCCGTTAAAATTATTTACGCCTAACACAATGGTCACGCGAGGCTCCCCGTAGAAGAGACGCAACTGCGCCGCGGCATAATTCCGCACGTCGGATTACGTTTGTCGCCCGGCACCGAAAGACGTCACCGCGACTTGCAGCACGCATACGCGAATAAAGCCGTCGCGGAGTTTACGACGGAATGCGCGTCGCGTTTAACCACGCGCACGAGAGGCGCGTCTAATCCCCGCGCGATACGTAAATTTTCATAGCGCAACAACAAATTCCGCCTGGATAAGCCGCATTAATATCAATGATAACGCGTTAAGTAACGGTTCGCGAAGAGGGGAAAAAAATTCGATGTAATGTATAAGGGGATTTAACACGTTGCCCTCCCGCCCCCTGGGGACAGACGCGTCTTCACGCACTTCACGACTTAAACCTGCGCGCGGAGACGATTTTTTTCTCACGCGACTGAAAATTCAGAAAAAGAGCGAGTTGGAAAACGTATGGAAAATATAAATCGCGATTGTGTGGGTAGCTTTCTCGCAACAATCTTATTTTACACGCATTTGCACGTGAGATTTTCTTTATGATGCGCTGATTAAAATATGTTCAAAAACATGTTCGATTTGTGAGATACGAGGATTTACAGTTCAAAGAAACGTCGTTCGGAAACACGACGTGTTCTCGTCGCGATAATTACATTCGCGGACAGCTGCGAGGAAAGCGCAGCATCTGAAAATCTGTACGTACGCGCTTTCTCCCCGTCTGACGGAGGAAAAGGGGACAGTCGTGTAAGAGTCAAGGTTGTTCGCAGACGCGGGTGTCCTTGCGACAAATAGGTTTCGCTTCGAAGTGGCGGAAAAGATCGCGCGAGCGATGGCCGACAGCTTTTACGGTTCGGTTGCGATTTGTTTCTCGTGCGCGCAGAAATCTGACGAAAACGAGTTAAAGGAGCAGCAATTCGCTTTCGCTGCAGCGAGAAAGAGAAACGAACGGTCTTAATGCTCTTGTGTTTTACGGTGCACTTAACTGAAGCAATAGCGAATAGTTGTTTTGAATGTGTATCCAATAATATCAAACGACTCTGCGAGAACTTAGAAAAGAACAGATGCGTTTGAACCGGGTTTGCGGTTTTTACCGCGAATTATATTGTCAGAACGCGTCTGTAACGCCGTAAAGCTCATAACAGTACTACATGTACTCCATGTGGATCTTTTGCAAGGATCATTTTACCGTCGCAAACGATAGTTCGCGGTCGTGGCGGAAGAGAGCGAGAGAGTGAGAGAGAACTGCTGCTCACACCCGTCGACTCTGGTGACAACGTAAAGAGTCTTTCGCGCGCAGCAACCATATGGCGCGGCCTATACGTGCAGCCGTAACAGAATATCCGGACGTTCATGCCGCGCGCATAAATAAGACAGCTCGGAGTGGACTAGCGAAGGCGTGCAAATTCGCGCAATATGCGTGAGGCATGACGCGCTTCCTCATAACTGTACCGAAGAGGGTATGGATAACGTCTCGTGTGTAGCCACGGACGTTACAAGAACCCCATGACGGTCGGTCTGCTAAAACAAGCATCTGGCCTCTTCTCGGGAGAAAGAAAGAAGAAAGAGAGAGAGTTTCTTAACGCCTCGATCGCCGCTTCGCTCAATGTTTCGCCTATGATTTGAGCCATTTATGTTCCGTAGTCGACATTGAAGACGTGGAAACTCGAGATAAGCAACGGACTTCAATAACGAGGAACGGTAATCACAATGTTTCTAAGTGAGAAGCGGTGATACCGGAGAATTACACCGAAGCCGAGAGACGCGCACGCAAAATTATCAAGAAATCTCAGTCTCAATATCCACCAATCATCAAACTACAGGTTTCTTCTTCTTGCGAAAAAGGTTTCAAAGGCTAATGGTTAAGACAACCTCGGCGAGGTATAAATCCGCGAAGAGATTCGCGTTCGCCCGAGTACACAATCCCGGCACGAGTCGTGTCTGCAAGGTGTAACGCGATAGAAACCGAGTGCGCGGACCGAGTGCACAGGTGTGTGTGTGCGAACTCGAACGCGTATCTCTTTCTATACCCTTTTCTTTGTCTCTTCCGCGTCGCGGCGCGATCTTTCCCGCTCGCGCTCCGTTCGTTCGCCGTTTTCCGCGAGTTTTAATCGAGATAAACAATCGATATATCCGCTCGTTCGCGCGAGGAGTCGAACGATATAAGCGCGTCGATGCCCCGTCGATCCGCGGGGTTCCTCGCGACACGATCAGGCGCAATGCAAATTTCATTTGTAATTCCAAAGAAGATGAAATTGTTTTTGTTTTGCCAACACTGAAGTTCTTTGACAAACGTTTGAAAATTGAATTCGCACATTGCTATTTATTTCACATTCTTGAATTTTAAATGAACATCTCAACCGGAGGATTCTTTAACAGATCTATTTAATTCCCTCGTGACGAAATTCCGTCTTGCGAGTCTCTCTTTCGATCTTAATTGATCAATCAAGCGGGACTTTGTTTACAGCATTCGCACGGTCCGTTGCGAACGCACCGAGCGAGATTAGCCGCGATTTGTCACGATCGGCGATCGTGATTCGGGGAAAGAGGGGAGAGATTGTGTCGAATCGGAAAGGCCGTTCTGTTTATCCAAAGTCGAATTGCCGTGGCGAACGTTCGCGGTCGTTTTCAACGAGCGTTCACTTGGGGGAGAAGGGCCGCAATAAACGCGGTGGTGGTCGCGCGCGAAGGCCGACGGAAGGATCGCGCGCGCACGATCTAACAACGATTCTTTTGATCCAGCAACAAGTGGAAATGGCGGCGTGAAAGCGCGGTACCGCCTGGGACCGCCGCCGATTATTGGCTACCCGTATAGCAATAACCGCGTCGGAACGTTGAAAAGTGCGCGAAGCGAGCGCGGCCGCTCCGGCGTAACCGGGGCAATAAATAAGCGGCCAGATCGGCGCAATTATGTGGCAGATTAACATCTATGACCGCGGTGTACAGTTACGGCGCGGGTTCGCCGCGTGCACGCGCGCGCATGGCAGTCACGAGATACAAATGCGCCGCCGTGCACATATGTGCGCGGCGAGAGATGCGCCCGCGCGTGCATCACGTAGGTCACGGCACTACCGTGGAGGAAACAAGCGGGCCGAACGCTACCCTATGGACATGAGTGTACAATACAAATGGACCGAGATGAAAAGTTCGAAATAAGAACGAGGAAATGCGCGAAAAAAGAGAAAGAAAATTGAATATATTTTGGGAATTTCTCTCTTTTTACGGTGCGATGCAAATGTTACGCTTAATTGTCACATCACGCATAAAGAAAACGATGAGGTCTCATTAATTATCCACGCATCGAGTGAGACGAAAGTCCTCTATCGCGACGCGGAGACGTCTCGAACGAACGGTCCGTTACCAAAGTTACTCTGCGACTCTTGCTTTCACTTTTTAATGATGCGATGAAGGAGTCGATCCACGCGGCACGACTGTGGGTGCAGAAACGGAACGGCGGCGGCGCCGCCGCAATTGAGAGAGAATTCGCTTTTTGCATGGAATACTGACTGGCTTCCTGCTAAAACGCGGGTCTCTCTCTATCTCTCTCCTTTTCTCTCTCGAGAGGCGCGTGTGTGTTGCAGCCGCATTGGAATCATCACCGTGTCCGCGCGATGAGTATTTTCTTTGATTACGAGAGGCCGACTTCCGGTCTGCGACCGATCGCCGCGTATATCACGTAGCAATCGTTAAAAAAAATTACTGTTTAATTACTGTAAAGTTTCATCTGCGTTACGCGTGCGCGGTGTGAAAACAGAGTTCGTTACGTCATCTCTCGCCGATTTAATCGGTCGAAATTTAAATAAGCGATAAATATTTCGAAATTAAAATCGTTTCTCATTAAATATGTGTTTTCATAATTACGACAAGATGTTACACGCGCGCATATTACGTGTACTAAAAGTTGTTTTCTTTTTTGAAATATCCGATTAATATTGTTCCTTATTTTATTTCATATAACGCGCCGACTTATTTAATTGTCTTCCGAATAAAATCAAACGTAACGAAACTCATCGCGAGTGTTATCAGACACAATCCGCAAAAAGAAGGATTTGCCGCGGTGTTATCCCGGTGACCGAGACGACACGCGTCGAAACGAATCTTCGTGCGAAATTAGGTACGCGTTTTCATCACGAGTTGCAAAAGTATATCGCAAACTTTCATACCTTTCGTATGTGGAAACAATGTATGTATTCCCTCGAGAGAAGAGAGAAATAGAAAAATAAACATCTTCTTGCGTAAAAAAAAAGTGAAAGAAAATTGCGGCAAAGTAAGTGAAACTTTTGTGAAAAATTCTGATCATTCTGCATTCTGATAATGCGCACACAATTGCATCACGTGCCGTGAGATCGCGGAAAATCGCCATTGTAATAAAGATTGTAACGCGTTGTCTGATTATGATTGCGCACGTACATCTCTCGTTTTTCACCGTAATGCGCAGAATACGCGATTAATACCGCCAACTCTTGCTCGGTCTCGGGAATTTTATTTTTAACATCTTGGAAATCCGGAAATAGGTAAAAATCTTCACCATTATTTTCTCTTTCTCTCTTTCCCTTTTTGTCCGCGTTTTCTAATTTCACGACATCTGTACAGGCTTATTGCCTTTCTTCTTGCATTCGCAACCGTGTTCTAAGCAAAAATGTGGATATCTCCACATAAATAATCTCTAGCATCGCTGAAACACGCGTGAACTGCTGCATATCGTGTATTCATTCACGATTTATATCAAACGATTGTTTACGCAACCAAGGATGAGAAATGCAAATCCGCTTCTTTCATCGTATTTAAAACGTGAAATATATTTCGCGAAAGCGTTGTTGCGCGCGCGATTCACTTTTCCCTCACGACGACTGACTCATTCGCGCGGGATGATCATCAAGACCGCGTAAATTGGTCTTGCTACTGCCTACGAGCGGCCACGGATTGTGGCTCTCTCTAAGACGTATCGGGGGCGCGCGTTCCGACGATGGGCAGCGAACAGACGTACGAAGAAAAAGATGGAGAGAGCGAGATAGCGAAAGAGAAGAAGCCGGCGATGTAACGACGGTGCGCCGACGTAAGCACGTAATCACGTACGCATTGTGCTAACTCGCAAATAATGAAAGCCGGGAGAGCGCAACACCCCGTGAATCCTACGCGCGCGCGTGCAGCGCGCGCGAGAATAACGCGAGCGAGAGAGGCGGAAGAGGAGAAACCGCGCGCAACAAAGAATAGCGAATAAGGAACGAGCCGTATTCCGCCGCAAATAAGCCATAACGCTTTGCATCTAGCTCGGAGGATGTTGCGCAGGTTGTTTCAGGAATAATTTGAAATAAAAAAGAAAAAAATTATAAGAGACTATATACGCGGTTTGAAAGAGGGAAGACCGTTCTCGTTCGATGAGAATTTTCTGCTCTGACTTCAACCGAACGATTTAAAGACTTGGTGTATAATATGGATCAATTAGGATAAATTGTTTAAAAAGATTGGAGAACATTCAATCTCACGATTTATTATTATTTGTAAAAGCGTTTATTTGGAAAACCGTAAAAAAATGATTACGGTGGATTTTGAGGATAAAATTGGTCAAAACCGTGGAAATTCTTGCAAATTATTATAACTGTGTCGCAACCGCCGCGGTTTCGCCAGCGAGATATGCGCGGTATGTCGATTTACCGCGAAATCGCGATTTCGTTCTCGCGCGCTCGCAAAAAGCCGATAAAATCGGCGCGGCAATTTCAGGCGGCACGCCCATCGGCGGCAACAGGCCGTGTTCCAGTACCGGGATTGACGGCCGATCGACTGTCAATCCCGCGATCGGCAGTCGCTTTTTTCACGCGGATTGGAAAGTGCGGGCGCGAGGGGCACCCGGTCGCGCCGGTTGTTCGTTTTCACCGCGATAACGCGTAAATAAAAGCGGTTGAACACAGTGACTAATGTATACACGCACATATATACTGGTACGGCGAGAATATAATCGAGCTAATCCGTGATTTGCATACATAATTACTATCTAAACTTCATGCTGCTTCACGTTGCGATAATAATTTAGATATTTAAAAAATATAAAACACTATAGAATATTTTACAACGTGAATTATTGACAAGATAAATTATACAATTTATTTTTTGTGTATTTTTTTATTCTATAAATAGATTGTTTATAATTTTCTGTTGCAGGTAAGAGAACACTTCCCTTCGATATATCTTAGACAGCGCGTGAGAAAAAATTGCGGTAAGTTGCATCGTTAGCCGCGATTGAATGAAATGTTGTTGCACTCTCTGAGAGATCTGAGATTTCAAAGTTATTCGGTGAGTACGCGAGATATGTGAGTAGTAGACATTGAATTTTATGTACACATAAATAACACGATATAGCGTAAAGGGAAGCATGTTTTAAGGCTATTGACACACAAACACGCTGACATATCGCGTATAAACGTGGAAACCGCAACCTCGGTATCTGATAGCTTTTCGAATATTCTGTCACATGGTTTATTTCAGTCAATGCATCGTGTTTTTTTCTCTCATTATTATTATTATTATTATTATTATTATTATTATTATTATTATTATTATTAATCTCAAGAATATGGTTAACATTTTTCTTAAAATCTGATTACAGTTTTTGTGTGTGAAAGTTATTTGTAAGAGTCACACGATGCGTGGATGGATTAGTGTTTAATTATTTGGCACGCAAAAAAATTGTTTAAATACTAATGAGTCAGGTATAAACGTGAAATATATATTGAAGTAGCGGCGAGTATATAAATACATATGTAATGCGCCAGGGATCGAGCGGAAAGAAAAGGCACTCTATTGGCCATCAGCGGCGACCGACACGTCGGTCTCGCCGGTCGGTGTATTGAAACGAACGACCGGGTTCTCGGATTACTAACTATATTCCCCCTTCATCCCTCCTCCTCGTTCACTCCTCGTCCGTCCGTTCGTTTTTCTCTCTCTTCTCTCTCTTTCTCTCTCGTTCTCTGTCCGGAGCTCCGGACTCTGTCTCTCACCGCTCGCGGCTTTCCTTCCGCATTCTGAAATTCCACGAGAGCAGGCGATGATTTCTAATGGCGGTGCGCTACGACGCCGGGGCTCCGTGCTCCTTTCCGTTTTTCTCCGTCCGTTCTTCCTGCTCCTCCTCCTTCTGCCGCGGCAATACGCGAGGGCTCTCCTCGTCGTGCAAGTGCCCTTCCTTTTACCTCCTCCCGCCGCTTCCCCGAGACGCGGCCACCTCCGGCGATCCTTGCGCTCCTCCGCTACTACCGCCCGTCCGTCTACCTCCTCACTCCCCCCGTTTTCTCCGCCGCCCTACCGCGCGAGGCGTGATCGCCGCTATTGATCCGCTATTGATCTCGTGATCTCCGCAGATTAATGTAACACGGTATAATTTCCTCGCCGGAATTTTTCGCGTCACGTGGGAACGTCTGGCGGTCGTTTTTAGATGCCGCTACAACACACGCTCGCGACGACTACAACGTTGCCCCGTGGATTCCCGAGGAAGACGATAGCGACTGATTTCAACGTATCTAGCCCGCGCGCGATATAACAAATCTTGTTGAAAACTACGAAGTTTTCAACGCTAATTCAAAATTGTTAATTCTTTGAAAAGTGAAGAAATATTTAGAGAATTTTAATTATTATTTACATTGCTCGAACGCAACTGCATTTCTTTTAATGTCTGGTATATTATTTGTTTATGTTTTTCATTATTGTTTTTCAAATAGAGCAACGGGTCTTATACCGCATAATGTTTTTGTTATTATTTGTTTTAGAAATCATTTTTTTAAGTTTTCTAAGACCCGAGACAATCTAATCTAAATTCCGGTCGTGATCGGCTCGATCCTGTTACATTCAATTGTCTGGGATACTTCGAGGCGATGAGGAGAGAAATTCGCGAGTCGGCTCTGTGCACAATGCGCGCTTCTCTTCGTCTTCGTTTGCAAGCTGCGTAATCACGGTCGATCATAATAAGTATCGTACGGCATGCACGTCTCCGTGAAAGTATGTCATCATTTTTGCGAGGCCGCGCTTAAACGCATAATCCCCTTAGACTTTCTAGACCAAACCGTTTCCACCTGCCGTACCGGCGTGAGTCAAGGTCAATGTCGTTTATGATCACGACTGACCTTCGTCACTGTCGATGTCCGATAGCTCGTGAAAGCCGCGGAAATGAGAGAGAGACTTGGCCATTTAGCTCCTTCGGCTTCTGCGGTACCATATGGCGCAAGTTTTTAAAACGCGCGTGAGTTTATACACACAAAACCTTTACGCGAGATATATATATATTTAGGAGTGATCGGCATTTCTCTTAATGAGAAATTATTTGATGAAAGATGAAACTTGACTTATCCCGGCAATTTGCTAGTAATTTTTTATCTCTCTTTCTTACACACACACCTACTATCATTTGTTAGATTTTCGTTATAGAGATTTTTTCAAGGATGCTAATTATATTTAAAAAAAAACTTTCCAATTTGAAAGATTTGAAGACATATTTTTTGAAGATTATACGTCGAGTTTTGTAAAGATCGCGTCCGCAAAATCGCGCGCCAGCGCAAATGCGATCTTGAAATATCTAATCTGTACTCGCGCGGTGGAATTAATTCTCGCCGAGACGAATCTACGCTTTTTGCGTCGCAGAGACCAATACTTCATGGCGGAAATTAGCCAAGCGCTCGATTTCGTGAAGCAGTCTTTCGTTTCTCTCTCTCTCTCTCTCTCTTCTTTTCGCAACGCAGTAGTGATCGCTGTTCTCTTTCTTTCACGACGTTCTCTACACGCGGCGATACTTTTCGCCGAACGGCTGCGTTATTACGTGCTTAAAATCATTTTCTACCTTGGCACGTCCCTTACAGCGAATCTCGATGCCGCCCGAGGCGAATGCCTGGCATTCCAGGCCTTGCACTCGGCAGAAATTCTCCGGCTCTCTTATCGAGTCCAAGGATGCGAGAGGGAACAGGCGTTCGATGGGAGTTTCACTCCGTGTGTGCTTTTGGGTCGAGCGGCGTTTTCCCGCACAGTGTAACGCACGATAATCGCGCGATCCTTATCTCCTGCTTTTTTTTTTGTCGCTACTTTATCTCGCGCCGTTTAAAGTGCAAACTTTTTCATCACACATATGACGAGGTGAGAATTAATGAGGGTACTATCCCGATAAGAATTCGAGTTTCGAGGCCGAAGTGGCAATTAGAGTTTTTGACAGGCCATACATTTTCTCAGTCGCTCTCGAAAGATCAAAAAGAAAAGATTAGAACTTGAAGATAATTTGTTTAAAGTATGTTAAAAAAAAAAGAGTGAGTCATAAAACTTGTCTTTTATGACTGACTCTTTTACGGGCCGCGAGAGAAAATTCCCAGTAGTAGTAACTGCACTCCCATTTCGAATATCGTACGGAAAACTTATCTTGCTGCATTACTTACACGGTTGCAACCAGATAAACAGACAGAAAAATAATTGTCAGATATATTCTTTCAAATAAATCTAATTGCTGTCGGATAATGGAAAATGAGAGATACAGTATCGAGCGTTGTTGTAGCGCGCGACGGTTTATCGAGATTCTATCACGTACAAATGTCGCCACGAGTCTCCCGGGATCGTTAAAACGCACACTCGGCAGAAATTCTCTTATCGAGCCCAAGGATGTCAGGAACGGCTGCCAGATGAGTTTCATTCGCGCGGCATCTGGGTCAACCGCATTCGCGCAAGTGCACCACGGCGCGCCCATTCCATTTCCACCTGCGAGCGTGCGCGCTCCAACGAGTTTCGTAGACGCTTGAGAACTGACTGATTTATTTCGCACCATACGTGCATCTCGTTAATAAACAGGAAGCTTATCTCTATCCCACAACGAGTATTTTCTTTTTTACGAGAAATAAAAAACTCGTTATCTGCAAAAATCTTGCAACAAGGTTGGCGACTGAGTTTCGATTAAAATTAATTTACGTTTTTTGTTTTTCATTTAATCGAATTAGATTAAAACTTTTTAATTAGATCTAAATACATCAAGTTTATTTTTTTTTTAATTATTTCAATCTTGATAGTTTTTTTTAAGCAAGATGACGAATTTATTTTCACTGTTTATGGCGTTTTGTTGAATTGTTTTTTGAATTACTTTTGCGCGCAAGCTTCTTTTTCGCTTCAACATACAACGTTCATTTTAAAACGCGCTCGAGGATTATCCGATCCCGGGAAAACATTCGGCCGTCAGGTTGCTGACTTCTTCTACTCCAACGGTCCATTGTTTGGCAAAAGTGGGCCGTGGGTACGGCTCGATGAATTTTCGCATATTCATGAAGACGCGCGTATTGAGAAAGTAAAAACGTTCGCGTATATAGTGTTTTACGCGTAAAACGGCGGAAAATTTACTTGTCGCGAGCTTTCCCTCTGTTTTTATATTGCCTAAAGACAGTATTTTCATTTATTTTACGCTGCCGAGTGAAATCACATGACCATGTGAGTTTCTTAAATATATTTCGAATAAATCGTGCGTGTGTGTGTGTGTGGGTGCGAAGATAAGGAAGCAATTACAAGTCTCGCGCTCTTATGAAAAGCGGAGTTCAGACGTCTCTCTAATAGCACGCCGTGTTTGCGTGTCGATTTCGATCTAACCCTCATCAAGACTCGACACAAAGAGGAACCCACGCAGAACACGACGGAATGCGAATCGAAACGATTTACGTCGATGTGAGAAACCGTGAAGAAACGCGCTCGCATCAACGTAAACAAACTCAAACTATTAGAAAATTTTTTTTGATTTGCATATAATCTCAATATTTGCGAAAAATGTCATTTTTTAAATTGCATCGTCAGTAGTAGTATCGATAAACTTATCTAGATAAAAAGAACTCGATACGCACACCGTTCGTATTCAATGTCACTTTGAGGTTTGAAGGTATAGAAGGACAAATAACTATAAGCAATACGTCACACACTATGTCTCTTTCTCATTTGCACGCAAGTCGCGGAGTCGCATATCGGATGTGTTCCGGGTTTATCCGGGAATACGATATCTCGTTTGTATTCCGCTATTGATATATCTGGCGATAATGATCTAACAATGCCGAATGATATCCACCGATTGTGCGATACGCACGTGTATCGCATGTATATAACGCGGTAAAGGAATACGCGCGTCTCGCGCGACTACTTTGTGTGTTCTCGCGCGGGAGATTATATACTCGATAAGTTCTCTATGTTCGCGCGGGCTGTTACATATACGATGCGATGTACGAGATATTTATCAGCTGCTTAACCTTCGGATGACCCCCGCGCTACGCGTATGTGAGTTTCTTTCTTAGCGGCGAATATGCCACGGTTGCCCGTCACAATCAAGGCGGTCTTGCCACAGGTGTCAGCGGCAAGCGATTTTGAGTAAACTGTCTCCCGACATCTCTCGGGGCGGCGATCGCGGAACGCCAAATCGATTTGGCTTCGCGTTGTCGGCGAAGACCAAAGAGAATCGCTTAAGACGCGCCGCGGAAAGAAAAAAAGCGAGTTATGGTACGGGGGGATACACACGTTTCGATTTTTTCACGCCGTCAATCCGCGACTCGCTCGTCGAGCGTTGCGAAGTGGTTCGTGACTTATGATCCGCGAAACCTCAAAAGGCCTCAAAGATTTCGATGTTTTAGGCTTTGGTTGTTTTTTTGTTTTTTGTTTTTTTTTAAAGCTTCATTAAATGCGCTGTTACTTATTTTTTCTCTTGTTACTCGGACGCGTTTCTTGATTTCCTTGAGAAACCAATGTGCAATAGACATTCTTATATACTTTATCGAAGCGTCGTAAAGAATATAAAGTATAAAAAAAATATGTATAAATTTTTTTTACAATGTTCGTTAGAATCTTGAAAAGAAGGACGGATCATCGTACTGTAAAGTAGTCGCCAATCGACTTTGTCCCGGCGCTACTTGTGTCCAACGATATTACATAACGGCGCAAGTAACCGTGTCCTTTTAAAGCGTCGCGTTTCGGACCGCCAAAGGTATCGTCGATCAATTCGACACGCATCTGCCACATCGAGCGGAAAAGAAACACGTGGCGAGCAGCCAAGCGAATCGCAGAATTGCCGAAATGTAGCGGAACGCCCGCCCGTGGTCGGAGGTTCGAATCAATGTAAGGTACTGTTACTCTTCGGAACAATATCGAAACAAATGTGTTTCGATCGAAACATTTTTCTCTCGAAGTACTTTGAACGCTTCTACGTAAAATTGACAGCGCGCGTCTGTTTAGTAAAACAAAAACAAAAAAAAGAATAACGTGACTTTTGTATTGGTAAACTTTAACAAGATCTTGTTTCCCATGCGAAATAACGATCTTTAAAAAAAAAAAAAAAACAAAAACGGATACACGGACGAGATTGCGGCGAGTTTATTTGCGTTACGGTGACTGCATCGGGAGGGTTAAATCGAGAAACACACACGATGACCGTCTCCATTCGGCTCTCCCGACGATGGACTCCCAACTGCTTTAATGACTATTATTACGTTCACGCGACTCCGCTAATCGCGCGGCCGAGCGCCAAAGGGTTACGAGGATGTACGCGAAAACGAAAAAGATCGCTACTGCGAAACCGTAATTATTGTGTATCGGATTTTACGATCGTAAAGAGGGACGCGCGCGTCGCGCATTTCAAATCGCCGATTACAACGCGCTCCTCGTCGCGTTACGAGGATGAGACCGCGGCGAATAAATATGACGAATTGAAACGTCGCGTCGTCGAGAACCGGCGGAAATGGTTTCATTTCGATTCCGCGGGCATTTAACGGCGATCGTCGTCCGTTCGTCGTCAGTTGTCTCCTGTAATTGGGAACACTCTTCTCTCCCTCCCCTCCCCCTTGGGACTTGTCTCATCGTGACAACTCAGTTTCTTCTCGTTTCTCAACGCCTCATTCATTTTAATACGCGACGCGCGAGCACCGCGCGCCGCGGCATTCAAAGTTCTCTCTTCCCTTCTTTCGAGATATGCCCTCTCGAGGTCGTTCTTTACCGTAATTTTTAATAAACGCGCGCCGCTTGCATTGTGCGTCCACATCTCGCGCGCGAGAGATGACGGTGCACGCCGCGCGCGCACGGATATACATATTCACGCCCGTCATTAAAATTCTCCACAGGTTTTCCGACCGAAAATTTTATCGCGCCGGCTGTTGGCTGCAAATAATAGCGTGTCACTCAACGACGCGACGCCCCAAAAAGAATTTCACGCGCGTGCTGAGCTCGGCGAGAGAAGCTCTCATCTCGAAAAATGGTTTTTTTTTTTTTTCATTTTTCTGTTATATTATACACTCGGTATATTGGCTAAAAATAAAACGCTTTTGCTGCGGCAAACGCTTAACGATCGGAAGTTTATTAATCAGTTTACAATGGCCACCCGAGCCGGTAACATAGCGACGCGTATTTCCGCGTCAGAGCAAACTGTGCGGTCGTGTTGAGCGCGTTTCCAGCAGGCTGGCGGTTTAACTATCGATATTTAAAAATACGTTTGTAATTTGTTTGTATTGGTACGAGACTCAAGGCGGTACTCAAGGGTCGTTCGCGAAGGAGCAGAAGTAACGCAGGTACACACAAACCCCGCGGTACGGGTCGTCGGTTTCCGCGTTCGGAGCAGACGAACCGCTCCGGGCATGGTCGAGCGAGGTCTCGGTATCCGATTACGTGTATATGAATGTCGGTATCTCTCTTCTCTGACCGATGCCATCGTGAGAGGGTCTCTCGCGCATACCGCGGAAGACGGCCGCGCAATATCTGCCTCTCTCTGCGCGTGTGTAAACTTTTAACATCCCCAAGCATTAAAATTCCACAGTTCTGATTAGAGAGTTTCCGCTTTATTTTGAGAATAGACTGGGAGTTTCTTGTGGAGTTTTGTAAAAATAAAAAGCGCGTTAAACACACCGGAACACTACTCGGAACTCTGATGACAATTTTTCGTCCTCGGAAGAATTAAGAAATTTCATTGTCGGGGGTGCTATAACTTCGCGCGCGTTCCCAGTGGCTTGCTGATTTTTTTGCCGCAGCAAGAGAAAAAATAGTTTCCTTTCTCAGCGATCGGAGCAAAACTCCGATGTGTGTACGCGCGTAAATCTCGACCCTTGAGCGTCGTCGTTCCGCGAACGTCGCCGGGAAATCGCGTGCGTGCTCGCATAATAGCACGATGCCGCGCGGATTCAGGAAATTCAATGCCCGACACGCTGATCTGGCTCTTTCAAAGTGGCGCGCTGGTACAAAGATGTTTAACTAAGGGTCTATCGGGACGATGCCTTTTACTTATTCTAAGTAGACGGGTATCGAATGTCACTCTGGCGAGCTGATGGTATAGGCACTACCGATTTCCCCTTTCGATGTACACCTATTATAGTTTACGGCGGTCATCAAGAAACATTGCGGACGTGTACAGAAGAAAGTGACAGTAAGCAGCAATTTCGAAAAGTAAAATAATAATTTAAAATAATAATATTTTGATTGAAATATTATTTTTTTAAGTATAGAAAAACATTGCGAAAGAAGTAAACGAATGAAATTGCGAGCGCTAGATGACACATTTCCTCGCGAGGTTATTTAATATACCGTACGCGGCGCTTTAATCTCGCGACGGAGATATGTCGGCCATTCCACTTATCCGCGGTTAAAATATTTCGTTGCACTCTATTGACAGCGCGTTCCGTTTGAATACAAGCGTTACACACGTATGTACCACACGCGCTGCACACGGCTCGGTAATGACGGACGATCGGGACGCCCGCGGGAAAAAAGAGGAAGAGTTGCGCGCTACTCCATTGTAGCGCCTACATATGCGCGATACCGAGGCGAGCAAGCAGATTTGCCCGGTGGTGGAAGGATGTGTCCGTTATGATGATTATCGTGCGTCTCGGACGCGGTTAATCCCGACGACACGGCGACGACGACGACGACGAGAACGTCCTCTTGTGCTCGCGCGCTTCTTTCCACGGTTTCTATGCAAATGTTTCTCAGACGTGTTACACTTTGCCCGGTATACTTTCGCGAATACCGTTTGAGAATTGATGTCGGACGAATCTGTCGCCGCGCGACCTTAGGGGCGGCACCATTGTGTTATGATAACGTCAGGACAATCGCATCGCACACCTGGTGATTAAAGTGAGAGTTGAATATAAAACGCGATGCGGTTGCGTGCGTGTGATATTGATAACAACTGTATATAGTACGTTATTAGAGTTTGAGAGATATAACTTGTGTACACAATGTGTGCGTTGCGCAAAGTAACGCGAAATACGAGGTGGTGGGTTATTTCAAGGACAACGTACGATTCGCGCGGAGACTATGTTTAAGGATTTCAAAGAAATTGTAGAAACCAAGGCCGCAATCTCGGCAGAAGCCATAGATCAAGGTGTCTCAAAATAACCGTGAAAAAATCGAGATTGGAAATTCCAAGCGCGTAAATGTGCACGAAACTCACTTCTTGCCGGCAAAATTGAAGGTAATAAATATCTCTCTCTCCGCGGTGGGAGACACTGGTGCGCGTCTCGTGCAGATTAGACGCCGGGACGCGCAAAAGCGGCCTAGTCACGCGACCGCAGGTTCGCCGAGTTTTCGCGACGAAATGTTTCTTGAACGAAATAAGTTAACGGCTCGCAGCGCGTTTGGCGCGTTTCCTCATTCCTCGTTTCCTACTCGCGTTCCTCGCGATATTACGTTCGGGTCGTTAAGTTCTCGCCGTGTGTTCGTCCGCGTTCGCGGGGCTCGTGCGCCTCTCCGTTCCTTTTCTTTCTTCTTCGTGGACCGCGCGAAAGAAAATGAACGAGCCGGAGAAAATCGACGGCTTAATACACAGCGCGCCTGGATGAAAGACCGCTCGTTAAATTGACGTTCCTCGCGCGCTGATCGGCCTGAAACTTTACGATCTATTCCATCCCTCGCTCGCTCGCTCTCTCTTTCTCTCTTTTTTCTCTTTTTCTTCAAGTTTTTCTCCTTATTTTATCGCCCGCTCGATTTTGCGTTAGGTTCCGCTAGGTATTACGATACCGGAGGACTAGTTGCATCACTTCCGTTTCGATTTTAACTCGCAATTACACTAACTGTACGTTCTCGGTTAAAAACTTCGTTGTGGTCTCACGAAATCACAAAAACGGAATTAATCATTTATTCTGAGATTTTATTATATAATTACATTGTTTGTGGCTGATTTTGTGTTAAAAAAATTGAGAATTTACTTATGAAAGCAAAGAAAGAGATATCTTATTGTGAATTACTCTTCCTATTTGTATTATTTAAAAAAAAAAAAAAAAAAAAAACAATACACCGAAATAGAAGAAAGCAATTCTGCAGACACTGGTGAGCCATTGTGTGAATAAACCATCGTTACAATTCAAGTACCGTAAGCAACATATCGATATTTCGATGTGCTCGTGCACCGAACTATCGTAAACCTCTTCAGTCCGTCCGCGACCTAGCAGCCTCTCGGTGAATTGCTGTGTACGGTAACAAATGGGTATCGCGGAGTCATAACGTAGCGGGAATTCGTATGATCTGGACCGTTACCGGAAATGTAGCGCGGCTGTACGGATCGAGGCGACCCGGGGTTATCGGATTACCGACTGCGCCCGACTCGGGAACGCGGCATAACGATCCTTGACTAATTGCCGCTTCTCGGCGACCGAAGATAACGAATTGCATTGGCAATTAAAGCGAGCGTTTGTATCTTCACTTGCCGCCGCCGCCGCCGGAGAATAATATTTTAATACACGACAAAAAATATTGTTTATTTGCAACAACAAAATTGATGGATGTTCGAGTTTATAAATCGTTTACTTTCCTGTCGCTGTCTGATCGCCAGACGAGTTTTTTGCGATTAAATAACTCGAAGACAAAATTCAACGATTTAACAAAAAAAGAGACGCGAAAACTATTCGACCTATTGTAAAAAACACGCTGCACGGTGATGTCTTGTGACTTGTAGATGCTCTATAAAGAACACGCAAGGTAAATGATAAACCTAACAGCGTAACAATGACGCTACAGAATTATGCAGCACTGAAAACTGGAAGGAGGTCGAGTTAAAAGCAACGTCGGTGTGTGTGTGGGTCACGAGGTTCGACGTAATGTCGTCACAGTACACAAACCCATTTCGTCGATCGCTCTTTCGACCTCGCGTTCTCTACATCTCGAACGTGTGTGCACACTTGTGCACACACGCGCGCGCCGCCGTGCAAATTCTTCGACAAACACGGCGCGACCTCCGCACGATACGATTGATTCCCTCCGCACACGCGAGTCTCTCCGATTCTTTTCGTTTCGCGGATTCTCTCGCACGAATAGGACCCGGCTGGAAAGTTGCCACTCTTCGGCCTGCTCCACTAAACAGAAAGGGAATAATCGAGGAATGAGGACACGTGGCCACGTGGAAGAGAAGAGGGTCTTAGACCAAGATAATAGTGTTTTGAAGATTTTAGTTGTGAGAATGATAGTATAGCGCCGTGCGTTCGAAGAAACGAGTTTGTCTCGCACCAAATTTTTTTATTTTTATTTTCCACTGAAAGTAAAAATAAAATTAACACACACGGGGGAACGCATGGAACACGTACGAAAATGCAAGTTTTCAAACAAGCTCTGGTGATTAAAGCGTAGCTCGTTGTTCGCGTGGCGAACTTGAAAGTCACGTTCGGAACGGTCGCGCATAATTGCCGAGTTTCTCCGGTTTCCTTCGCACGCGGCGCCTTAATTGTTGTCCTCCGGCCGATGTCGCCATTGTTACGTTTCTAATCGGTCGCTGAGCAGGGAAATTCCCAGAGAGAGATCTGTCTCTCTCTCTTTCTCTCTTCTCTCTCTCCCGTGCGCGTCTCTGTTCTTACATTGTCTGAAAAAAGAAAACAAAAAAAACCCGCGCGCGCGCGATTACCGGGCATTTAGGGAAATGCGCTTTGTGTAATTGAGTATAGTGCTAAGCGCAACGTGTTTAAATGTGTCTCCGTACTTTCGGTCTGGAATTTCGCACGCGCTGTCGCAACACGCATTCCACGCGCCACATACTCAACTCGCGCGAAATCCTCGCAAATTTTTCATCATTCGTAATTACACAATAAATAGAAAGTCGCGCAAATAAACTTCGTCTTCGCAAACAAGAATATATTAAACATTTAATGACTTCTGCGTAAAAATCGCGCGAATGTGAAAAAATTCTCGAAAATTTGGAATACACGTCAAATACACTCAACATTCGTCGCAGTCTCGACTCGAGACGGAAAGAGAATTAGAGAACGCGCTAATTGATAAACAAATTTTTCGCGAAGATTCGAAACGCGACACTCGTCGCTAGATCGTCACGGGATGCAATGAGATGACGCGGAAAGTCAACGGCCTTGCGGGAGAGAAGAAGAGAGACCTCGCCTATGTTTGTCCGACACACGCGCGCGCTAATTACCGTCTTCGCGCGTCTCCGTGAGTCTTGGTCTAATCTCGCGTTCGCCGAATCGACTTATTTCTCGCGCGAAGATAAATGCGCGTCGCGCAAACAAACGAGAGAGGAAGCGTTTTGAAGCATGAGAGAGACGACGCGATTAAGGGCAGTCTCTAATTAATTGTCAAGATGAATGACGGTGGGCCGGTAATTATCGGACTGCGATTATTAGCCGGTTCTCTCATCAGGGCGAACTAAACAACAACAACCGCCGCGTAAGGACGAGGGCATTCACGACCGCGAGCGCTCATGCGAGGAAGGATTAACTTCTTAGAAGAGAGCGTGGTCACACACAACACACACTCGGCGCTTAGGATTACGGCAAAAAAAGACACACACCTGGTATTCAGCTATGAGTATTTTCTTCGGTATCTCCGCGGCCACTGTTACTAATCATCGTTTTGCGCACAACCGCCGCAAAGGAAATGATGGATTCTCTTCTTCTGAAATAATGGACGGGTCCTTTCTTGAAACAACCCGTTTAAAAGTTGAAGGTCGAAAATAAAGTTAGATCGAAAATTATAGCCCTGGTCGTTTCAAGGATGCGCATAATAAGCGCGCAATCGCGTATATTCTTGAATTATATTTCGTATTTGATCACACCGTTGCTGCGGCATCGTCGCTCGGCGATACTAGCTCTTCCGAGTAAGCGATAAAGAAAATCCGAGGTGAAAAGAAACCTAATGAAAAAAATTATTCCGCATCTGAATTAAACGATCCCCGCACACGCGTTCTCCCGCGAGAGGAGAACTCTGCACATCTTCGCGAACGATCGACGAGAGTCCGAGGCAATTACGCGTAATTTCAGCATCGCGCAGTTGCATCCCGATCGACGTAAAAGATTCGACGAAAAGACGAGCGGCGGAGATCCAAATTAAACGGCGCAGGGAAGACCCGCAGGGTCTTTTTCGAGAACGATATAGGATAGAAAAAGAGAAGCGGTCTCGATAATACTAAACCTGCGAGAGATCACCTTTCGGCCATTCGCGAGAAAAATCGGAGAGATGTGCGGATTGACCAGAGATCAATCTCTCGCGTGTGTCAGTCAAGTGTCGAGTAGTAATTGAATCTAAAATAAGCGATATAAAAGGATTAACAAAAAAAATCTGTAATTTCGACGTGAAAATGATCGAACGTCAATTTGGATCGCGAATATAAATTTTTTATAAATTGCCGATACTCTTTTGGATCTCGTTATATGTTTTGCGGAACATATAAAACTTGAAAAAAAAAATTAGATAAAATAAAACTTTATTCATCAAGAATACAATAACACATTTTATGTAAAAATGTATTATTGTGTGTCCGCCGGTCAAGGCAAACACAACGCGATGAGTTTCGATCACTTTTGTATACACACATGCAACGAGAAGCGTTGAAGCGTCGAGTAGTTTATAATCTTTCTATTTTCTAACGGGCGGTACGTGCGCGAAGGACGCGCGCATATCCGCCCGAAGGAGGGAAAGCTGCGGCGATTGGGGGCCTCGTAAAGACAGTGAAATTCGTCGTAAAACTGTCAATTATCGGCCGGCGACCTTTAACAGTCGGCTCGGCAATTATCACTTTGAAACGCGCGCGTAACAAACGCAGACGACGACGCCGTCTGTTTCTCTTTCACCGATTTTCGAAAGTCGCCGCTCGCCGTCGACTTCCCGGCGACGATGTCCGACGTCGCGGCTTTCGCAACCGTTTAATATTAATGGAGTTTGCAGCGCGCGAGATTATCGCATCGTTGCATGCACCTCCTCGCTGCCGAGATTGCCTCGATCACGCATCGGATCCGGTGAAATTTCCATTTTGGCTCTCTGGAATTTAAACGACGAGAGAGAAGTCGAGAGGGAGCTCATCCGTACATGTGAAAAGCGTTTCGAAATTCTCTCGCGATATCGTCGAAGTATCTCGATCGATGTGTTAAAAACGCGATCGTTTGTTTACTCGACTATTTTTCTAATTCCACATCGCGCTGAAAAGTTTAACCTGTAGTAGGATTTAAAAAATCCCGATTAATAGGCTTCCGGTAAATAAGCGCTGATGATTTGCCGACAGCAAAAAGTCCCGATTAATTCCCATCGATCGACAAACTGCTTCATCACACGAGCCATCTATTTTCAAGCGGTCGCTCGGTTAAGTGTTTAATAGTATTTTCTCGAGTTTACGATTTTTTCTCATTTCCATTAAAGCGCAATAGAGGCCGCGGTTATGGTTACGATTATGAAACGCAGACGCATCTCGGCGCGGAGAAACTCACATAACGTTCGTCCGTTAAAGCAGCACGTGCCTATCCACCGTCGTAATGCATCTAATAGCGCTTCCTATTAAGATACAAATCGCTCATTTACTCGAGGCTACTTTTTAGGAGACGAGTCTTCGTCTTCGTCGTCGTCGTCTCGCGCAATGTCGTTGAGGGAACGTCCCGTGTGAAAGTTTCCAAGCGAGATATCGACGCACGTACGGCAGCTCGCGCTTGTCTCCTGCGCAGATATGGCCGCTGGACATCCTGCGGTAAAATGTACCTCCTGGGCATCCTTCCTAGCTAGGCGACTTGCTAGGCAAGGCGACGTATTCTACTCCGATAAACTGCCTTTCACACGCGAGAATGTAAAGCGACCGTATACCTATAAACAAATGGACGACGTAGAAGCGACTTAGAATCGAAATCGATTAGCGCTCAATCCCATTCAGCCGGACCGTCGATCGCTATCTAATTGACAGCGCGATTTCGAAAAGAAAAAAAGTAATTAAAACACATTAATCAGCACGATAGAATAATTTGATGAAGTCTTCACTTTTCAACTGCGTGCGAACGTCGTTTTCGCAATTACAATCGATTTATTTGGTTTATAATTCGACGGGTAAGTGTGGATCTATTTGTTTTTTTGTAATAAAAAATAACAATATTATTTTTTAGAAACAAAATATCTCTGTACGAAAATTGGATGCGTGGTTCGAGTAAATTTTTTTTTGTTACAAATTCTCGCAACCTCTCGCTATTGTTATCGTTTTATTTTGGAAAACTTGCTTGAATTTGATTGCACACGCGCAATCGCTTTACGTCGGATAAATTCGCCGACGCGCTCGATTCGGCGGAATACTTGCTCGCAAAAAGATCTGTACACGCGGTTCGCGCGCGTAGGCGAGAATCTCGCCGCGTAGGACACACGTCGCGCGTGGGCAATTCCTCTCGCCGTCGCGCAGCCTTGGCTACCTACAACTCTCGCACCGGTAGTGATCAACAACATTCTTTTTTTTTTTAATACGTGTCAAGTCTCGATATCGGTATGCGGTGGCGTGGTGTTTTGCCGCCTCAAATCTCTTGTATAAAGGCTATTTCACTTTCGACCGCGTTACTTTGCGTTTCGAAACGACTCAAAAGATACACACAAACACGCGTTTCCACGTGTTCGATAGCGTAATATTAAAAAAAAAAAAAAAACAAAAAACAAAAGAAACTTTTTTATGATCTTTTTAAGTCTGCACCTTACTTGACGTACATACGGAGTATTTGTGCGTCCAGCGCAAGTTTCGCAAAGCGGCGATTTGCACGCGAGAGAAACTTTATGCAGACAACCTGACGCCTTCACAATCGCGCGCGCGCGCTCATAAAAATGCAAAAGTTTTTCAAACTTTATTGTCGCGAAGAAAGAAAATCGCACTGATTGACCTCAAAGAGAGACGCCGGTACGGGACAAACACGCGCGAGGTGGGTGAAGTTGCGCGCGTTCATTGTGCAATCAAAATTTATGCCACGTTTCGCCGTGGAAGGCGCGCGACGAAAATGGTCGCGGGATGATGTTTTTGCTCGTTGATGCATAAACGTTATCTAAGAATCTGGTAGTAGTGTGCCGTTTGTCGCTCGTAAAGCGAGTGTACGCGAATATACGCACGGTTCTCTCTCGGAGCAGTGCCTCTCAAACGCAGTTATCTCCGCATTATCTTTCGGAATAAATATAATATCACGAATATATATCGCGGAAATTGAATTTGTCGAAAGTATACGTATATACGTTTGAATTTATTTATCTCGCAACAACTGGCAATTCAGTATAAATTTCCTCATCGCTCGCTAAGGGAATAACCGGAACGAACGATTATAGGAAGCGATATCCGTTCGTATCGCGCGATCAAAAATTAATTGAAGAATTATTTAATTTACCGCTCTCCCCCTTTTCCTCCCTCTCCCTCCATCTGACCCGATTTCTCCCGCGGTGATCGGTGCTATCGACACGCACGATTATCAATTCACATCGCGTCCCGCTATCGCGCGAACTCTCATTAACGCCTCATCACGCTTTACGCCTCGCACTAAAACTTCATTAAAATCGCATCTTAATAATTAGAAATTAATGAGAGCAGTCAGCGAGAAAATCAATTTGTGTTATTTATATCGCTAATTGTGTGTGTGTGTGTGTGTGTGTGTGTGTCTCGAGTTTTTACGGTCAGAATTCTCGAACGTTTTATATGCCGTGGAAAACGCGGTATAATCCGATCTTTGCGGTTGATTGTCGCAAAAGTCGTCTGAGTGTTCCTCTCCGAGATTACGAGAGCGAGCACTCCCCGGTCGGTTTGATCGCCGGCTATCGGCACGCACGGAACGCAATAAAACCCTATCGCTTAAAACCGGGCGGCTCACAGGCGGAACGACGATATTTTCTAACGTGCTTCTAACGGATGCGACGCGAAGATTTTGCCTTGCGTGACGCCCCGCACGTGAAACTCTCTCGCGAAGAGGCTTGACTCACTCGTAGGGATGGTCATGTTGCATGTTCACGCTCCAGTTACAGGCCCGGTCAAATATGTATTTCGCGAAGAAAATCCACGCGTATCGCGCTGCGATATCGAGTTTTATCCACGCGGCAAGCGGCGGCGGCGATCATCTTTCGAGATTTACGCCGCGCTTTAATCATATAGTTTAATTACTCCGTTACCGGATGTGTATAATTAGCCGAGTATGTGTAATACGATTAAAAAAAAAAAAAAGAAAGTATCTTATATTACGTTATATCTAAGTTGCTATTCCCGGTTGGAATTATCGCGAAAGGTTTCAATTAGATTTCGATAGAATCGCTGCACACACACAGCGATAACATACCGCATGCGAATAATATATATTTCTCTCTCTCTCTCTCTCTCTCTCTTTTTTTTTATTTAGAATCTCGTTTGAAATCTTCAAATTTAATTTACGCTGATTTCTCATGTCTTGAGATCCCCCATATGTTTGTAATCGCAACATTGTGAAATGTGTCAGAAATGTCATTACGCTCGCCAGTCGTACGCGCCGCGCGTGATTTCTAATCGCATGTATGCAACACGCGCGCTCGATCGTCACTCGTCTGTGGGAGAAATTCACGTCCTCGCGTCCGTGTCGATAATAACCTCCTGTCGGCTTATCAGCGATTTTTACACGCGTTATTGATCGTTCCTAATTCGACCGGACGACAATCGACCGAAACACCTCCCTGACGAATCGCCGCCGATGCCGTAATCGTCTTGTGTAGAAAGTTCCCGTACGGGAAACGAGACAACTCGGACGAACCAGTCTCTCTCTCTCTCTCTCTCTCTCTCTGAACTTTCTGATGAACTTTCCAATTCCACCTTGATTTCTGGCTAGTCACACGCTAATTAATTTTATCTAATCGCAAAAATAAACATAGAAAATAAATTTACACAACATTTAAGGTAGTTTTATTTTTAGACTCTTGTTTGCCTTTTGATTTCGTTACGTCAAAGTATTGCGGGTGATGTGAGTTCGCACGCAATAGCTTGGAATTTCGAGCGATCTATTTTAATTGACGCGCGCGCGCGTACAGCAACGAGCTGCTTCTTCCGTGACGCTTATCGTTAGTCGTTAAAACGTATACACTCGATAATTGAAGCCGTCTCCTTCGTTCTCATTCTAAACACGCTGCTTTTAATTATCGATCGCGCTTCCGGCACTCCATATCTCGCCTGTCGATACTCGACGATCGTCGACGACTGTCGAGCTACTTTTTTCGCCGATTCCTTCGTATACCGCGATCAGTTTCTTCCATCATTTTACGATCACTTTTTTCGAGACACACGTGGCAGGTGTTACTTATGTCTCTTGGTTCTCGATGTTACAGACCGTCTATCTGCCAAGTCTCAAATTAAATTCCGCTCTGTGAAGCACTCAATTGAAAATTAATTATGGGAGACAATGGTCTGTCACCCATTAATGTTTTACTGATGTAGGTTTACATTCTTCCAGAATTAATTAACACAAAACTATATTCTATTAAAAAACCTATGTTCTATATTTAAAAACAAATTCTTATATTTTATATATAACACAATTACTTAATTATATCTTACACATCAAAAATCGCGATTGAAATTATCCAAAAAAATAAATTAAATTAAATTAATTGCGTATTTGAACAATAAATGAGTATCGTGTACATGTATGGGACAAGCAACCATGTTTTACACAAGTGCTGTACTGAATTGTGCGACAAGATGTTTCATCCGACCCGATCGATCAGAGTCGCAACTTTCTACGTTGCGACGCGCCACAACGACGGAATGCGCCTGCAGCGTTGTGTACCGAAGGTGCTTGTCCACCTACTTTCGATCTAAAGCACGTCGCACGTGAATTCATCGGCCGTCTCTCTGTGTACCTGTGCGCAAAGAAAAATTTCGGTCATCGAAACACGCTGGGTGGGACTCGTGACGGGAGGGACGATGATTCCCGCGGGGTTCCACTCTCACCGTGCCGATCTCGGTGTTTCTCGAAAAGGACTTTCTTTTTCGCACGAGGTCCGCGACCTGAATCCACCCGACGAATATATATACCTATATCTTTTTTTGCTCGTGCTTTTTCATCTCGCTCCTTGATCAAACGCGACGCGCAAGTGGCCGCTTCATTTTTGCGCCATTAATTAAATTTGAAACAACCTCTGCGATATCGTCTCTGTAAACTCACAGGTGGATATTACGTGAGTTTGATCGATGAGGACGGGTAACTTCGAGCGATGCGCGATCGAAAGTTAAGTTAATACGCAACTTAGAAAGTAGCCGACTTCTCCCGTGAGGTTGCATTAATATTGCAAATAATAATAAATTTCGAAGATCTCTTGAAAAAGTTTAGATCAGAAAAAGGGCTTTTTTATAACGACACGTTTATCAAGAATTCTCAGAAAAATCTCTCTCATCGCGTGATACAAAAAGCGCGTTTGTCTTAACTGCGAATTACTGACGGGTGAATTCGCGACGATATCGTGTGGTGGCGAGAAATATCGAAAGCCCGTATTTTCGGTCACCGCTGTAGTTCTGCAATTTTTGTCGAGAGGCGAAAAAAAAACGCGGAATATATACCGCGAGATTACCGGGCGAGTTGCGTTAACGGGCGGAAAGTTGTTTTTTCACATACATCCTCGATCGTTTCGCATGCATTTAAAGCGCGACGTAAATGCGCCCGCCGGAAGGATCGACGTTACCGCAGGCGGCACCTAAGGCAGGACGGTCTCACGACGTTCTCCTTCTCCTTCCTCTCAACTCGTGACACGTAAAGGGGCAATTACTAGCGCAGGATGCGTGGACACGCATTTCGCATGCAAACACGCCGCTGCCAGTAATTAAACGATCGCCCGGCGAGCGTTTCGAAGATGAGCGCGCACGAGCGCTCTTCTAACCGGCCGTCGTCGTTTGCGCTGCTGCTCCACAACTCGTGGAACACGATGAAACAAAGTTGCACTTAAATGATTAGTCCGAGGCACGATCGTATGCGATTAAGTCGCGCGATCATGCATCTCGAACACGTCCCAAAGAAATCGATACGACGGGGTTTCAGCGAACGTGCGTTGCATTGAAAAAAATTGAAATTCCCGAATTAGAAATGCAAGGATCGAAAGGGAGAAAGGGAAGCGAAGTAAAATTCTGAAGGAATCCTGATCTGAAAATCAAATGAGTAAAATTTGAATTTCTAATATCCAGTTTTTTTTCTGAATCTTCGTTTTTCTTTTTGTTGGATCTTGTTTTTTTTTTTTTTTTTTTTTAATAAAATCTATTACAATGAAAAAAGATTAAAAAACAAAATTTATTGATTCCGCAATATTTTTCTTTGTACTTACGAGAAACAAAAAACGTCCAAACATTTGTGTGTTAATTGATCGATAATGATATCACGGGAAAACGTTTTTCCTAGAGCAAATCACGTTGCGCATTCATCAGATTTCTTTTCGTTTCTCAGTTTCGAACGTTCCCCCCCATCTCTCGGGCGCTACTCGATCTTCGTTTCCGAAGATATACTTGCGGGCCCGTAATTACCGGATGCCTTTTGCGCCTATTTGGCCGGCGCACTCTGTAATCTCGTACGTATTACGCCGGCACGATGATCGCGATCGCGGACGCGCGTACACGGCACCTGCGCGTCTTATCGCCGACAGATGGTCTAACGTTACGATTCCTGATTAATTAAAGCTGCCGAGAAGTCAGCGGTCGTCGCCGTCGCCGCCGCCGCCGCCGCCACCGCCGCGCGCTCTTTAATGAGCTCAAGCACTTCTCGATACGTACCCGATTCAGTAGCTATGACCACGTGCGATATATATTACTCGCGCACCTATGGCCGTGCTTAATAACTCGTTCTTGTGTCTTTCCCCGTTTCCCTCTTTCTTTCATCCTTTCCTCTTCCTTCATTCTAATGCCGGGCTCCTATCTTTCTCTTCTTCCTGTTTCGTCCCGTTGTTTTATTTTTTCGCTCAGTTCTCTCCGCATAGCTCCCTTCTTCCGACAAGGAAATCTCCCGCAAGAGAGAGAGAGAGAGAGAGGAGAGGAGAGGAGAGGAGAGGGAACGGCATCCGAGGGATCTCAGCGTCAATTAAGCAAGAGTTGCGAGACAGGCCTAGACGTTATACCTACTCGCACAATCTGCATTTATCTCTGCGAGCGAGTTACAAGAGCCGTTTGCTATCTACCGCGCCGTGGTATTATATACGTGCGGCGGGGAGGAAAAGTCAGACCCCGTGAGTTAGACACCGCGCTCGTCTCTTTCTCTCTCTCTCTCTCTTTCTTTTCTCTCATCGTCCGAACTCGTCCCGTCCGAGAACAGAAGTCTCCACGGCGAAAAGAGCGAGAAGCGAGACTCGTTAATGCTCGCTGGAGGAAAATTAGTCTCGCGCCACGAAAGTGCGACAATTTCGTTGGGAAATCTGTGTGGGTTTCTGTCGTGACCGCGCGGTTAACTTTGCGAGCAACCGAGCGGTTGATGATGCCACAGCTCGAAATTACATCCGCGTTGTTAATGTTGCGAAATACTGACGAGGTCAGGTTTTGATAGTGCGTTTAATTGCCGGGTAACCACCGAAAATGTGATTTAAAAACACGCGCACTCAGAGTAGGTCTTTATTATTGAAAAGAAATAAAATTGAGAATAAAAAATTATCATTTAAACTTTAATAAATTTCACAAACACGATCTTTGCATCTTCTGTGCAAATTTATTTTCGAAGCGTGTCGCGTAATTTGCGCTGCCGGAGTCTTTGCTAAAGCGGCGGAAAAAAAAATTCTCTCCGGCGCAAAGGGATGGTCGTATACCGGTTCCGAGTATGCCGGGCACGAGAGGGGTGCTTGCTCACGGGGGGTCAGAGGTCATACAGACGAGTCGAAAGTCGACTCTCGCCGCGACTCCGGCAACACGGCGTTTTTTCACCCCCTGCGCCGCCCTGCTGGTGCGTCCATTGTGCGTTCCATCCGATCATTATTACCGCGATCGATCCGCGGATCTAGTCAGGGAACGCTGCTCGCTCGCTCGCTCGCTTGCTCGCTTGCTCGCTGATATATGGCAAGATCGGGGGTGAGATAATATCTGCGGCACACGGGTTGCGTCGGTCGCTACTACGACCGGTCGCGCGGCATGTGGATTTCCACGGCGCGTCGCGGCGGCGTTATTACTTTCGAGCAAAATGTGAAAGTCGCGCCATTGTACAATGGCGTTCTTTCCATGTATGCGCGTCTTTGTGTTTTCCCACCGTGCGAGCAAACGAATATCGCGATTTTTCGCCGGTCCGCCTCGACGGCGAAACGTCGTTTCGCCATCGTCCCGCTCGTTAAATCAATACACATACACCAACCGCGCGAGTCCAGATGCGAAACGCGCACGCGAGAACTACATTTTACGTGGGATATTGTGTAAAACGATGTGTTGCTCGCTACCTCACCGTGGGTCTTGTGAGAAAAGAACGGTCGAGTCGCAAGTTCTTTGCGCGAAACGACTGCGCGAGATATCGTCACGCGTTATTATCTTTTGTATATCCGAACACAATGTACATTTGTTTTTCAAAAAATCTCACAATAAAAAAAAAAAGAAAAAGAAGTTTCTACAATTTCATGACTTTATAGATCATTGTTGGCTTTTTTTTTTCCATACTGTTCTCTCTACTCCGTTCGAATACACACACATGCCTCGCAATAACGTCTTGTACGTGCAAGTGCATGATACGCTGGTAAACTTTAACAGAATCGCGACGCTTTCGATGGGGAAAAAAAAAAAAAAAAATTAGCACGTCGTGTAACGAGGAGACGTATGTACACGAGAGATTATTTAGACTCGGCTTTTATTACACCGGGGATAAGCTCTCGTTGTCTCGCGCACAGTCCCGCGACCGGTACCGGTTGTGTCCCTCTTGAGCCCGAGGGCGCAACGGTTAAATTCCAGCGGGCGTTCTCGCGTGGCGGAATGTCTCCCTGCGAGAGAGATCCCCGAGCGCAGGAAGAGCCGCGGGGGCTCCTTAACCGGGAAAGGAAAGAACGCGAGAGGAAAGAAGAGAGAGAAGGGGGGAGGGGGGCTTGTCTGAGTGAGACCTTCCGGGAAATTGGATTGGCATTTTGTTCTTTACGAGCGTTCGCGAGAGCCGCCGCGGTTCTACAAGGTAGAGAAACGTTCCTGTGTTCGGAGGACGAAGCGGTTGATACGCGGGGCGGGACATCGCTCCGCCGCTGGCAAAACACACATTTCTGTAACCCCCTCCCCCGAGTGAGAAGATTCGATTTAACTTTGATTTATTTGAATCCGGTTCTTCGAAAATTGCATAACAGCAAAATTGTGGCGAAATGATGGCTTTAAATAATAAAAAGAAGATTCAGGTTTTCGAAGTATTTTTTTATATACTTTTTCCGAAGCAGGTTTACTACTTCAGAACATTCTGAACAAAACTGCAATTGTTCAAAGTGTCGACCATTACCTTTTGACTGAAAAAAATATCGAAACGTGTTGAAAGACAAAGTATTGCCGCGTCCCGTGAGAAATGACGGGAGGGAAGAGACACATTGCGATTGGAAAAAAAAAATTTATATCTATAATACGCGCGCTCTCTCATTTCGCGCGAATCCAAGGAATGTAATAACAACTCTCGATTATCCATTTCCGATCCGGACGAGCTCCCGGGCTTTATCCGGGCGTATCGATTCGTATCTCCGATCCAGATGCGATCCAACGTGCGGCAAATGATACTTCCGTTCCGAGTGCGGAACGAGCGCGAGACCAATCTCTAATGACAGATCGCGCGAGCGGCGATTCTGCTCTCGCGGCAGATTCGGACTCGCGATGTTTCCGATTCCTATACGCCGCGCCGGTTGTCTCTCTCCCAGTCAGCGTGGCATAAATCGCGCATTCGACGAGAGAGAGAGAGAGGACGAGACGACTCTCTTCGACTTAGCGTCGAAGAAATAAATAACCGTGAAAAACAAAAAAAGAACGAAGGAAAAGAACGAGACGAAAACCACCCAGCGCGCGCGATCCGATCCGATCGGATTGTCGGATCGCGTGGATTTTTGTTCGGCGCGTGCAAGCAGGAAGCGCATGATTTGTGCCGACAATCGCGACACGTGGGCGTATGTATATCGGCCGGGAATACAGCCCGGGTTTCGATTCGAGTTCCTCCTGCGCGATAGCGGCCAGCTGCCCGCCTCTCAGCCTGCTTCTATCCTAGACGAGCGAGCGAGCGAGTGAGCGAGCGTCGAGCTATCGCGAACGAGAGACGGCAGACGGAGAATCGTTCTTCCTATCCTTCCAAGTTCGATGACTCTCGGCGATGATCATCGCGAGGAGGCAAACGTCCTCCTCCCTCCTGCCCTCCCGCTTCCCGCTCGCTGTGGCTGTGGGTCCCT
The DNA here is from genome assembly GCF_002006095.1 of Pseudomyrmex gracilis. Classification (NCBI taxonomy): domain Eukaryota; kingdom Metazoa; phylum Arthropoda; class Insecta; order Hymenoptera; family Formicidae; genus Pseudomyrmex; species Pseudomyrmex gracilis. Next base: position 688,735 of record NW_018020589.1, on the reverse strand, counting down.
TCGCGCTTCGTCGCCCCCCTGCACTCTTCTTCCTCCTCCTTCTCTTCCTTCATCCTCCTTCTCCTCCTCTGCCGCGTTGCTCCCTTCTCTCCTCTTACTCTTTTCCCCGCGTATACCCTACGCTCGAGTTATCATAACCGCCGCCATCCGTCATGCATCACTTGCCACTTTGTGCCCCGGAGAATCCTCTCGCCGCGGCACGACAATCGCGCGCGAATCGACCGGGGGAATCGACGCCGGCGACGGACGCCGAGCGAGCGAGCGCGAGGGTATTCGCCGGGTGGTTAACAAATTTCTCTCAATCGCTCATATCCCGAGAACAAATTCGTTTATTTAAATAAACTACGTTGACTTGTAAGCTTGATGTTTAAAACATTAAGCGGTTTGTTTGCATAAAGCTATGGTTTTCGTTTTTTTTATCAATTTCTCTTAATTAACTTTTTGAATTAATATGACTTTTCAATTTTTGTTTTATTGCCGTTTAGAGGATCGAGTCACGTGCGTATCAACAACAAACGACTATGAAGCACGTGGATTTCAGACTATTACATTGTCGGAAGTGAAACTGTGAGAAACGCGGTCTGCGTTTTTTCCTCCTCCGCGATATCGATCAATCGGGTCCCCGCCGTTGTTTCACCGCGCGTGTGGAAGTGAAACGTTCCTCAGAATCGAGCTCGTGCTTTTCCGTTCCGGAAAACGCGAATCATATAGACGCGCGCGGACGTGCTCATATATACGTACACACATACCTACATTACGTATACGATGCATACATGACAGCTGAACTATCGCTTACGCTTGGTATTCATGATGGTCAATCGGTCATTTCATACCAATTCTAATTTGAATCCTTTTCATCGGAGCTGTCGCCTTTTGTACGATACGTCGGCGAACAATGTTATTCGAAAGCGATATATCTCTCCGCGAGCGGATAATTTCGCTCATTCACACGCGAGATTTTTCGTCTTCAATAACTCTCTCGCGTGCGCCCGAGCGGCCGCGCGTCGTCGTTCGCTCGACGATGCTTTTATTTTTCACCGATCCGAAGAAAAGGAAAACCAGTTTTTCACGCGCGCTATCGCTTGCCTCCGTACCGTTGAATGCGAGAGACGCGTTAATAGGAGCGCGCGCGCTTTCTCTCTCTCTCTCTCTCTCTCTCTCTCTCTCTCTCTCTCTCTGCTCGTTTTGCGCCGTTTACCTTAACGACTTTTCACGTCGTCCCGCGCGACTTTTCTCGAGCGCATTTCGCAGTGGGTAGCGGTACTACCGGTCGCGCGATCGACGCGGATGTCGGGTCGCGTGTGTGCAGGTTGGGCACCTGCTCCCGGCACCGCCGGGTGAATGGGGAGAGGAACTTATACTTTAGAAAGACGCGTTCTCTCGAATCCCCCCTCCCCCTCCCCTTCCCGCCCGTTCGCCCTCTCTGTTTCTCTTTCCCGGCGTCCCGACACGACTGACACGAGGTTAAGCCACGTCTAACTGTAAGATAACCGGCCTGCCCGGATCGTCGGCCGGACTCTCGCGTGCGTTTGAATCTTCTCTTTTTTTTTTTCACCCCCTTGCCCTCGTACACGCTCCTCGTTCGTCAATGGCCGGGGCGAAGCGTCCTTCACGAAGTGTTGGAAAATTATATTTCTCATGTGTCTTCCTCTTCTTTGTCTCTTGAATCCTTTGACAAATTTTTATTGTTTTCCTTTCCTAAGTTAAAAAAAAAAAAAAAAATGGTTAAAGACTCTTTTAGAGGAAATTTTAATCCGTTAAATAAGTGCTGTATACTTTGATATATACTTTGTCAGTGATTTCCGAGGGAAATCGATTTGAAAGAACTCCGATATCACGATCGGATATCACCTCTTGACTGTTAATCTTCGCGCGGACCATGTGAATCGATTCTTGCGGAAATTCGATATTTTCTTTCACAGAGAAAGTTTATATCACGTCGTTATTAAGTGAAATTGATGGTATTTTGCATGCTGTGCTTGTCGGAGGGAAGCAAGAGAAAAAACGAGTATAGAACTGATTTTTTTTACACTTAATATCCGTGCGTGCGATTTTGCGTTAATGGTATCGATCGGTTGTTGTGGGATTGGCCTATAAAATATACTTTTCGCGAAGACAATATTAATTAGATGTATCGCTAATGCAAGCTAAGTTATTATGCAAAAGTAGCTTTATCGAAGAGTATTTAAAGCGGACTTTGCAAATTGATCTCTCTCATTAACGTTTAATTACGTTCTTATGCAAAGCGTTTCGCGAGTTAGTATGCGCAGGCGTACTTTTGACGCTGGCGGTTTGAGGGAAATTGCAAGCGGGTTTGCAAATTGACCCTCTTAATTGACCGTCATCTTACAAAGTATTTAAATCTCTGCATTATATGAATATTTACATCCAGTTGTTTCATTTTTCAGCATTTGATGTTACTTATTTGTCTCTCGAGATGCTCCTTTCATATTTATCATTTTATTCAAATTCCATTTTCTTATAATTAGCGATTATATATATTGATGGGGGGGAGGAGGAGGGGCGGGTATTATATTATATCTTTTTAATAAAATTTTTTACGCAAACTCATTGCGAGTCACAACAAATCTGTTTAACTATAATTATTTTCCCTTGAAAGTGGATAATATTATACTTTATATACAAAGTTTCGTATTGCTCGCGTATAAAAGTCCTAATTCCCGAGTTTATGTGAGGATACGTTCACCTTGGCGGATCCAATTAGCGTCCTCCTCAGTATCGTCCAATGGGATTTTCAACGAACGCGTTTTATAATTGGTCTCTCTCGCTCTTCGCGATACTTTCAGATGCAAGATGAATGGCGAATCGTGCAATCCATAGAGACGCCAGGCCGGCATTGAAATGGGCAACAACGGCAGCAGCTCCCATCAATACTGCGCGTCGTCCAACGGCCCGTCGCAGGAGATCGGCGGCCGCGGGTGGACGCAGTCCTTCCCGCGGGAGTTCGCGAGGCATCATCCCCAGCAGCCGGCGGGACACAAGGTCCTGCCTGAGCCGCCCAATCAGCGGCTGCGCGCAACCAATAATGGAAGCATCATTCACAACGGGGGAACCATAAGCGGCCGCAGACCGCCGGCCCTCACGCTTCCGCACGATCTTAATAAGGTAAGGATTCGCGGCGGCGGCTTTTCGAGTCGCGCTGATGACGTGGCGTGCCACGCTTCGCGAGCCGATCCCGCTGCACTTGCGCTGATTCGGAGAATGAAGATATCCCGGAACAGTTTAAGAAGTGCGTAACTTCAGGCTGGCCGCAAGAAGTTCGTCGCGTTTGAAGGCTTGTATTTTAAATGAGGATGAAGTTAAGTTCCAAGAAAGTTTTTTTTTAATTGAACGTACAAAATCTGGTTTCCACTTAGAACACAACGTTTTTTCGTTATTAAGTTGCTCGAACGTTTTTTCTATAAATTTTTATTAACAACAAGTAAATTAGTATACGTGAAATGCGCGCGTTGACGAAATTAATAGCACGCGCGATGTCTAATTTTTATATGTAAAAACCTCAAGATTCCTTTCGTATTAAATTTAATCGTTGCAACTATCAAATGTGTACACGGAAGAGGAGATAATTTTTTTTTCTGCTCCGAATCTTCGACGTGAAAGTTCGTAGCCCATAAAATCACCGCGTTGTACCCGAAAAAGAACGAATTTTTCATTCCGGTTCGCTCTTCCTGAATATCAGACAGTCAGTTCTCGTTCTGTCCGCGTAGAGTTTCCGTCGTCTAGAATTCTCACACGCGCGCGTTCGTGCGTAATTTGTGCGCACAATTTCTTTTTTTTTTTTTGGACCGGTTGCTATGTCAGTAACGTAACCCGGTTAAGAGGGTATTTCGCAGCGAGGCTTTTCGTTGCGAATTCGCGAAATGTATCACGCGGCCTTCATCGAACTTAGCATCGTTGCCGACGTTTCGCACACAAAGACGCCGCTATTTTCTCATCCGCCTGCTTTGTCACAGAGTGCTTCGTTCTCCGCTTGTCACACGAATCAGAAGGAAGTCGCGCGCGCGCGCGCGCGCAATTCTATACTAAATCACGCACAACGAGATGTTCTGAAGAACAAACGTAACGCACTTCACCCGTGTGCCACCTTTATGTAATACTTACGAGACAAAAAAAATTCCTTCAACCGTTACGCATATATAATTCGAACTCAGCTTAATGAGTTCTCCATTGTGAGAAACAAATGTAGATACAAAACAATAAAACGCGCAGATAAATTTTGCTCGCCTCACGCGCGTGCGAAACAGACCGTGTAAATGATAATAATAAATAAAAAACATTATTCAAACGCCGGCCGAGTGTGTGCGTGCGTGTGTGTGCGTGTGTGCGCAGCAGAATTGAAATTGGCTTGGTTTTCAAAGCGCGTTCTTTTCTTCAAATCTTTCAGCAAGGAATATTCCGCAGCCGCAGTACTTCGGCATCGAATATCGGCGCGTCGCGCAGCCGCAAGCTCGGTCATCATTGTTGCCATCACCGCAACGAGTCGAGTTGCTGCATGGAGAACGAGATGCAGGAGATCAAAAGGTTCGGCAGCGAGCCGGACCTGCGGTACTCGCCGATGGCACGGGAGGCGGCGGCGCGTTGCAACGGGAAACAGCAGCATCAGCACGCGATCACGGAACAGCGGCATTGCGGAAGCGGGCATTATCCCGAGCGGGACTGCAGGGAGCGCGAGAGCCGATACAAGGGCAGGAAGAAATACAAGGCGCCGGCGCCGCCGTCGAACGGCGTCATCGACGGGTCGTCTCCGGACTCGTACAAGTGAGAACGCCGACAAAACGCTTCGCTGTGAATTCACAGCGTTTTTTGTCGTCGATGCTTGAGCGCGTTTTTTTTTTTTATATATTTCACAAATTTCTCTTAGATAAAATAATTAACATCTCAAAAAATGTTTGAAACAAAGATATGATATAAATGCAAAAGTGTTTAAGTAGAAGATTATTAAAAGTAGAAGCTACTTCGGTGAACGCTTATTTAAAAAAAATTTTTTTTATAAAAGATGTATATTTTTTTTTTGTATTTAACATCAAGACTGTTTCTGTTGAGACTATTTCTCTGATGGCGATTCGAAGCGTCGGTATCACGGTCTCGACGTAAAGGAACGATTGTTGTACCTGCCCGCAGGTACACGGAATCGGGTCAGGATCGCCGCGGCGAGGGAGAGATTCAGCCACCTCCGAGGCGATCGCGGCTCTTCAAAACGCGAGCGGAGACAAAGAGGGCGCAGGTCAACTGGATCTCGTCGTCGCAGACCCACGGCGTCGCGGATCGTTGCGAGAACGGCGGGTTGGAGAACGAGCGGAGATGGCGGGGCGAGGACAGCCGTGCCGCCAACAAGGAAAACAGGCTTGTCTGGCGCGATCAGAGCAGCCGTCTCCATCAGGATCGCTGGTATCGGGACGAGTACAGGCGCTCGCGAATCTTCGACGGCAAGAACACGTTGCAACGAAGCATGAGCAGTCCGGAATTTCAGGCGGAACTGATGCAGGTCGCCCGAAAGGTACGTAACAAGCTCAACTGCGGCGGCAGATCGGGATCAGCAAATTTGGAACGCGGCAGCGATACCGATCGGTGCGTCAAGGAGCCGAAAATCGAGGAGACGAAGAGGCCGGAAAAACGAGCGGCGAGGAACGAAGTGAGTTCTCCGGAACGCGCGATCGAAGGTAGGATCGTCGAAGAGAGGCGGCTGATCGACCGCTGTAATCGAACGGAGAACAAGCTGAACGGACATGAAGATCACAAGGGTAACACCCGCAATTCCGGAAGAACTAAGGACTATGTAGACGAAAGGCAAGCAGAAGTGACATCGGGCGGTAAAAGACGTATCGTTGAGAAATCGACGACGCTCGACGAGACGGCACACTCGAGGGATCCTTTGCGGAAAAGTTCGAAGGATCGCTTGGACGCGGTGGGACAGTCTTCGGCGGAGAGGCTATCCTTGGAGAAACAACGCAGGGACCTCCTCGAGGACTATCAGCGAGCGAAGAGCGTGAGCAAGAGCCGGAAGTACGAGAACGCGACGGACCCGGCGAGAACCAGATCGGAGAGCCCGGTGAGGCCCTGCGTGAGAGATCCTCGGGGCCAAGCTTCCGGGAGGGAGAGCACGCCCGAGCGAACGAGCGAGGCCAAAGAGAGAGAGAAGGAGAGGGATCCCGATCGTAGATGGCGGAAAAACGAAGCGGCCAGAACAACCGACAACACGCTGAACGAGGAGAAGAGACGGGCCTGCGAACCTGTTCCTCCCGCGACAGCCGAGAAGGACGCGAAACCCAAAGAGAAGCTTGCGAGGAAACCAGAAGTCAAGGAAGTCCCGCGCGAGAAAAATTGGCACGTGTAAGTTGCTCTCTCTCTCTTTCTCTCTCTCTCTCTCCTTTTCTCTCATCTCCCGAGATCGATTTATCTTGCGAATATGCGCGCGAACACGCGTTCAGCAATTCCGTTAATTATTTCCTTTATCAATGAATGTCACGTGCATGCGGAGATAGAAGTAATAAGCGAGCGAGAGACTCATTTCTCGATGTTAAGAGATGACTAATTAGCATTCTCCGCTCTCGATCACCGAGCTCTACGTTTGAGTTGTTGTTCTCGATCGTTTCTCCAGATTGCCATCGCAGGAAAAATCCGCACCCAAGACGTTCTACTTCGGCATGGATGAAGCGTTGTCAAACGAGTCGCGGAATTGCGTGGATCAGCATATGGAGCAGATCCAGTCCAGGCTGCACTCGAAAGAAGTCAATGGATCGATCGATTGCTTGGATTATACGGACGATGTGAGTAAAATTTTTATAATAAAATTTTTGCAATTGTTTTTTCTCTTTTTAACATAATTATTTATTATAAAAACTGAATATACATGTAAGTAACTTTTGTGGAACAACTGACGTAACCCTTCAGGGTAAGAACGGACCGGAAGATATTTCGTTAAAATTGAGACCTACGTTACCTAAGAAACAACTAGAAATCCCGCGATTCTCACCATCGGCAGCGTGGAGATTGTTATCAGCGCTGGAAGCACCTGGACCAACCATGAGCACGGCAAGCGAGGAAGTTCCGGTAAGTAAAGATCTTCAAATGATAACTCAATAAGAAATACACAAAAAATACATATATAACTAAAGAACAAACGGATTGTTTGAGACTTTTTCCGTTAAGTTAACGTCTAATGGCAGGTGATGTTCGAGGAGCGTATCGAACGTCTGTCGAGGCCGCCTCCGCCGCTCATCGCGCTCGGTCCGCGCAGCTCGCACGACAAGTCCGGCGACTCTGGCATTTCTGGCGACGCCGGCGCGGCCAATGATGACTCGCTCGACGTCAGCACTAACACCAACAACAGATTGAAGACGCCGGCAACCAGGCCGACGTGGACGCCGCAGCAAGATCTAGGTGAGGAATCCAGCAGCGACGCCGGTGTGGACTCACCGCCGCCGATGCCGGCGCCGATCAAATTCCCACCTAGAGCGCACGTATTCTCGCTATCACTGCCACGTGATGACAATCGCATGTATTTGTACAATTCGGATCCGAAAAACAAGGAAGGTTCGACTTTCAATTCGCTACAGAAGCTGAAGAGATCGGTATCGGGCGCTTTGGGACTTGGACTTTTAGATTTAGAAAGAAAACGTACTCGCGACGTTCTGGACGATAACTGGATGTTGTCGACAAGTGCGCCGACTTCGCTGCAACACACGCAGATCACGGACGCGACGCGATCCTCGCCACCCGGCTGGAAGCCCGGTTTTGATGACGAAGACGACGACGACGAGGAACTAGAAGAGGACTCGGAGGATCGCGGCGACTTTCCTGTAATTATGAAACCGCCGTCGTTCTCGTATCTCGCTTCCGGTGGCCATGTTATGTATCTGCCCGAGTCGAACGACTCCCAGTATCAGTCGCAGAATTTGACCTACAAGAGCAACGTAACCGCAGATCATGAAAAGAACTCCAATATCAATTCCGGGCCAAAGTATCGCAAGAATAATATAGACGAAATCAGAAAATCAAACAAAGACATCGAGAAAACAAATAAACATTCCAAAGACTCGGCTATTCTGAAAGACAAGTCGTTCGCGAGCGACGGAAAGGTAAACAATAGATTTTCCAAGTCGTGCGAGAACATCTCCGAGATGAAACAACGAAGCGCTTCGCCGACCGGAGTTCAACAGAATCTGCAGGACAAAGAGGTCGCGTCGGAGGTGAAGCCGTTGCTGAAGAATAACTCGAAAGGCCGGAGATTTACGTTTCAGAGCACCGTGCGACAAATCGAGAGACGCAGATTGGCGGAGAAACTGTCGCGGGAAGCGGAAGCCAAGGAGAGACAAAGGAAGGGCGAGTTGGAGGCGATGCGTAAAGTTGAGGAAGAGTTTCAACGAAAACGAGCCCGGGAGAAAGCAAACATTAGGCAACAACTTCGCTTGTACAACATGGACGAAAACTTGAGGTAATGATCCTGAATTATGTCAAAGAATCGCAGTCACAAATTCATCTCATCTTTAATTGTTTCCTAAGGCTCCCGACATCGCGAAATCCATTTGTCACTTGTTCGTTCTAATTGCAGTAGTTTGCCACCTGCGTGGGATAGTTCGCAGTTGTCTCGCGCGGATCCGGACGGCGCGCCGTCGTCTTCGGCGTCGTCACCGACGTCGGTCCCACCGGCGAAGCTAACGACTATACGGAAGAGCAGCGTCAGCAGCGACGAGTATCTGCGCAAAAAAGGACCCAGCGCGGAAGCCAGACAGCAGCAACATCAACAACAACCGAGAGAATACAAAGATTATCGGCCAAAATATTACGACTGGGTGCCCGCAGATTCGTCGTCGCATTTGGATTACAAACAGACCACCGTGCATCCCAAAGTGGTCTGCGACATTCCCAAGAGCTCACCCGTCTTTGTGGACGCGCATATAAATGCCAACAAAACCGCGAATCTCAATTCCACGCCTAGATCCGACAATTACAGGTAAACAACAAAATTTGTAATTAACTCTTTGCATTGATTAACTCTTTGATTTGTTTTCACGGAAAATTGGTTTTTTATTTTCTAAAAATACAAATTTGTCTCTTTCGGCAATCTAAATGATTTTTATATTTAAAAAATGAGTTTTAATCCTAAGAGAAAAAGAAAAAAAAAGAACGAAAGATCCAAATGTTATTTCATCAGTCCTCTTCAAGTATAACACATTCTCATATGCTACACTCTCTAGACTTGTGCCTAATGTTACTTTTCATATTGACCGTCGACCGAAAGAAAGTGAGAAGTCGATGTACGCTACGCAAGGGTTAAGAAGGGTAAAGGTCTTCTTCGCGTCGCGCAATATGTGCGCGCGCGTACGAGAGACATCATTCCGCGGAGTCTTTGAATTCACTTTCACTCACGTGCCATGTTAGGCCGCGCTGTTACCCGCGATTGCGAGACGAAACCGCTAATGGCAAATAATCCCCGCATTCTGTTACCTAACAGGAAAGATTTTGCTCACGGAGCCGTGGCGGCGAGATCCTCCTTAGCGAGCAGCGACAGCGAGCTATCGCAACCGAACACAAGACCGCATTCCAGGCAAACAGGCGGCAAAAGCAAGCCCCTACGTTCTAGGTACGTTCGATATAATCTGACTCCCTTGATTTCCGCTTGAGGTAACGATTTCCTAAGAATGTCCCAAAATAATATAGCGACGCGCACGCGTGCGAATATTTTCAACTGGATGGTTTTTTGCAATGAATCTAAAACTTCTGCCCTATATCGAGGCGAGCTTGTTAAATATAAATTTTGCTTGAATCTCAAGTTTAATTTTATTAAAAAAAATAAATAAATAAAAATAAAACAAAAACAAATTAATAAAATAATTAAAATCACATTTATTTTTTAAGTATTTTTTTTTTTTACATTTAAAAAGATTTTATTTTAAATTTACAAATCCGATTTCCGCGCTCGCCTCGATATTACACAGAACTCAGTAGTATTCGATCTTATATTTAAGACCGTCTTAAGTGCATCTTAAAATGCTGCGCGGATCGTTTTACTGCCTACAGTTGCATTCGAAGATGAACTTAAGACGGTTTTAAATATGAGATTCGACTATATGAATATCAGCCGTAGCGCGAACACCATAGACCATTATCGCGATACATTCGACGGCAGTAGCTTATATCTCGCGTTGCCAGTTAATAAACACGAGTATTAATGTCAACGTTTACAGAAAACGTGTAGTGGTAATTAAATCTACTAATCGCATCTGTAGGCAAGAACTCGCGCAGTATCGTGCGACTATACTAATTTTTGGCTTTTTGATTTTTTATCATGCGCAGGTCTTAAGGTGGGCGTAAAAAGTACGTAGTCTTAACACCTCTAGTCATCTAACAACGCTTCATTAAATCAAGCCAAGCAAAAGTACGTTCGCGCGCTTCTAACTACGTATTGGGCGAGTATAACGTTTAATAGGTGGCGAGAGAGAGAGAGAGAGCGTTTGTGAGCGGGTAAACCGACGCGTCACAATTGTCAAACGCGCGTGTTACGTCACGTTACGTTTGAGAGAAATATTGTCGCTCCGCGATACTGCGCCTTGGTTTATCTTCCGACGCGTTGAACGTCCTCCAAGTCTTCAGGCGTGTCTATATAAGGACTATGCTAATATTTTACTAGATCCGCTCTCGCGGAGAATAGATGTTTGCCTTGACGTTCAGCGCGTTGACAAATACAGCAGAGGCGTCACGTGTTTCTCGAGCGATCGCAAAATATTGATTCTTTGTCGACGAAGGTGGTTTTTATTCAAAAAAAAAAAAAAATAAATAAAATAAAATAAATAAAAGAGAAAAAGAATTAACGTGTTTAAAAAATTCAATTTCTGAATAATGGAAAAGTGAATTTTAAATCACACACTTTGTCGTTTAACATTTTCTTGACTGCTTGTTGCTGCGAGCACACGGTGACGAAATTGGTCGCGTGGTGTTCTCTGCTGGCTGCCTAAAGTAGGAAGAAACGGGGGAGGGATGATGTCGAAACCGAGCGAAAAGAGTAAGAAACGGTTAACTAGGTCGGCTAGTCCAGCGCGCAGCGAGGAAGTCGTCAGTACGGAGGACGAGAACCCGGTGGAGCCGATCAAGCAGGAGCGAAACCTTACGAACGGTTTCTTATTGAACGGAGTGCAGCCTTTCGTGAGGGAGAAGAGCTATCGACCGATTTCGTTCAATCCCCAATCACCTCCGCCCATTCCAAGTTAGAAGTTCCGTTTCGTGGATCGTGAGAGAAGATACTTTAGATTTTAATGAGAAAGAACTTACGCGCAACAAAAATTCCAATTCGCACTTTTCACACATCTTTCGGTGTATGTAAAAACGCAAGATGTGTATCATCGAATTTGCATATTTGCGAATTTCCGCAAGTGCCACGTTCTACATATTTATTCGGTGACCGAAAAAATTATGAAAATTATTTAAAGAAAAAAAAACATTGACATTCGGTGTGTACATTGACTGAACACACACGCGCTTAAAAGCCAACGCGCATACTCGAAAAACTTTTATAAATAGAGATGTTTTTTCTATAAACGCGATTTACAAAGAAAATAGTACATATATATATATATACACATGCAATTTAGAAAAAATATATTCTTCGAGAAACAAATTCGTGTACTCTAAACTAAATGAATGTATATAACACTTGTAATAGCGCGTGTACAAGATTTTTCACGCAGTGTTAGTATGTACGTGAAACTAATGTTCATAGTAATAACTTTACGATGTGTAACAAGTAACACGATCTAACTCCTAACCAAATGTGTTCCATTATATATGACTCTTGGTACGTTCACATATTTACTATTTATACATGTCGTCATAAGTGATTAACAAAAGAGACAACAAAAAAAAAGCGGAATCAAAGAATCGTAAGCTTAACAACATGCGCGATGTCGTTTCATAAACTTACTTTACGAAACCGCGTCGCGTCGACAATAAAAAAAAACAAAAAAACAAAAAAACTATCGGGTATAACGCATTACTCAACAGGTTTAGGGCAAAGTATGTATTTTGTAATTATGTACAGATAACAATTGCAGGCGACTGCAAATATTTGCTCATGTAATGTAATCAAACAAACGTTGTTATTGACTGTGTGAGTTTCTTTTCTTTACCCTTTTCCCAAGAATCCCCTCATCGAACGAGCTGAAGTTGCGCACAGGCCAAGTTGAAACGAACAAGCTTGCAACCATCGATGTTTTTTTTTCTGTGTCTCTGTCGAGAAAATCCACTTTATTTTATGTGAATTATTTTACTTAAATTTACGTGAAGTATTTTACAAAAGATTTGTTTGCACAATTGTTATATTTTTTTTTTATTAACACTGTTGCGCTATTTTGTTTCAGAATTACATGTTATTAGAATTGTCCAGATTTTATTTGCATTTGACTTGAAATCAATCGCATAATTTGAGATTATTTTTTGTTTGAATGTTGGGAATTGTGTTGCTTCGTCGTAGCTTTCGCACATTCCGCGATTGTCGCGATTCGAAAATTAAAACGTACAAAATGAGCTCGCCAGGTTCTTCAAAAAATATCGTGTCCACTCCTTCTCTGGCCAACATGTAAGTTCATTATAATTTATTTTTTTACGTACAAAATTGTGGATTATTTACTCTTTCTTTCGTCCGCGTAGTTTAGTACATATTTCGTGATGTTTTAGACAAGTGCAATTCGAGTCGATATTGAACGAAAGTAGTAGCGACGAAGAAGAAACTGCGCAAAATATACCGCCACAAAATATCTCAAAGTCACAATCAGATGTGACGGTGCAAAAACAACGGAGTTGCAGTACAACTCACACCGAGATCTTTACCGATAGGGATGAGGCTAGTACAGTTTCGAAAGATCAGCATGTTTTTATTCAAAAAGAAATCATTCAAAATTATCTTAACATATTTCGTTTATGAGCAAACGTTCTTCAATTGTTTTTGTTGTATTCTTTATTTGTTATTTATATAAAAACACAAAATTCTAGAAAATGATTACGCGGAAAGTCAACACAAATTCCGACACAAAGATTATTTTATATGAATTATGACATTTCGCGTTTTATCCATGAATTCAAGAATAAGCCGCGAGTCGCATTCTTTGATCTCGCAGATCATTTTGGCATTGATCTGGTCGAACAATCAATTGGGCGCGGCGTACTATAACATTCTCTCGTACGAATTGTTCGTGATGGACGACACGTACGACGACGGCGTTCACTTCAACATCATGAAGGCGCTGTACAAGCAGTGCCAGCCGCGCTACGTCATCACGATCACCGGCACGTCCGACGAGTTCCTCACGGCGCTCGAGGCCCTGGTGAAGTCGGAAACGTCGTGCGATTCGAACGAATCGACAGGCAACGCCGGACCGACGCGGGTCTCGTTCAGGGTGATGCGGAAGAGGGAACACAACTTCGACAGATGCTATCACAGAGTGCGATGTCTCAAGTTGCAGTCGGAGCCAACGAATGCCAACCACGTCGAGAGGCTTATATTTCTTCAGGGTCTGTTGAATTTCAAATCGATGGCCATGATCCACGCGCTCGGTCTTCTCTTGATCTACATCGATCAGAGTTGGAGCAACATCGCGCTGGATCCTTTCGGCAGACCCAGCTTCGTATCTCTGTCCAGCGTAACGTTGTGAGTCTCTCGCCGATGTGATATCGAGATCTCTGTTACGTCAAAACGTCAATGATCACTTTTTCGGTCTCGATTTCGTAGACGCGACATCGTCATGGTGGACGACGACACTTACGAGGGATTAAATATCGTGCGCGCCAGATATCACCCGAGTCTTTTCAAGTGCGGTGACGCGAATTCGAAGAAACAAAGTGGCAGCTTATTCATCCTTCTCAATCGTTGCCAGTCGCGACTTGGAGCGCAGTTTTTGTGGCAAGTGTTGCCATGTCGTTATACGATAATATTCTCATCTTTATGACGTATAATTTTAATGCGTGATAATTACACAAGACAAAAAACAATTACAAGTCTGTATTATATTCCCACTAAGTATGTATTTTTCATCAACCACGTGTAGGAAAATATTGCGACATCCCACGAGAAATGCCGATGTTCTCAATGAAAGATTCGAAGTCATCGAATTCTGTTTGAATCCGGAAAACCAGAGTATCGTCGAAAATTTGACATCGTGCTTGAAACACGTTTATCGTTTGACCAACGTTATTCTGGATCGGCATTTGGCGCAGCAGACCAAGGTTTCCGACTGGCGGCGATTGCACAAGGTTTTGATCCCTTTTTTTTTTTTTACTGAATTTTTTAATTAAACAATTATCATAATGTATTCGCTATGTTCACGCGCATTAACGCCGTAGACGATTTCTTCCGTAATCTACATCGCCGATATATGCGAGAAGCACCGCGAAAAAGTTAAGCTGTTTCGTAAAATCGTTGATAGCGTGACGAACGAAGTACGTTACGTCAAGTATTTCATCGAGTACATCGTAGACTTTGGCGCGAAACGATCCGAGAACGATTTCATCGTCCGAGCGAACGTGGACTCGCACTTGGACAAACGTAAGATAATATTTCTCCGCGTAACATTTAATGAGTGGCGTATATATTGCAAAATACGTATTTTGTTTTCACAAATGAGAATTAAAATGCAGTGCATCACGTGAGAAGCACATTGCCCGAAACTCTGACCGAAATGGGAGAGAAAGATATGAAGGAGCATCTTCCACCGTCGGTGACGACCTGCAAAATGGTGTACATACCGAATATCGGATATCTGTTGGCGATAATCGGATGGAATCCGTCGCCAGCCGACAACGCGAATCTGCAGAATTTAGAATTCAAATTCATCAGCAACAACATACGTTACTACAAGAGTCCTAGCGCCAAAGGTTCTTGTTATTTTTATTGGCGCGCGATTTAAACTAACTCGTAAAAATGACGCGCGTGACGATTTTTTTAATAAATTGAACGATGATTTCAGAATTGGACGATACCATAGGTGACATAATGTTGAGAATAAACAAACGCGAGAGTTACATCATACTGAAACTCGTCAAGTACATAAACAAGCACGCTGCGTCGATTTTCAACGCGATTCAGTTGTGCGCTGAATTAGACACGTAAGTGCATGCGTTATATAAAAAAAAACGTCTACGTCAAATTGATGACGTTAAGTCGAGAAAAACGACCAAGCGACAAAAAATTCGATATATAACGCGGTATTATTGATCGTTGCAGATTGCTGGCGCTTTCCGTGGTCGCGCGTGAATATAATTACGTGAAACCGAATATGGTGACGCGACAGATTATAGCGATAGAACAGGGCCGACATCCCTTGCTGGAATTTCTGACAACGTTCGTTCCGAACGACACTTATTCCGGAGACGGGAAGAGTCTCGTAAAAGTTCTGACCGGTCCAAACGCTTCGGGCAAGAGCACTTATATGAAACAAGTCGCGCTCATAATTTTCATGGCTCATATCGGCTGTTACGTACCGGCGAAATCGGCCACCATAGGAATAATGACTCACATCCTGACTCAGATCACGCATACAGACAGCGTAGCTCTCAATACGAGTATGTTCTTGCAAGATATACGGCAGGTACAGATATGTTTATTGATTTTTCGCGGTGCGTATCAAGTTACGCCGTCAATAGTTTCAAACTTGATCTCCCCGGGGGGGTTTTATCTTCGTTTTTAGATAAATTCTGCTCTGTACGCGTCCACACCGAATTCCGTCGTTATTCTGGACGAGTTCGGTAACGGAACGTCCGAATTGAGCGGCTTGTCATTGCTCGCAGCCATACTGAATCATTTCATTGAACGAGGCGAGTCTTGTCCTCACATTTTTGCGGCTACGCATATTCATCGGGTCATGAGCACGTTGCCGCGAGATCCGATACTCGAGGAACAGGTACGATAGATATATGCTCAGGTATAATTTAATCCTTCACCGCCGATGTGGAGAACCCAGATTCATTGGCTGTGAATGTTGGAATAACTTTCAATTTGTAAACAAGAAAAAAAATACAATCCAACTTCTACAATAACGAAAACTCGTTGTTAAAACTCTCACGAGTATACGAGAATTTTTTTGAGAATTTTATAGTGTTCGAAATCTAAAAATCTGCGAATCTCTCAAAGATGCAGACTGCTGACGGAAGATGTTAAATTACACGTTGCCGGCGAAGAATTAAAAACCACCACTTGTTATATCGCTGATTTCTTAGTTCCTTAATTATTTTTACTCACAGACTTTCGAGTTTATTACAAACGACGATGGTTCCGTGGCGTATCTTTACCGTATAATTAGCGGACATGCAACACGCAGTTTCGCACATGAAGCTGCGCGAAGCGCAGGATTGGATGAACAAATTGTGAAACGAGCATTGGAGGTAATTAGAAATTTTCTTGTGTGCGTAAATCAAATTAAAGTTTAATTATGCATTAAGTTAAATTGTTTTTTTTTTTTTTGCGAATTACTTCCTATGCGATATTTTTGCAGGTGTACGAAAAATTTAAAGTCGGCGAATTACCTACACGTTTGCAGGAAGCGCAAAAACAAGACAAGTGAGAATATTTCAAGTATTGTGAAATAAAATTAACTTTCATGTGTTTACACATACAGACAAAATATTACGCTTTTAAATTTATAATTGTGCAATTTACGAATTTTTAGAGCAACGAGCATTATTGAGAGATTGTTGGAAGAGAGTGAGAATATCGATTTAGAAGAATTGAAATCAATGATTCGACAAGTCACAGATTAGTCAAATGCGAGATAAATACAGAAATTAAACAAGGTTTCTTTTTTTAAAAGAAATTTACTATAATATAATTAGCGAAGTAATTAAAGAAGAATATTTAATTTTTAAAAATAATTACATATTTTTTCACTAATTCAAGGATCTTAGCAAGATTTTAATAATCGATAGTTTCCAGTGGAACAATAACGCTAAATATTTAATATCCTAAATGTGTACAATATTGAAGTAAGTTGCAATATAAAATATAAAGCGTTTATCAAGTATTTTGATTATTTTCAGGAAACATCAAAAACACTATGTGTAAACGCGATGCAGCAACACGAAGCGCACGTTTTGACTACATAATTTATGAATTGCTAGATACCTCTCTTCATTTTTCTTCAGAAAGTCTGTAGCGATGGTTTTTCGATTCGCACGCGTCGTTGCAACAGTGGACTTTTAAAATACAAAATGAAGTCCGAATCTTCTGTCATGAACATATATTTTCACCGTGTGATATCTACTAATTTCTACCACTTGGTCGACGAAGGCGCTGTTAATCTGCATTACAGCATAAAAATACGGAGATAGCAGTCCATGGTTATATGCACTTAAAAGAACGCGATGCAATTTTTACCTAAAAAAAAAAAATATGCATCTTCGTTGCATTTCTCACAATTCAGACTAGATGTCGCAAATAGTCACCCTGTGTCAGTCGCACCTGCACGGTCGCGTCGCTAGATGTCGGTACGATTGGTGCGCGCCGGCCGGGAGTTGGCGCTCGCAGTCTTTCCGTTGTCAATAACGGACACTGGCAGTGTATCCCGGTACGAAAACGAAACGGTTGTACCTCGGCGCCGATAGATAGATACTCCGAAGTAACGGCCGAGTCGCGGACGCGATTCGACTGGCTGACGTGAGGACGTACAATCGTGGTCGTGTGTGGGCGTGTGCGTGCGCGGTCGTTCGCGCTGCCGACTGCTCTCGCCGTCTCGTCCACGAAAACGAGAACAACGACGACGAGGACGACGACGACGACGACAACGACGACGACGACGACGACGCGGTGCGAAAGCCGCGAGCCAGAATACGCACGGGCACGCCTCGAAGAGAGGGAGAGAGAAGGAGAAGAAAATTCCCCCGGGACAAGGAGAATCTGCTACGGGGGACGGAGAGAAGAGAAGAGCGTCATCGTCGACAGAAAAGGAGCAAAAACGGACAGGACGACAAAGAGCGAGACGGCAGGTCCCGACCGGTCGTCGCCGCGCGGAGTTTGAATGCGTACGCTTCTTTAACTGTCAACCGTCGTCGTTCGCCGCGAGTCGATATCTCTGTCTTTCTCTTTCTTGCGATCGCGCACACGTTCGAGTCGATTAATCGGCCGCGTGCGAGTCTTTTCTCTTCCGATCTCGCGCGGTGGTTGTTGGTAACGGTTTTGGAAGCCGGTCTTATACGCGTTTTATGGTGCCGACGGAGACTGACTTAATGACCATGGATCGCAACACAGTCAACATCGACGTCGGCGATAGCATAAACATCCAGAGAACCGACGGTAAGTGCGAAAATAATCCCCTCTTTTTGAACGGTATTGCCGTATCGTCGCTGCATGTGCGAGAAACGCGTTTCGCCGTTACAGTCGCTCTCGGTTTTGCTTCTTCGTCGCTCCTGTCGTTGCTTCCTTCTATCTCACAAACATCTTTCATCTGTATTCTGTTCCCATCCGCTCGTCCTCGTCTTTCTTTCGTTTCGTTAATCTCTATTATCCCGTGTTCTTGTCTCTCATAACATATTTGTGTCTCCTGTATACACCACACGACATTCGTTCGTATAATCCTTTTATTATCTCGATCGTGGCGTGATCATGAAATTCTTCGTCTGTTCTCCCGCGTTCGTTTATTTTCTTTCCCTTAGAAAGACCGTTTATTTGCGTCCAGTTACGTTTTGCTCCTCCTTCACTTTCGTGCATTTATTTACGCTTTTTTCTTACTCGTTCTTTTTGTCTCTATTTACTTCACGCTTCTTTTTTTTTTATTTATTTTTTTTTTATTCTCTCGGTGTTTCTTCTAACGTATTTCTTTTTATTTCCAATTTCCATTGTCCGTTCTCTCTGTTCTTTCTCTCTTATTCTCTCTCTTCCTTTCTCATTCGCTCTCACTCGCTTACCTGAACTCGCTCACCTGGACTCGCTCGTGCGTCTCCGTGTTTTTCCGCGATCGCTGTCACGCGGTCGGGCCCCGCAAGTTCGAAACGCAGGAGAGCTGTTCGACGTGCGATTACTGCGCGTGGGCCTAAAACCGTTCCTATCGGCGTTGACCGAGATCCCTTGTTTTCCGTATGTTCAAAATCGCGTTTCCATATACAATATGTTGTACGACCGCAATTTGCTCAAATTTCTTTACACGTATTTGTTTTTCTTCTTTGTTGATATTTTTTTTCTTGTAGTGTTTTTGAACACATTGGTTCGCGCTGCTACATGAATTATCATTAAGAAAATTAATAATTAAGAGCACGTGAGAAAAACTCGATATTATTATTAGCACACAAATTGATTGTTGAAGAAAACGCGAAGAGACATTTTATACTATAAAGAGAAATTGATTTTGTTTTTCATTTTCTCGTCATAAAAATTATCGTGTATTGTAGAATTTATCTGGTGCATTGGTAGCTTTGATGTTTGAGAGATATCGCGAATCTTGACATTCAAGAGAAATTGAGTGTCAAGGATGACCGTGTATCAGACTTCCTTTATATCGGAAAATTGCTTCTAATAATATCTCATCAATCCGAATTCCTCTTCGAGCAAATGTAATAAAGCCAAAAACCGCACACGAAAAAAAAAAAAATCGCGATAAGATCTGAGTGTAACCGACGTTTTAAAACCGCCGATCGAGCCGCAAGGAGGCGCTTCCTTTCACCACGCTTGTTGTTTCCGACATGTAGAACGAGACCGAAAATCTCACGAGCGAGTTGCGTTCTCATTAGCGTAATCGAAGAACGGAAGTAGCGTCACAAAACACAGACTGCTGTAAATTAAGTTTTCGAACACTTGTAAGAAACACTTTATTTGCCGTCTGTGTACCACAATTAAATATAAGCGTTTTTTTTAGACTATATTTGTTTAGAAACTAT
This sequence comes from Pseudomyrmex gracilis, assembly GCF_002006095.1. NCBI lineage: Eukaryota > Metazoa > Arthropoda > Insecta > Hymenoptera > Formicidae > Pseudomyrmex > Pseudomyrmex gracilis. The sequence continues at coordinate 668,866 of NW_018020589.1, read as the reverse complement.
ACTGTCTAACTATATTGTCAGTAATCCGAAAGTTTTAAGGAAGAAAATAGTTTGGAAATGTCTGGAAAGAGAAGAAAAGTAAAGGTGAGAAAATTTCACGTTTGTTTTAGTGCCAAGACTTCAATAGTTCGGAAAACATTGGAAAAACGAGAGCTCCTCAAGATTGCATTTGTGCCCCTCTCTTTCTTTCTCTCTATCTCTCTTTTTCTCTCTTTACTTGAGCGAGTTAATCAAAGACGAAGATCTATTATGTGATCGCAAACTTCCCAAGCACGAACTCGGTATTCTCTCATTCACGTCGAAGAAACGGGAAAAATATATATGTCAAATCCAAATTTGACGTCATTGATATACCTACGTTTTCTATTGATCTTGCAATTGTTTATATATATATATGTGATACACTCGGAATCGATCATCTGACTGGTTGGCATATGTTGGCAGAGTATAATCGCGTCTTTCAGATTGCTGCGAACTGTGCTGATATAAATCTTTACACTATCGTATAAATACTCACTAAGAAAGATGTTATGAGGAAATTTAAATGTTACAATAATATAAATACCATTATTGTAATAAATTAATTAAATATTTAATTAAATATAAATAATTAAATAAATATTTAATTAAATATATATTTAATTAAATAATTAATTAAATATGTATTGTACTGTCATATTTAATTAAAATGAAAATAAGGAAACAACTGCTAATTAAGAATTCTGATAAACTAAAAAAGAGATGAAACACGAGAAAAATGTAATCGTTCACACCAAAAAAAAACAAATATAACGGCACGTGTATACGCATTTAAAAACATTTATGTTTAACTGCCGTAAAAAATATATCGCAATTTTTCATCTGTTCTCAGCGAAGAGTCAGAAATATCTTCGAGCGTATAAATCACTCGCAAGTTCACCCCTTAAATTCGGTTCGTTCTCGAGATAGTTTTTTTTCTGCGGAAAAAGAGTTAGGAGCACGTATATGTCGGTATATCTTTCGATATTTAATTCAAAGTGCGAGCCCGTACGACCACGGGAACTTATCAACTATGAACGAGCGAAGTTTCGTTCGCGGTGTGCATGTCTGCACTTCGGATGCGCGCACTCGTTCGCTGCCCACACCGCACCGTTACGTTCTCGCGACGCGGTGCAACGAGCGGCATGTTACAGGGGAGGACTGGGGCATAATTGATCCGGCAGAGAGCACACTCTCTCGCCGGACAATACTTACCTTTCGAGCCCTACGCGAAAATATTCCTCATAAACTAGACAGCGCAATAACGAACCGCTCGCCGTGTCGACTCCCGCGTCGTTGAATGCTTATCAGGGCATTCATAATTTGTGAGGAGATTCAGCCCGAGTTGCCTGTGTGCGAGTTCACCTCCTTTCTTCTCATCGTCTGAATAAGCAAGTTTTTTTTTGTTTTTAACGTCAGAATACGAAATTTGTTGAATGTCTGAATTGTAAGTTCATATAATATATATATACATATATATCTCGAGGTCGCGCAATTTTTTTATGTATTAAAGAGAAACGCGTACACACACAAAAAAAATATTTACAAAACTTTTAAGACATTATTTATCGTATTTTTGTTGATTTTATCGAACGTTGTAACATCACTTAGAGATAAAACTATAAGCAAGATTTGAAAATTACAGAGACTGCAAAATATCTCTTCAGGATTCGTACACTCAGAAATCTGATTTATTATTCTCTGTGTTTCTCCATTTGTTAGCATAAGGATATATAAGATCGGCTGCTGCAGATCTTTTTCACGTTTTTAATGCGAGAGCCGCGTTAGCGCCCGATTCGTAACTTGGCACTAAACTTCATTAATTATTCCCGTACATCTGTATCGCGTAGACGGCGGATGTGAAGCATTTCGTATTTTGTTGATGAATGCTTACCGGGGCGTTCATAATTCGCGAGATGTTCTTAAAGACCGCGCGGAATTGCTTTATTGTTAACCACTTTGCGCTGCGGTTCGCATGGGAAGAGATATCGCTGCGCTTTCGAGCGTTGATCCTCTTGCGCAGTGCTTCCCAACCGTTGCATCGCAATCGTCATTCGTGATTCGTCGCAAGAACGAAATGATGATTGTGCGCAAGTATATATATATATATTGAAGATATAGATAAAATATAGATATAGAAAAAAAAAAAACTTACAAACAATACATCTACTTTTAGATTTTTCTTACTTAGGTTTATCTTATTGAAAAATAACACGTTAGAAACAAACGGTTATTTGTTCCTAGTAGCGTAAAGTGTATCGTGCAAGACGGAGAATTAACCGAAGAGCGCAACATCCGCCGCGGATTACGCGCGCGTTATCTCGAGTTATCGCCGTTCTCACAACAGTTGCTACGAGTTATCGTGGAAAAAAATCGCTAGACGATGTCACCGTTGTTAAATGTGCAAACTTACGGCTTTATGAAAAAAAAAAAACAAAAAAAACAAAAACGAACGGTTTCTTCGATCAGTCAAAATTTCTCTCATTCCTCAACCAAAACGGAAGCAAAGCGTTTCTCTCAACGCGAAAAATTTCGTATTCGAGTTTCTGCGGCGTCACGTTCTCATAATGTCCACACCTGGCCCGCCAGAAACACGATCGTGTCACGAGTGAATCAGACATGTTATCCACCCTCGAACACTACGGACTCGCGTCGTTCACGTAGAACATTGCAAAACCCCGATCGATATTAGCAATGGGTGCTTCGTGGACAGCCTCCTACACGTTTAGTGTATATAACGCGCGACTCTCTCTCTCGAGAGTCATTTTTTGCAAGCGCAGAAGCGAGTTTATTGCATTTTCTCACGTTGCGCGCTTCTTGACATTATTAATTCTCCGACGAATGCTCATTGTCACTTGCCAGAACTCGCCGCGAATTTTGTCGGAATAATTTAAGACAACTTGACCCGAAAGAATGTGACGTTTATCATGATAAAGTCAACTTTTTTTTTTTTTTTTGATAAAAATCTCTAAGATCAGCACGTTTTGTTGCCTAACTTTTTTCAGTTTTCGATATTAAATTTTCTTTTAGCGAAATATAGCGATCTCGTTTAACGTTACTTTATTTTCAGAATTTTTTCTGCCGCATTTAATTTAGAAGACCAATTCGTCTACAAAAAAAACCTCTTTGCATGATCACTTATACAGGCTGATTTTAATTTTAGAAGACGGTGAGATATTACGATCGACTGTGTGTGTGTGTGTGTGTGTGTCGCGTTATTTCATCGTAAGATGTTATTTATAATTCGCTGTAACTCGCTCATTATACGCGGTCTGGGAAACTTCGATTATTTATCATATCGCACGCGTCGTGCACACTTTGCACAATATTTGTCCGCCAACGCGGAATATTTCTAAGGTTTCCACTTGTCCTTGGGATTCGAGTTGTGAGACGGGCTTTATCGCTATTCATTCGTGAGAAAAGCAACTCGTTGACATTTCGAATGTATTCAAACAAATCGGTGGATGACATTTATGTCACAATTTATGTTAATAAACAAAGCGAAGAATTTAATTACGTAGATAAAATGCAATAATAAGCTGTTGAAAGAGCGGTAAATTAGTAGCGGTCGGATTTCTCGGAAGATGAGTTATGTTTATCAATCAATTATCGCGCGAATGAAAAGAATGTATCTTACGCGGTATGTTTTCAGAACATTTGGGCACTCGAAAAAAAAAGAATTGGTTAATTTATTAGTTTAACAAAAAGAATATCAGCGCATTGGTAAGAGGCGCCGACATCGCGTGTCTTTTGTGGTCACGCTTACAAATCATATTACATTTAAGATGTGCTTTCTGTGATATTCCCGCATTCACTTCGCGTGTTGGTTAGGATATTCCGCGACGAGAGTCGATCGACTTCCGGCTGACCGTGTGTGCAAGATCGAAATTGAATTATACGAGCGTCGCGTCAGCGCGGCTCTCGTGGCCGAGCGCTTCGGAATTAAAGGGAATAGTTCCGCAACGATGCTCACAATCCGTGTAAATTCAACAGCTTTGTGGCGGGAGCACATTAGATCCGTCAATATTTACGTAATAACACCGTTTGCCTTCACAATTCCTGTCTCGAATCTCCTCATCATATATTCGCGCGTTTGTTTGCTGAAACATTTTGCCGCGAAAGTGCAAAACAAAGTTTTTTCCTTCAATCCATCTGGCTTCAATCACCCGTATCACGTTTTTGAGTGATGTTTCAAGTGCGAAAGAAGTTCTCAAAAAACTGTTATGTCGGTGATGTAACACGGTAATGTCAATAGTCGATAATAGAAGATATACTTAACTTGTTTGTGTGTGATTAAATTTTCTTTAGCGGAAGTATCAGGAAAGGTCGTTGCTTTTCGTGATACCACAGTTTTAAAGTCTTTTAATCAAGTCAAAGTCCGTTCGAAATTAATTAAAAAGTACTCTTTCGTTATCTACTTGTGCGAAGTTTGCATTAAATTGTCACTCACACAAAGACGCGGATTTCGCGTTGCTCCGCAATTTATTTATTTATTTATTTTTTTTTATTTCGACATCGATACCTTTCAAGACGTTATCGCGGCCGCTCTTTTATGAGACAATCGGCACGGTTTTGATTTTACGCGTTTCTTCGCCGCTGAATGAGTCAGACCAATCGCCAAGAAAGGCGAGAGTTTACCAACGGCCAACTTACCACTACACGCTCGCATAGCTCCACACGCATGTGGCCCGTGCTCGTGTGGTTTAATACGCGTTAAGGTTTTCATCTGGGCCGCGTGTTCGAAGGCTCGAATCAGTCACTTCGTAATTATCAATAATTGCAGCCTGGAGCGTGTTTCATTCCGCCGGAAGCGCATCGATCACGAGGCTTATCGCGCGAACCGCGCGGTCGCTTATCTGCGCGTTCACCCTGTGCATACGCACATCTCTTCTCCACTCGTCGTTTTTAACGCACCTGCACGTTGCCGGCGATTTTCCTCGCTTGCGAGGAGATTTGTTCTCGCAATTACAATTTACAATTAATGGCAATTATACGAGAAAACAAGTTGAATCTCTTACTTATTTGCGGCCACTATATACGCCTCGCAGATTATCTCGCAACAACTTCATACGTTTTGTTTTTTTTTTTTTTTATAACGTGTCTTCCTAAAGAAGCTGTTCGAGGTCGTGAAGTATAATTTCCGGCGCTTCGACGGATCGTGCCAAGTTTCGATCCGACCTTCTCCCAATTAGCGGCTAATTCGTTACGTCACCGCGCGGTCTCTGAATGAGTTTATCGAGGTCCGGAGGTAACGAACGTTTCAGCTCGTTAGCAAACCCATCGACGAAGGCTATTAATTCGCGAGAATTTCTGACAACAATTGCCACAAAACGCACGAGGTTCTATTTTTTTTTGTCTTCTTCGGAGAACGGAATAATATCGCGCTCTCACGCATAAAACGCAAGCAAGATGGTTCGCGATATTCTAAATTAATGTTGGAATGCTACGAGAATCCCGTGCGAGAAAATATATAATATATATGTACTGGGGAAACTGCCGAGACGCGCGCGTGTAACAGTTTTTACGCAGTATGATCAACGGAGAATGCGTCGTTGCGGGACGTACATACATTACATCATTGCTTTATGGCACAAAAACGATCAGTGATGCACGAGGATGTAGACATATATTGCTCGCTAATATACAAAGTGCTCTTTTATTCTTAAATAAAGAAGCATCGCAATTTGTACTTGACCTTGTGAAATTTCAAAATTTATTTCTGCGAAACTAACCGACGAGTTAATCGACGCGAAGACAATCGTGGAACAAAAATTGGACTTGCATCCGCGCCATTCGGAAATGCACAAAGCCTTCCTACGCGTCCCGCTTTGCATTCAACCTGCCAATCGGCCGAGTTGCGCCTAACTGCGTAACGCGTTTTCCTATTGTCCATATTTAAAGCGTCTGTGACCTTCGCGACCTGAAAAAAAATAGCAATATCATACGCGTGCGGTTCGATCGAGGAAAAATGCGCACGTTTTGTGCGCATTATAAAGGAACACCCAAGCGAGTGCCTATTTGTCACGTATGATTCACGCGTGAATCTCATCGTCTTGGAAAAAAAACTGACAAGAACGTCGAGTTAGATCTCAACGCTCACAATCGACCGGTCGTCTAAAAATAGTGACGATTCGTTACAATCTCAGCGCTTATCGTCCGGAAGCCTATTAATCGGCTTACCGCCATCTTATACCGAGGTCAGTGTTCTCTGTTCCCGCGTAAAAGTGCAGATCTCCACGAAGTGGAGATGTATCTGTGATACTCGCACTCGAAACGCTGAAGTAACTTACGTTACGTGTAGGTGCGCTCGTTGCAATTTCTTTGATCTCGCGCATTAAGGGGCATTCACGGGCAGCGCGCGCGAGCGCGTCTATTTTCGCCCGCGCTCTATTTCGGCCACGGTATCTGGAGCTCGGTGAGCGACAGTGGACAGATATTCCGCCAAGTAGATGCACTTAAGAACGGCGCGCCGAGAATAGTGCGCCGTCGCAACGCAGGACGAAGCGCGCGTTTCATCAGCAAGTGGGACGCGTTCGTCAATTACGCTAGGCGGCGTTTAATATTAATTATATCGCGCCGGACGATGGTAATAAAGCGCGCGACGCGATCGCACGTGAAGTATAACACGGAGAGATTACCGCAAAAGCAGGAAACGAAGCAGGAAAGAAATGGAATATAGAAAATATATTTTATTTAAAATGGTTTTCTCTCTCTTTACATTTGAGATGTTTGCAAAAAAAAATACCTGACAACTTTTTATCTTGTACAAATATCGCGTCGACTTATTTATGTGGAATTAAAGTGTTTTTCTTTCGTTTTTAATGCGATGTGATGAAAAAAAAAAAAAGACCGCGCGCTCGTCGTTCCAGTAGAATGCGAGCAGATGCGCTTCCAGGAACGACTGAAGTTGCAAGATGCGTTTCGTTGATTCTTACCGCGGAAATCTTTTTGCGATTTGACGGATTACGTCGTCAAAATTAGAAGCGATCGCGCGCGATACGTAGGTAACTCATTGACGCAATCGTGCGTTTCAGACGCGATGCAACAAGTGGCTGACACGCATTCTGTGCGTAATCCCGCTATGCGCCAACAAAGATCCGTCTGAGCGGGAACGATGTCTCGGTGATGTTCGCGACGAACGGATAGCGAAGTGAAAAATATCGATGACTAATTCGTGTAGACGTATACACGCCGGTTACATCGCGATCAAGTTACATATCTCAGTGTCGGCCTTTTTGGCAGCTCGTCTCTCATAGATGATAAACAATACAATTTCGATAGCAAAATACAGAGTTTTCGCTAATGTAAAAATAAGAAACTTAACCTACATTTTAAATTACTTAATCAATTTATATATGAAAAAAAAGAAACTTTCCGATTAGTTCTATTTATCGAGACGATAAAAACGAACGTGTGATCATCGATTTGTAAAATCGACCGTGATCCGTCGATTTTCTATGCTGGAATGCTGTTTAAGGTACGTACAGAGATCGGTCGCTTATACCGTGTACGTAGCCGACGATAAAAAAAAAAAAAGAATGCAGAGATACTTGTAGAGTCCTTGTCCGAAAGCGCAGCGCGAGTTGTCGAGAGCCGCGCACACGTGGGCGCCGTAACCTTATAAGGACGTCCGTAAGGAGCCTCACTCCGGCTCACCAAACCTCACCTTGTCTTATCTTATCTTACGTCATTTGCCGTCCCTGTCCGTCGAATCGAATGCTCTAGTGTTCTGCATCCCCATGAAACAAATCATTCGCTCGCTTCATTACTGCGTGTAGCCCAAATTCCACTTTCCCTTGTTGTCACAATATTGCTACAATTTTTTTTATTTTATCACACATCCGTATACACGCTGAAACGTCCGCGTTTGTTACTCTTCGGATCCTGGCAAACACATGTGTTCGAAATCAAATAAATTTTATTTTATTCGAAATAAAATTAGTGTTTGTTGAAAAAAAAAAAATGTGTGCGCGACTTGCGTTTAGTTTCGCACGTGGATCTGACGCATTGAAATTTTTATGTGACTTTAATATATTTTCTTCTTTAAATATTTTTATTTCCCTTTCCCGTAATTTTTTTCTAATAATTTAGATGCTTTTGTACATCGAACATTCAAATTTAAATAAAAAATTCAATTCAACTTATTATCTGCTCTCAAAGTTTGGAAGAAGTGCTTCAACAATCTGAAAACTTCATCCTCGACCTCGTACACCAACTTACTTAAGAGATCGCTTCGCTTCGCTCCACGCTTAATTTCCTCTTATGCGCCTACGCGTATATGTTTCGATCTCTCAAGCGCCTCGAGAGGAGGAAAGGTGATTGGCGAGGAAAATTTGCGTACGCGCGTGTGTCCTCATAGGTGCCGCCTACGAGTCCAAGAGTGTTACACGCACGAAACTGGAACGACCGCGCGATAGAAAGTAAATCGCCAGACCGCCATCACAATGGTCAGCGTCTTTTCATATGCGTGTTATTTTTTTTTTAATCGATAACCGGCGAAACAGGAAGCGAAACTGTCGATTCCACATCCAACGAACGATTAAAGCTATGAAACGCTCACACTCGCGTGACACACCGACTCTGTTTAACGGCGTGAATGTGTTGGTGACGCGCATCGATCTCTCTCGCTGCATATCGCGCGCATCGATTTTCAGCAAACTATAATTTTTGCCGGACGGAAAATTCCTTCGAACGCTGCAAGCGTTGAGTTTTTCACTCGATTTTCAATTGAATTCCGATCGATATCGCAAATTGCGGCTTTTATTCAAAGTCAGGTAGTTTTGTCGAAAAATGTTATCGTGTGACATAGAGTTTGGGATCGGGAGATATAGAATGTACTTTATATGCGCAGTAGCCGCGTGCCGAGCGGATAGTCATTCATCCTCTCTGTAAAATGAAGTATATAATTTTTTTTTCCAAGAATATAGACTCACTCCGCGGCGGATGAAACTCAAAGAAAATTACAGACGTCACAGAGAGACGCGAATATATTAAAGATCGATCTCGTTGTAGATTTATATATCGCGTTGTAACGCGAGAAAAGCGACACCTTTTGCTTTTGGCGTTTCGCCAAGGCGTGCTCGACGCTGGTCTTCATCGGTGTTGCGAGAAATATGATTTCTGAAAATTGCAAGCGCCACTTTGTAAAACGAAAGAGTGTTTCGTACACACAAAACGCGCACAATAATGTTGTACAATCTCGTGACAAAACGAAACGGGTGCTCGAAAACGCGATAATTGTTGCATAGTTACGCGAAGCACCGTTCGTTTCGCAGATAAAATTACAAATTATGACGGCGTCTGTGTGTAATTACGCACATATTAGTATGCACATTCAAAAGTACTGTTACGAATTTACTGTTACTCTTTATGCTGGTACAGACACAAGATAGTTTTCGACAATGTCATCTTTGTAAATTGAGGAAAGAGCGCAAAGTTTTAAATGATGCGTTTTTATAAATCTCAACAAATTATTGTTCAATCGAGACGCGAGCAAACACGCGTGCAACAACAAGATTTGTTTTTGTCAGAATTCGTATTCACGCGTGGTCTTCACGTGCGAATGTGTAATTGTGGACGCGGATTATTTTTAAAACCTGCGTACGAAGCAGGATGACATAATAACTTTTGTAACTTTTTGTTGTGTGTGTAGCGCGTCCTGAAACGGCGTTATTTATTATTGAAGGTATGCGAACATATACGTAGACCATGTAACCTAGTCCAATCTCGCCGAACATAAGAGCCAGCTGTTCGGTGCTAGTGCCGTTGGTAACCTAGCTTAGCCGAAGAAATTGGCTTTGTCTGGTCGGTAACAGGCTTGAGTTCTCTGGTAAGTGGCGGTCCTCCGTGCCGTTGTCAAGAACTAAAGAACGTCGAGGTCGGTTTCTTGCCCACCCACGTGATATCTGCTCGCACATCTCCGTACAAAAGAAGCGAATTTAGCGCGAATATGAACCAGAGACTCGAGATTATTTGGAAAAAAAAAAACAGTCGGATGAGATATCGCTATTAAAATTTTTATAAAAAAAAGTAAATTTTCACATGGAAGTAAATTTTTGTGAAAGTCTTACGTCACATTTGTTCACTTACACATTTTCTCGTTCAAATTGTTTAACTTGCGAACTTTTGAACAATTGTTAAAGATTCAAATATTTCTTTCTTAATTCAGCTTCGAACTATATATTGTGTGATGCGCAAAGAAAAGAATTTGCAGGACACTTTGTGTAATAATTGACTTCTTGTAGTTATTTTATTTCCCCTGACAATTTCGCGGTAATGTTTGAAGTACGCGGACGAAATATTATTATTCCTTCTGGAGCCTGTTTTGTGTATATCAAACGATATAACACAACATCCTCCTTGTTCGTTTTACATACGACGGATCTGCGCGGCAGGAAGCCGCTGCTTAAATTTAATGTCCAATAGACCGAAGCGGATCCCCGAACCGAGCATTTTAATGCCCCGTTTAATCGCGACGCGACCGAAACGCATTTGAATCGAAATCGACACGTGCCGTTCGCGTCTCGCGACCGTTTATATTTCCGCAATGTTTTTAATCTTACGCGCGTGGAAATGCACAGATGATATTTAATCGCGCCGGAAACCCACGCAGTTAATTAACGTCAATCAGAATCAGATTGAATCGTCATTTTTGAGTTCAAGTGACTTGAAAAAACGTACGTATTCTGGCTTGCGCGATAAAAAAAACTTGCAATTTTATTTAAAACAAATAACATCGAACACACAAAATGTGTTTTTTTTACGGGGCTGAAGTAAGATAAAGACGAGGTTGAAGTAAGATATAAAATGAGGCAACCTCTTTTCTTTTCGATGTAAAAAAATGTGTAGGAGCTGAAGTCGGCGTTAGACGTGACGGGGAAGAAATACGGCGCGATCGTACCTGTCGAAGGGGCGAGCATTTCCGCGATGTAGCGGTCATCTGCATGGAGGACTCGACTTCCGAGTAAATAAATATGGGCTGGTACCATGTGGTCACGCATCGAGTGCCTCGAGTCACATATCGCGAATACTAGATGAGCTCCTCGGTGTTAGATATACATATCCTATGAGAGATCGCTGCCGATCGATCAAGCTTGGAGACATATTTCTCCCTTGAAGCTTGAAATCTGTCAACGTTTCTTTTACGTGTGACATAAGATACACCGTGAGTTACTTGGCTCGAACATGTTTGAAACAAAACGGTTTCTCTCATGGAAATTGAATATACTTGAAAAGCTTTTAACGAAATAATGTATCAATAGTTCAATTTTTTAAACAAATTGATATTTTATTTGTTATATCTTAGATATTTTTTTTATCGAGATATTTTTGTTTATACGGGACTGTTGTATGGTAAGTTACAATTAGCAAGAAGTGATTTGCTCAAACATAGTCAACTTGTTTTCTCTGCCGAAGAATCTGCTCTCGTAACAGATTTTGTACGTATATGTACATTTGTACATATTCCTGTAGGTTTTTTTTATTTCCCGTTTCTGAGTGCACCGAGCCAAGAAAGTCAGTCGCGAAAATTCGCACATTGCTGTCCGATCATTAACGAGGTTCCGTTAATGCTTCCTATTATCGTCCGCGGTGTAATTGACGATTCAAATCGGTCGCGCGTTGTTCAGTTCACCTTCAACCGACATCGCGCCGGCACGCTCGATTCCGCTCGCGAATCTTTGGGGCAATTTCTCGTCCTGAAATAACCCTTGAATTATTTGCTGTGTACGGTCGCTCGGGGGACTCTGCTGTTTATCGATTCTTCGAGTCACATTCGTGCCACGAGTCGCCGTAAAACACCACGAGTCGATCGCGACATTAACCTTGACGAGGGAGGCTGTAATTTAGACAAATTATCTTCTATTTGTTTTGTTATTACGTGAAATTTAGTTTTACACTTGAAACGAGGTTGACGTTGCAACTGTGTTTCTGATCGAATAATTCGAACGTGCGGATCGGGAATCGGTATCGCAACCGATAGTGCATAACGCACGGGTTCATCGAGGCGAGTCGAGAAGTTGTTAGCGGACCCCGAAGGTGGGGGGGCCCCGGCAAAAAATTTCTCGACCGGGCGTCAATAATAAATGCGTTTATGAAACGCAGCTCGGTGAACGTGTCAGTCGATTGGGTTGCGCCGACCGATGCTGATACCGCGAGAACATGGTGCCATCGTCGATTTTTCCCGACCGGTCGGTCTTGTTCAATTTGAAAACGCGTGAACTTTCGGCGGACGTTAATTATCTCGCCCTAGTTTCGCTCTATTAACTATTTCTCCGCGTTACACGCTTAGTATAGCGAGACTCCCGTGCCTGGATGTCACATGAGTGTTACACGTGCGATGAAAAATGTGATTTAACGTTCGCAAAGCTCATACGGTGTATAATAAAAAACTTAAAATTTTTATTTCCTATTTATATCTTGTTGTAATCGCGCGAGTGCTTGTAATAAAGTTGTTCGTTTTATTTTGAGCTAATTTCAAAAAAATTATGAATATTTTGTGGAACACATTATCACTTAGAATCAATTCTTCGTTATTCGGCTGTTATCGTTTGAAGATTACAAGTGAAACGTACCAGGCTGCCCTGCGTGTGAAAGTGCGTTTATTCTCGGATCCCGAAGAGCTGTTCGCTTTGGGGTGAATATGTTCCGAAGGATAATCGCGCCGATCGCGTCGAGGCAGCGCGGAAAAAAAAACGATCGCCACTTGCGGTCTTAAAAGCCTCTCTCCGCTTTTTTAAGATCGGGACGAAACGAGAATTCGACGAATTTACGCCGCTCCGTGTTTCGTGCGCGAAACGAACATCATTGTCCGGATTAAACCTGCACGTTCCTGAAGAGAGTCGAATCGATCGCGCGCGCGCGAGTCGTCACAGTTCGTTGCTGTCTTCGATGTAGTGTATAATATCTTCAGTGCTGTCTTCCGATGATAGGTTGTTTTTTTGTGCGAAATATGTAATCGCGTAAGGAATATAAAAGGAGGTCGTCATCGACGAAATGGTGTGAAAATCGTCGTATCAATCTTTCCATTGACTTTAAACGGGATAAATGGAGCGTGAACTGATACAGTGGCATTAGAGCAGATGGATATAACGATATATAATCTGTGAGAATCGGCAGAAAAAAATAGCGCACAGATATCTACCTTCTAAAAAAAAAAAAGGAAAAAAAAAGAAAATCCAATTTTCCTGACTTCAAGATAGATAATACGGTAAACTCTCATTATGGATTGGCTCTCTCTTTGCGTCTGTGCCACAAAGAGCGACGACGAGAAGCCGAAGAAGAATGAAAAACGCAAGAAAAAAAGCAAGAAATATAAAAAGCTTTCCAAGCAAAAGGAGTCGGACAAAGTGCCGTCGCTTTCCACTGACGAATCCTTACGCAAATCGCAAAATGAAGAGAAGGAAATCGAGAAAGAAGAAATCGCGGAAAAGAACCGGATGAATCGAGAAATTGTTGATCGCATTGGCGATCGCGCAAGAAGTGATCAGATCGATCCGACGAAAATCGACGACTCGCCGATCGATTCCTGGTCTTATCGATCCGATCGCGACGATTGTGAAAATTTCGACGAATCTTTGAAGGAAAACAGTGCGAATGAATCTGAGCGGAACATCTCACGTGGTATCGATTGCAACACGATGCATTTGACGTGTGCATCGAGCGCAGCTGACGAAGATGACGAGAAGCGGGTCAAGTGCATCTCGGATGAGAAGGAACGTGAGGAAGAGACCAATCTAGATGAATCCATGTCGAGATCGGTGGTCTCTGGTGAACCTGAAGACTCTTCATGGACGTCGGAAGACAGACAAGACGCGGTCGTTGAATCGAGTCTTGATAGGAAACTCAAGGAGAGAATCTCCTCCAGAATTAATTTTCCCAATAAAAACCAGAAAAGAGAGAGTCTTAAAGGTAGAACTTCGTTGAAAAAGCAATCCAGAAACGCTCTCCCGCCGATCAAACGAAGATCCGAGGAGACGCGCGGTTGCATAGATAGCGAGGAGATGGGAAGACACAAGGAAATGAATAAATTTGCTTTTAAGAATAACGCGCTGTTTTGCGAGCAAAGTGAGATTCGGCGGAAATTAAACTCGTGCAGCTTTGAAATTCGGCCGTTCGAAAACGAGGAGCGAGGAGAAAAAAAAATGCGAATCCGGGACGTGGGTTCCATGATACCTAGACTTTCATCACCCAGACAGGGGATAAACTCGATCAAAACCGACGGCAAATCGGAAATTGTGCAAAACGGTACATCGATTGCGCACCGCGAGTTTTTGTGCGGAATGCTAAATAAACACACACAAGTTAAAAATGTCATTCGCACACAAATTGCGTAATTTAATTACATACAAACAAACAACAATATTTACATTAAAATTGCATGACAATATTCTATTATTTCTTGCAGTTTATACTCGCCGTATTAAATATAGAATTATTTCAATTTGCTCCAAATACATGCCTTTTTTTCGATTTAGACTTCAATTTTTNTTNTTTTTTTTTTTTTTTTTTTTTTTTTTTTTATTTACTTAGAAACAGCGCATGTGCTCGCGATCGCTCGTATTATTACAATATAAATACATCCGCTTTATATCACTATTAGTTTTTATATAAATAGCCATGTAAAAAAAATTTGTGTTACAGGTCGCATTCACTCGGCAGTCGTCTCCGGTGTCAATTTAGATCAGCGCACCGTAACAGTAGAATGGTTCGAGAAGGGAGAAACCAAAGGCAAAGAGGTAACTACATTCATCAATTATTCAGTTCAATTTCAATTATCTCGGCGCATAAATTATTCCGTTTAGAAACAGAAAATTTTGCGATATGAAGAGAAGAAGTCTCTACTCAGTTCAGAATGCGCATCATGCGTCAAATGCATTTTCTATTTGACGTTTATGAAAAGAAAAAAAAAACGAACTGTCGCGCTACACATCCGACTGACTCTCTTGTAGTCTGTCTCCCTGCGTCGAAACTGCAATATTTCAATTCCGCACATCCGTAGGTCACGGTTATTTAGCTATTTTCAATTCCGAGCTTATGCAATGCCACGGGGCTTAACGTGCAGCCCGCTAATGGGAGCGCGAATCTATTTCCGACAGGCTTGAAAGTCAGGTCTACCGTCAGTCAAGCCGGTTCGGCCGAGCGTGGCTGCTTTTGCAAAAAGTCGTAACGCAATACAGCGCAACGATAAGACTTGTGAATTTCCGATCGCGAGTAAAATTATATTGCACAACACAATTTTATATATCTCGTTATTATCTTAACACTTCAAATTCCGAAGATAGCGCGAATTTTCGTTGCGGTTTGTTTCGCAATTTGTTGATAAGTCATAAATATAAATTTCAAGTAAAAAACAGTGTTGATTTTTTAAAATCTAGATTTTATTTTACAAAATTCATACAATCGCGAGATCTTCGATCTTAGTTTACGAAGTATGCATCATCAAAGTCTTATTCCACGTCGGAAGGTAATTTATTATAATTAACATAAGAAAATTTTATTTATATTGAGAACTGAAGAAAAATTGTATCACACACACACTTTCAAGTTATTTGTTTATTTTTTTGTATATTATATATTTTGTACACAATTTACCTAAAGTATATTCCATGAGAAAAAAATAATAATTAAATATTATGAAAGTTGAACAATGTGAAATGAGATTAAAACCGTGAATTTGTGTATCGTTTCAGGTGGAGATCGACGCGATTCTCGCTCTGAATCCCGATCTGAATCAAAATCCCGAAGTAAATCATAAGATGGGACCACCGGCGCCAGTAATGAACAACCACATGTTAGCGTCTTCGAGAGCAAGGGTACGTGTAGTTAAATCGATTTTATCAAAATAACAACAAATATTCGTAGTGTCAATTATCAAATCGAATTTTGTAAAACGAACTTTTTACACACTTTATGTATTTTGAGTGGCAGAAACGTAAAAGTCAGAAAGCTCGTATAGAAAAAAAAAAAAAAGAAATTAAATTATATAATTCTTCGAGATTTATATGTAAAAGTAGATTTGTATAAGAGCCTGTAGAAAATTTTACATCGAAAGTTACGTATAGATTTTGGACTGTAGGGAAATCAGGAAGTAAATGCTTCTCATGATCTGATAAATTCGGCGTAACAGCAGTACGTATGTACTACAATGGGCAAACTCGCGAAATTCTCGCAATTATTCAGACGTTGATCCGCGTGACGGCGCGCGTGCCACTTGGTTGGCGTGGAGTTTAACGTGTCCGCGCGTAAATTCCCGGTCGATCATCGACTGCAAAATTCTGTTTACCCGGTTGCCCGGGCTACGTGGAATAACCTCGCTCCTAATATGGAAAGAATAATCCGATCTCGCGTCTCGTAACGTTCACACCGCGATAGACATGTTCCAGTACCTGTACGTCTTCCAGGTAGGAATCCCCCCGTCACTCGTTAATTAGCCTCGTACGGGTCCTCGCACAGGTCCTCGTACATATTTGACGCGACGATGACACAACTGTCTTGATACTGTCATCTCATCTGCGGTCTTTTTGTCACGTGGAGCGTCAAAATAAAATTGTTGCAATTCTCATGAAATTTATGTCGTGCATTTATTGCTTTTTTCTGTTTGTTTTTTATTTCTGTGAAATTGAACGGAGACTCATTGGAATAGAGTTCTGGTTCTTTTTTCCGCTGGAGGTTATATAGAAGTTTGATAGATTTATAGTTCACTCTATCTTTCTCTCTCTCTCTCTTTCTCTCTCTCTCGTAATACTTGCGTTGACACATGACGGTCACAGTGCGTTCGGCATACAAGGTGTTTTCTAAATAAAAATTGTGAAAATTTAAAAATTAAGACAAAACATTGACACATTAAGATCGACTTTTGCAGCACTTACGTAAATTTTAATTAAATTTTAATTAATTTTATTTTAATTAAAAATGGGATATCGTGTCTCACCACGTATATCAAGTTGATGTTTAAAAAATGACAAAATCGATCGCAAAACTCGAGTTCGGAAGCTCGAGAGAACTCCCGAGAGGATCTAGAAACTATAAATTCTAGATACAACAAACGTTTCCTCAAAATAATTTTCGTAAAAACAAATCGACTGACAAAAGTTAAACAAAGTGTCGCGAGTCATTTCCACTCTACTAACATGGTGACATTTTTTCCCCCATGGACGCTGCTCATAATCACCGGATCTCGTGTCGACGATGGACCACCGACAACCATCCGGTCGATAACAAACCGAACTCGAATACGAAACTCACGTCGTCTCGGTCATCGTTCATCCAAAATTGCTGTCTTTCTTGAGGGCTTTCCCGCTCATCGATCCCCTCGACAATCGCGAATCAAATCTGTCCGCGTACGATTTACGTGAAAATAAAAAAAAAACAAAACTGACTGCGATAAGGAGCCGGACTCCTCGGCTGAGGAGGACGAGGGGGTTGACGAGTCGGAGAACCAAGAGGAGGGCTCCCTCGGACGCCACGGCGGTCACACCGCAAGAAACGGCCTCGCATCCGCAACGCTTCCTGTACGAGTCACATCTCGTCTCTCGGTAACGCGCACCTCTTCCTCCCCACCCATCATCGCAACAACAACAAATAACAATTTATTAACCGTAACACATAATCCCTCACAGCAATAGCAACCGTCTGCGATCCGAACAGATCTTAGCATCTCTGAGAAACACTTGGACGTCGACTTTTGTGACACCTTAACAATATCCCATCGCGACTTTTATCGCACTTTGAATAAGGAAGTAGGGGTGCACGACTAATTTATAATTTTTACGAGCGTTTTTCATTTCTACAAAACAGCTACATAACATTTTTACTATTGTCCAGAAATTCAAACGTGAACTACTTAATTTTACATACAATTGAAAAAATATTTCGTTAAGAATATTCACACAAATTTGACATTTATTTTGTCCCGCCGATCTTGTTTTCGTCTTACGATCTTTGTTAATCTAACTGGAAACACATTTAGCTGTTCTTGTCTGATTTAGCTTTCTGATCTGTGCTTCTGTCCCCTTCACTCGACACTTGCTAAGTTTTCTTTCCTTTTTTTTTTTGTATCTATATTATACACGAAAGCTCTGCTGACTCAAATACAACTTCGCACCGAATTAGCTTCGTCGGGGCACATGTAGATATTTCAAAAGTGACAAAGATATATATCTCATATTTCAAATACACCAAATAAATTCATTTTCTAAGTAACATATTTTGTTTTAAGAACACACATGAAACTGCTGAATGATTTGATACTGTGAACTATAATTTGCGCAAGCTTTTTTTTTTTTATATTATCGCTGAGAGCTTCGTCGCACGGAAAAAAGAGCGTACGCTTTCTCGCACCTTCTGTCACGAGTCGAATTTCACAAAATGCCAGAGCACCAATCGAACACTAATCTCTCTTCATCTCTTCCGCATTCGACCGGAGTCTCAATAGACGATCGACTGACAAGTCGGCGGAACTAGTTAGCGAGAATTCGCTACACTACAGTTTTTTTTGGTTACTTTTTCGTTCGCGTTTTATAACGAACGAGATGAAAAAAAATTGCGCGGTGTTTGCTCAGCAACGAGAGTGGGTCAAAAACCGTGTTATTATACGGATCGATATGCAGAGAGAACGCACACGCGGACGTGATTAACGGCCAGTCGATATAACGACTCGTATCTTGTCTTGAACGTCTGTCGGAACGCGTCAGATCCGAGCGAATTATTTCAAATACTCTTGTTGACAAGAAAAAAAAAACCTGTATCATACACTCGGCTTCGAAGGAAGCACGGTTTTTTATTTTTTTTTCATTTGCAGCGCACTTCTTTAGACGTAAGTCAGTTACTACACCTCTTTTCTTCGTTGCACGAAGAAATCAACAGCTATTCTCTTTAATCAACCGCTTGAACGTGATCCGTTTTCTTTTATTTTCAGCACTCGACCAGACCGTCTATTCCAGTGAAAGGTACGTGGCAACGACATATCGGCTTTTTCTTGTTATCCTGTTACATCTTGTGTTAAGCAAGCGCGTTAGTATAATATAGCAAGGCGTAGTCGTCGACGGAATTGTAATATAAAAATCAATCGTATTCGTAGTTTTTCATGTTTTTGCTGAATCTCGCGGAGAGAAAGAAAGAAAAAAAATAACAAGCGATGTCTGTATTTTCGTTTTTTTTTTTAAATAAAATTTACATTTTAAATCGAATCTCTTGCAACAATTTTAATTGCAACAATAAAACGCGTTTTAATTGCATTATCGAGAGTCGATGAATGGAATGTGATGAAACTGGGCTAATCGCATGCGCGTCTTACTTTGCGCATATTAAAGCTCTTCGAATCTCTTGTTCTTTGCGTTCGTCTTTATTGCATAAAGTTCTTGAAAAAAAAAAAAAAAAAAAAAAAAAGAGAGATTGATGAAGACCAATTTCTGCGGTCGCGCCGATAAAGCGTGTGTGACAGTTCCGGCGGTTCAAGTTCCGCGTTCAATTTCGTGGCTGGACTTGGTATGTTGCGGCGATCGCGTGTCGTTGTTATTTCACCCAGATAAAGCCAAGTAGCGACGAGAGTCACTGCACGTGTGTACGGTCGGACCGTGACTATCGATATTCGTGTAGCACAAGGGCAAGGACCCCTAGAGACGCGGAACGTACACCACTTGCGCGAGCTTCGGGGGGGTTGCCGCTGACCGGTCACTGTTCGATCTACCTGGCAGTGTGCGGACGCAACGTAACGTACGTAACTTCTCGCAAGAGGCCGATCGGTTTTTAAGAAATTCAAGAGATATCTCGCGCGCGCTCGCGTGTGTGTTGACTTCAACATGAGATTCGACCCGCTCGGCTATTGCTTTCGCAGAAAGAATAAGATCCGTGACTGCGAAAATGCAGACGTCGACAAACAGATCTTACCTATTCGGATCGAGGACGACGACGACGACGCCGGTAACTCGATCAATCTCATCTTTAAAGATAATCTAGAATGTGATTATTCTGCAATTTTTATCTTTTAGAATCGGAAAATAAATAAAAAAAAGTGCGCTATGTGAAAATTGTTTTTAAGTTTTATTATTTTGACATTTGAAGGACGATATTTTACTTCGGATCTCAATCGAAAGCCGAGTCACAGTTTTAAAGCTTAAAGAGGACAGTGCAGACGACATTAATCTTCGCGCTAAATGTTACAGCGACCTCGAACAGGCAACTGTCACGTCCGTCGGGTCGTCCGACCAACATAATGTCACCAGCTTCGTCTGTCAACGGTCACGGTGACGCGGTTGCTGGACTCACGGGACGTCGAGAAGTCGAAAACATACCACCGACACCTACAGCAGCGGTGACACAGTACAACCTTACCAGCTCGGTGCAAAATCGTCAGCAAAAAGCGCAACAGCAGCAGCAGCAGCAACAACAGCAGATGTTGTCGCAGGCTCAGGTGGAAAACGGTCGAGGTAGACGATCGAACGTTGTCAAGGAAGTCGAGAGATTGAAGAAAAACAGAGAAGAAAGAAGACAGCGACAGGCGGAGCTGAAGGAAGAGAAGGAAGCGCTTATGAATCTGGATCCTGGCAATCCGAATTGGGAGTTCCTAGCCATGATAAGGTTGGCGCGATTTTTTCTATTTGAAATACAAGCGTTTAAAAACTGTTCGAGTATTTTACGCGCGTTGGAATTACGTTCTTTGATAAATAATATTACATTTGTTAAGATATAATATGTTTCTCGTAGTTAAGATATGAAATATTGACGTTTTATTTATCGCAAATTGCACTTCCGCAGAGAATATCAAAACAGCATAGAGTTTAGGCCGTTGAGAGAATCTGACCCCGTAGAGGATCATCAAATTACCGTGTGCGTGAGGAAACGACCGCTCAACAAGAAGGAACATTCGCGCAAAGAGATTGACGTGATCAGTGTGCCTAGCAAGGATCAGATGGTTGTGCACGAGCCCAAGTCCAAGGTCGATCTCACTAAGTATCTGGAGAATCAGATCTTCAGATTTGATTACGCATTCGATGAGACATGTAACAACGAGATAGTCTACAAGTACACGGCCAAACCGCTGGTACAGACGATCTTTGAGGGTGGCATGGCTACGTGCTTCGCGTACGGTCAGACCGGTAGTGGCAAGACCCACACTATGGGCGGCGACTTCAACGGCAAAACGCAAGATTGCAAAAAAGGCATCTACGCCATGGTTGCCAAAGACGTATTCAAGTGCCTGAAATTGGCGAAGTATCGGCCCCTGAATCTGGTCATTTCCGCTAGTTTCTTCGAGATATACTCCGGCAAGGTATTCGACCTTCTGGCGGAAAAGGAGAAACTTAGGGTTCTAGAAGATGGCAAACAGCAGGTTTGTTTTTATATCAAGAACAGAAAACTTGAATTAATCTCTTTTTTCTTTTGATTTTCGTGTCTTTAGCCTCGTGCACGAATAGTTTTCGTCAGTTGACACACACATTATCTCCGCTTGTACTTTCAACGTATTTTTCACTTTTTATTGTATACGGCACTTTATCTTTTTGTACGAGGCAGCGAGATTCGAACCTGGTATCTCAACCAGACCAGCGTCATAAACACTGGCGCCAAACCACATTCTCGCTCCTTTATAAATTAATCTCAATCAGAAATAATAGTGTAAAACATATTTTTGTTATTGTTTATCATTTTATAATATTCCAAAACTTCTCTATCGATAGGTGCAAATAGTTGGATTAACAGAAAAGGTCGTGGAAACTTGTGACGAGGTATTAAAATTAATACAACATGGAAACAGCGCCAGAACAAGCGGTCAGACGAGCGCTAATTCCAACTCTTCGAGATCGCACGCGGTGTTTCAAATAATAGCGCGCATCCCGGGCACACACAAGGTGCACGGAAAGTTTTCGCTTATTGATCTTGCTGGCAATGAAAGAGGTGCTGACACGTCGTCTGCTAATAGACAAACTCGTGAGTATAGACATATATTCAATTGTCAACGATAACAAAGACTACGACAAAATACAGTCGTATAATCAATAGGACAAGCCAGCGCTTTCACGTAATTCCTGTTGTTATTGAAATTTTTAGGAATGGAAGGTGCTGAGATCAATAAATCCTTATTAGCGTTAAAAGAATGTATACGCGCGTTAAGCCGTAAGGGTACGCATTTGCCTTTTAGAGCGAGCAAACTGACTCAAGTGTTGAGGGACAGTTTCATCGGTGAAAAATCAAAGACTTGCATGGTAAATCATTCATTAATTAACATTGTCACATTATTAGAAGAGAAATAGAGATTAAAGCAAGCATAATTTTGTTTATAGATAGCGATGATTAGTCCCGGAATGAGTTCTTGCGAGCATTCCCTAAATACGTTGAGATACGCGGATCGAGTGAAGGAATTGGCGGCGACCGATCCTACAGAAATAAAAGCCTCACCGACGGAAGACGATCGGGGCATGAAGATCGAGGAACAAGCGAACAACAGCGTGTTATCAGATAGCGATTTGGCACAACTTCGATCTCTCAATGTGAGTGACAACATTCTCAGATGCATAAACATATGTTGTAAATATTTATATATATTGAAAATTGATTAATGATCGTGTAATGTTTAAATTACAAGTAATCATGTTTTTATCATGCAAATAAATTTCTCTTTTACAGGAAGGTGAGCTCTCGCAAGACTTGTACACCTTCCACGAAGCGGTGTCTGCTTTGCAGATGCTCGAAGAGGAAGTGTTGGATACGCACAAACTGGTCATGGATAACACGACCAAATTCCTCAATGACGCGCACAGCGTGTTCAGCGCGACTCATGAGGTGGATTACGACCAAGAAGGTGAGAGAAATTTATCGTTTGCACGTTTATTATGTTTTTCTATCGTTTGTTGCCGCTTTCAATTTTTTTTATACTGCATTGTACTGAACAGTGCATCTCTTCTCGTTATAAAAAAAAGACATAAAGAGACAACCGTTTTTGAAGTATTTTTTTAAACATATTATAAAAATCGGTTTTCAAAAACGGAATATTGAGATTAGAGTAGTTTGAATGCTTTCAATGTCGGATTATTATGCTTGCGAAACTACAAGGTAAATTTATAGGTCTGGTTATAAAATATGAAAAAAAAAAAAACTGTGTATATTAATCTATAAAATATAAATCGTTCTATAAAGGCGACAATCGCGTGTCGCTTTTTCGCACTTTTTGAGATTATTCTATCATTAACTTGTAGTAGAGACTCAAAAAAGAGTGCGAAATATTTTACCTGCCGGTATCACAGTGCATGGCATTTTATGACAGATTCACACAATAAGACTAAGGCAAATTCGATCGTCACGTTAAACCGCCAACGGAGAAGCAACGGCTCGACATTACCGATAAACAGCGACACAGACAGCGTATCAGACGCGGGAACAGTATTAAACGCAACAAAAATAGATTCTACAACCAGGGAGAAATTATTCAAGTCTCCTTGGGAAGATGAGATAAGATACAATCGTAGTTTAAACGACATCAAAAGAGATACGGATAATAGTTCTCCTCGTACTATAATTGTCAAGCACAATAAAAAGAAAAGCATGACACCCGGTCGAATTGTCGAAAAGAATTTAAACAATAAGGATACGATAAAATGCCCGATTAAGAAATGCTATCAAAGCCAACGGAGTAAGTTATCCACTGGCAAAAAGAAATTACAAAAATATAATTTGACCGGTACTTTTCATAAGAAAACAAACCTGGTTCCTAAAGAAACAAATCGTCGCAGCTCGTTTTATATATCAAGCGACGATTTCGTTACGAGCTCTGAAGTAGATGAAAATGATGAGCGTGATATAATCGACATTTGCATGAACAAATTCGATGGATCTAATTATTTTAGAGATTACGATATCGAACAAGATAAATGGGCATCACCGATAGCGTTTTCTGACGTTAACGTAACTTTAGAACAAAGAACGATGTGCGATCAGGATACGTATAACGTTGATTCGCATACGCGCAGTAATGTTAATAATGAAGATGAAGATAATTTTTTCAGCGGAAAGAAATTTGATACTTTTTCCATGAATAAATTTGATAGATCTAATTATTTTAGAGATTACGATGTCGAACATGATAAATGGGCATCGGCATTTTCTGACTTTAATGTAACTTTAGAACAGGAAATGACACGTAATCGGAATACGTACAACGTTGATTTGTGTGCAATCAATAATATTAACGAAGAAAATGAGGATAACCTTTCTAATGACAAGAAATTTGTCGATTCTTCGATGAGAAATAAAATAAAATTAAATTTCAAAACTCTGATTAATGACACAAAAAACACACGTCCGCTAGTTTTCTTGGGAAGTATTATTTTATTTTTACTGCTGGAATATATTTTATTGAGTATATGTTTTACTTATATAATGGAAATAGAAAGTAAATAATACATATAAGCGTAAAGTTATATTTTTTACGTTATCGGTGTATAAGCATTTATTTTTGTGATAGTAACATATTGAAAGTCAGGTTTTATGTCGCGTATTTAAAGAAATTATTATGTTATTAAAAAATCTTGCTTGGAATATTAACTATATAATTTTATTTTCAGTGAGAGAGTGTACATTTTTTCGAGTTTGAGCACTTGTGTTTGAGCTTGACTATGCGCACGTTTTTGAAATGTCTCTCGAATACTAATACTATTTGTGTGTGCTGTAGTGATATTATGTTAAATATACTTGCAATTGCATTTCTTCACAAAACGCAGAATTTATCGACATTTATCGTATTATTTTTTTTCTAAACTAATGATTTTTTAAACAAAAAAACTCGTTACAACATATAAATGTTACTTGTACATATCACGAAATCTCGTTATTTTATATTGTATGATAATTAAAACAGCGACTGATGTAAAAAAATCCAAATATGTATATATAACTTATAGTAGCATAGCAAAACTACTATTTGTTTTACATTGTGTTTTTATAATTGAACAATTTTTAAAAAACCGACGCTGTATTTGTACACCTATGAGAGAAATTTGATGTAATACGAGAAAACCTTACAGATTTGAGGCGGAAAAGAACAAAGTTTGAGTCACCCTACCTGAGGAGTTTCTCGTTGCGTAGACGTCTTATAGAGAGAAAACTATTTTCCGACGGTACGACAAATTATTCGATTAACAATTCTATAAGATAGTTTCAGAAAAGCAGCTTTTTTTTAATATGCACCATACGTATACTAATTATATGCGCGTCACATTATTCTCTCACCGATATCACACGCATTTCTCTTGTCAAATCTTATATATATTCCCAAAAATAATATTTTTCAACAATATCTTAAATTCTGCTTGAAGTTTGTGATCTATACTTTATAAGTTGCCACTATTATCAAATATAAAACTAGTGTATTGCGAAATTTAATGAAGCAATTGTGCAAAGTGCTTCAATTATTAATATAGAAAAAAAATATATTTGGAACGTACATAGTTTCTTTCAATATCTTACTCGCGTACACCGATGTTACCGTATAAACATCTGATATTTTTACACCATACTTAACAAAAATATTTTTACATATTATATTAAAATTTACATATCTTCTCTCTCTATCTTACATATTTTCCATAGAACGCAAACAAATGTCCTGGGAGGGTAAACTCAACATTTTTCTTTTCTTTTATTGATGTATATTGTTTATTGTGGTTATATAGTATTTGACTAAATATTATATATGTTATCACATAACATACACAGTTGTGTTAATAAAAATCAAATACTTTTGTACATATGCGCGTGTTATAAAAATTAAAGAAATGAATGACTTGACACATCGACAGTATTATTATATATAAAATATGATTAATGTGTTATATCAATGGAAATGTGAACACATAGCATTTTATGTATGTATGCACACAACTTAATTGCCTGTTACTAAATATTATTTTTGTGGATTATATCGAGCTAATAATACCAGCGTCATGTTAAACATAATCACATATAATTGTGTTTATATAGTGATTTGTTGAATCTGGCTTATGCTTAGCTTAAGCTTTAAAATGTATGATATATTTTATGTTTCATACAAGTCTCACACATTTTTCTGTAAATCCAAAGTGCTTTAAGATCAGCTTGTACATATATGTGCAATTATACAATAAAACATTAATATAGTTCTCATTCCAATTATTGATAATTGCTTTAATGTAACTTAGCAGCTTCTATTTACAGCCGGAGACAACATAGTTGTTGGGAGAAAGTAATTTAGATTTAAGCTGCTTCCACAATTTTATTATTATGGTTTAAATCACTCTAACGATTATCTTTCAATTATAACATTGTAATTCCTGTTCTCTTGGGTTTCATTGTCATATCGTAATTTTAACGAGATACTTGATATTAAAACACACAATATATGTGAACAATAGTTGGCACTACAGTTAAACGAAATAAACAAACAGCGATGACAATGAAATTCATCAACAATATATCCGTTTGTTGGCTAGGAGATTTAAGGAGATACTGTAAAAACTAAATGTGATGCTGAAAAAAAAAATAAAGCAGGGAGAATAGCTGTGTTCATTCGTATAATATGTCATCTTTGTGTATCCAATTTAATCCTTAACTATGCTAAGCCAATGTGTCTAATGCTCATTGGGTGCTCTGACGGGTGTGCGTGTTATCTGTTGCAGCATATGCCCAAAAGTGGGAGCAGCTGCTAATACAGCAACGTGACACTCTGAACGCCGCGCTCGACCAGGTCAGCCAGTTCCGCGGCCAGCTCCTGCAGGAGGAACAAATCAGCCAGAAGATGACCCGAATGCGCAACGTTTCCACGCGGTACAATTAAGGACGTTACTTTAGCGTACGCGAACAAAAAAAAAAAAAAAAGACAAAAGTAATTATCTTTCTCTTTCAATTCAATCTTTCTCACCGGTGAGAAAAGTCCGCTTCTTCTTATGTGTGTACGACAGTTTGATTACAAGCGCGCGAAAGGCAGATTATATATATTATATACATGACACTAGTACGACATATGGCAGTTATTGGTTTTGCAAAATGTAACAGACCTTCGTCTTGCCTTTGAAATTGCTACGAAATGTATATCAACGAGGAAGAGCAGAGTGCTCGACTCGTACGCGAAAAAAGAAAAGAATTCACTCTAGCGACCTTGTACTATATTATTATATAATGATTTTTTCTGAATGGTTCTCCGTAGCGCAAAACGACTGAGTATAAGAGGATAGATAGAGAGTGGAGAGAGGTATTTAATAAGCAGGCCAAAGTGTAGCAGGAATAACACGCAACAAACTTATATAGAAGTTTCTTTTGCAAGCGCGAACAAATTCTCAAGCTTTTGTTTTTTGTTTTTTTTTACGTATTGAATACGTCTGTCGTTACTCTGTGAGAATCGACGATAAAAAAAAGTTTTAGTATTTTATGGCTCTTTTTTTAGCATTGTAACTGTAGGAAATTTTTATGTGAATAATACACGGCCTTGTATACGCAAAGTATTAAAATACATTTACACGCATTTTATTTAAGTTCGAAACAAAGTTTTCACCAACTACGTATTTTTCGAAAGTATTATGATTTCACGCGCGGTTTACGCATACATTTTTCCGGCCCGCACCGAGAGACTATCATCGCAGAAATCTTTAAAGCCGTCAACGACGTCACATCGATTGCTCCATGTACCATTTGTCCGTCTTCGAAACACACAATGCACCACGCCGCGATTAAACATTTGCGTAAGCTACAAAATTGGATTAACACATATTTTTTAGGCTAATAGAAACGTATTGTCACAAGGGACCCGGTGTGCTATCGAACTGAAGAAAAGCCTGTAGTAATAAACCGATTTTTGCTAGGAAAGAAGAAAATATATCACCGGCAATTACTGTGTACACAACACTCATATTTACGTATATACACATACACACACATACAGGCGTAGTGATCGACATTCGTAAACCAAATAACGACTGATTTCGAAGAGAATGTAACTCTTAGCTCGTAAGAAAGAAACTGCACTGCGGCGCTTATCTGGAACCAGGATATTTAAGTTTTTTAGTATTAATATCGTCGACGGCGTGAAACGGTCATTTCTTACGTCTTACGTTATTGAAAGTATGAGATTAAAATTTTTATTTGATTTGTCACAACGTATATAATTCTTGTGTTTTCTTCCTCACTCTATTTAATCAACACATTGACAGAGAGCGATCTCTTAACGTGCGTGTAAGCTTCATTGCGAATACGTCCTAGAAAATACCGTCGATTTTTACCGGGATTTATAGTTACGGGGTAACATTACGCCCCAACCTTAACGCTCTATGGACACATCTTGTCTAGATAAAATAAAAATAAAAATAAAAATAAACGCTTTCTACAATCCGAAGTAATAAAAATTCTACTTTCTGATATCTTTTTACTTCTCTAAAGTCGCGATATTTAGTAACCATAGAGAGTTAAGAATATCAGCACGCGTACTTTTCTTACACATCTGTTTTGAACACAATTGTTCTAAACGCTCATGTTTTTCTGACGTACGCGTAAAAAATCCTCGTGCGTGGATTCGCCAATCAACAACAATAATCACGTACAATTTTAAATATATAAATGTGTATAGAGAAAAAACCATTTATCTTCTCTTCTAATTACAACTCGACACATTATTTTGTCTTAAAAAGCTTTTAAAGAAAAAGTCATTAAATAACGAGAATAATACGCGCAAGTAGAAATAAATGAGATATTGATATTTCTCTCTGTTGATCCGAGGTACAATTTTTATATAAATGTATAAAAAATTATTCGTCTATATATATTTATATATAAAACGCTCGAAGTTGTAAAGAAATCGTTTAAAAATTACTGTTAAATCAAAAGCAAATGAGATAGTTTATATATCTGCCGCCGATGGCACAGTTTTTACTTTAATTTAGCATACTTTATCAAATATTTATTATGACTCGAATCTGTGTGTATCATTATTACTTCATTTTTTCTATTTAAAGAAAAAATTTACGTTCTTCGTTACATATCCGCCGCAAATCAATCACCGCTAAATATGTGTGTCGCCTTAATCAACAAACATCAAACGTTGATGTAATTTATAACTACTGTAGCTCAAACATATAGACTAGTTCCTTCGTGGAGATTTATAATTGGCCAAGAACTTTTTTTAGACTGAAAAATCGCGTTTTACCAAGTCAAATATAGTATTTTTTTAATAGTGGCGTATAATAGCTCAACATAACCGAAGGGTATTAATATACTTCTTATTTTTTATAATTCAATAATTTTTATGCGAAAGAAGATGCGAATGAAATTAAACACGAGACAGACATATTCCTCGTTCCCGACCCCTCATCCCATTGTATGTGTCGTACTTAGTAGTCCCTGAATTACTCTAATTCGATGTGCACAGAGATTTTGGGTACGTGTGTGTGGGTGTAAGAGAGAGAGAGAGAGAGGTTTCACGTTGTTGCTTTATGAATGAAATAAATCAAATTGAAAAATAAATATTACGCTATACTGCTACATCCTGATCAAAATACAAAATTTGAACAAGTGTCTTTAGAAAATTTTTATAAATTTGCCAAAAACCCCACACCTAGTTTTGTTTCTATTTGCGTTGCGTCGCATTATTTTTGTTTCGTGAGTGATGACGAGAGGAGAAACAAGGGATCGTGTCATACAAACGTACAAATGCGAATCGAGAACCATCGTATTTAATTGCACATGGATTACACAGGTAGGCTATTAATTTTATTTCGTACTTAGAGCTGCACAAGACAAATGATTACCAAAAATGCATGTGTAGACATCATAGGCGTGATTAAAACGCGTTGTCCGTTGAGTGTGTGAATGCATATAAATTTTATATATCGAACAATACACAATCTGGTCACGAATAATCTTATTCTAAGAATCTCTCCGGGATCTCATACACACATTTACTGCCGAGCATCTGAATGTTTTTTTTGTCGAGCAACGACGATAAAATCATCTCTTTTTATACATTTAGCATACAGGGTACTTGGTTAAATAAATGTCGAAACACATTTAGACACATTTCCGCACAATAATGAAGTATACCCTGTACACAGCCTATTCAACTATCTATGCTAGGTTTTCGACAAGCAACATGTGTCCCCTTACCGTACAACATGTTACACATATAACACAACTATTCTTTTTCTTTTTACTACACACATTATACACACACACACATATATATATACATACATATATATATATACATATATATATATATATATATATATATATATATATATATATATATACATGATTAAAATATCGTTCTCTGTACATGTCTTTTTTAACGTAAAGAAAACAGAAACGTTGCGGCAAGGAAATAAAATGTATTACACACCGTGCTTGTGCGGCCGCGCGCCGAATTCTGTTTTAGTCTTACTCTATCGCGTCTCCTACAAAATAAAATTATTCTCTCACGGAGGAGGTGGTGGCTGTACAGATAGAGAAAAAATCTCGTGTGCCTACGTTGCCGCTGTCACGATGCAGCCACATGAGCGAGAAATTGTGCAAAGTGGGAAACTAATTCAATCATTTTCCCTAATAGGATATAACGTGGAATGGATTTCGAAGACACGTGTCGCGCTCTCGCACGAAAATTTATATGTACAGTCACTGAGAAATATCGCGAGCCCGTTTTCAAATCCTCTTTTGCGCGCGCGCGCGCACACACACACACACACATACACAGACACACACACAATCGCTTTATCTATTTATATATATTCCTCATGGCTCTTCTATAAAAGGAACCGAGCGCTGCTATATATAGACCCGATAAACAAATTTTCTAAAATCATACTGCGACATGTGTGAAAATAAAATTTATTTGTTTCACAAGTAAAATGTGTATATAATTAGTAATGTATATAATTTGATCAATTTGTATTAAATATATATACATATATGTAAGAAAAGTTATGCGTTTGTTTTTAATATATTTGGTTGCGTACAAAAGCGTTCGATTTCTTTTATAAATCTTTGCAAGGCACGCGAGAATTTTCGAAAAAGCTTCAAACTCAAAACCTGATTCTAACAATTTATACATTGAATCGCGCCATCATCGCGAATAAATATATCGGACAACTAAGAATCAACATTAGGCACAACGTTCAATGCTAACTCGTACACATAGTGCGCACAACATATTGTGACGTTACAGCGTAAAAAAATTCGAAGCTGTATTATATTTATTTTTCAAATGAACATTTTGAGATTTCTACAATTGTTTCCCGATAAAAAAAACTTTGTGCGCTCCTAGATACAATATTCTTGCTACTTTTGTACACTCGTCAGAAAAGTCGCATTATATATAATAATGTCTTACATGCATAACTACGTAATGTAAAAGGCATCCAAGGCACGAACTTGGGCGGCAACAAAGCAATGTTTCATCTTTGAGAAGATTACGCACGCACGCACGCACGCAGGCACGCGCACGCACACATACACACACAAACATACACAACTATTTCAGAAACATCGAATAAGTCCCATTTCGAAGATCATGTTCTAAATATTAGACAAGATTGCTTTGTAAACGGGCTTCGCGAATAATTCACAATATAATTCACTTAGCAAGAAAATAAAAGACGACGAGAACATGAAATAGCTGTAAATATAAGCTGTAAGAGTAGTCTTGCATATGAGAAACTATACACATATATGTATACGCACACTTAACACTACAGTAATGCATCGTGCTCGTGACAAAACTCAATGAAACTGAACAAATGTCACATTCTTCGTTGATTTCGATAGTTCATCGACAGAAATTACGACGCAGAATAATCGCTATGAGACTTTTAACTTCGTATGTTCGTCTCAATGAAATTCTCATGCAAAATTTGATCACATCTCGCAGAAAGAAATAAACCGGAAAACGAATCAAAATAAATCATCCAGCGGTGTTTTTCCGCTGCCAATTTTAAATTTTCCGTTTACGGAACGTCGAGTACCGATTCTCTCAAACAAGATTCGACCCAAGGTCTAATTACTATTGCATAAAACAATAAAATTTTTATCGCACTTATACCAAGCAGAACATATTTAATATAATATCGTATCTTTTGTTTTTCCGTAATTTTCGATTATTGTCTCCTCATTATTTATATAAGTAGCGCAAGTACGCAACACTTAGAAAATAACTTGATTAATGTTTGTACCAACCATTATTGGTAACTTTAGAAATTTGAAGTCAATCTTTTTTGTTTCACAAATATATATACATATAGATGTTAGTATAATCTAATATAATCATATATAATCCAATTCTCTCTAAGTTATATTTTAATTTCTTTTATCATTTTGTTTAATTAGGCAAATACGCATCTCTTATTTCCTTAGTACTTTCTTTTGTTTATCAAAACTTTCTTGTTTTTTGTTTTATCAAAACTTTGCTAAGTTAGTTGAATAGCAAACGCCGCGTTCAATAGAACACAACACACGTTGTGATGTTTCTCAATTGTTAAACGTTTCGGCGAATGAGAAAGAAAGGCTAATCAAGAAACTCCAACCGTTGAGAAACATTGCAACTCCCGTTGCGCGACCAATGATTATAACTAGGCACGTCGGTAAACAAATGACAGCAAACGGCAGTGAAACAAGGTAGTATATTGTCTAGTTTTAGGCACTGTTTAAATACAGACCTGATAGATTCTTGCAGTTTGTTGTAAATCGATTTTATGGCCTAAACTCCGAAAGTGGTCCGAAAAATTCTATCAGCTCTGATTTAATATCTGACCGCTACTACAAAGACATCGATGTACTTTCCAAGATACCACTGATTGCACTTTGAGAACACGATTGCGCACAAAACAAGAATTGCAGTTTTCTGATAAAATATCACAATGCTTAAAATTAATGTATGCAAATATTCTATTCTCTTTTGGCACCTTTTGTAATGTAAAAAAGTAATAAAAGTGATATCAACTCCAATTAATTAAAAATGAAAGTAACTCTTTTTTTTTAGTCAAGCAACACACTCTTAAATCGAGCTAATAACATATTGATCGACGACGTCTTCGTTACACATATATATATGTATGACACAAATTTTCTTATATAGAATATATATATATATGTACATAAGATTTTAGTTTTACATTAAATTTTATATATAGTACGTATACACACATAAAATACATATTATATATACATATATATATATATATATATATATATATTATATAATACATGTTATATAATTTATACATATATATAAAATATATATGCGTGTATGTATAAAATTTGATATTTTAATTTTTGTTTATAACACGCGAGAGAGATTATCTAATTGAATATTTTCAAGAATTAAAAAATACAAGAAAGCATCGTATGAATTGGTGCGCAGTATCAGCTAAATTGAGAAGAGTACAATGCAATTTATTCTTACGCACAGATGGAGCAAGCGTGAATCATCTTTCTACAGATTAATGTACTCGACGTTTAAATATATCATCGGACGCAGTTAACTTCCGGTAGTCAACGTGAGATCAGCATCCGACACATTAATTGAAACATAGATCGCATTGTTTTCAATCATCAAAAGCGCTACATCATGCGAGTAGTTATTTAGTAATAAAAATCTTGACTTATATATAGATCTATGTAGACGTAAATGTACTTTTTGAAACACGCACACACATATGTAACTTAACAGATACATAATCATTTACACTTTTCCGTTATCAAGAAAAAAACTTTTTTTCCACATAATTTGGAGAACTTACTTTCTTTGTCAAGCAGCTGTAATAGTTACGATTTCGTTCTTTTTTTTTATCGTTACAATAAATCTTAAAATCATCTAATAAACGATTTGCAAATAAAACACTGACAAATATCTCTATAAGTCTCCATATAAAATAAACTATTATATAACTAATGCATAGAGATTTGAAAAATATTTCTTCTTATGCACATATATAATTGTTATTATCTTTATGTAATGTTTTCCTAGATAACAGCCAAACAGTTTTATAGGTTCTACGCATGGGTAGATATAATCGGCACTCACGATAATTCCCAGAGATCACCATGTTACATACTATTTGTGCACAAGTTTTTCTTACAACTTTGTATACTCTTTCTAAATATTTGTCTCAATATATGTAATTATCTCTTGTTTTTATAGCTTTTATGTAAGCATTACATATCTTACAGCTGTAACTAATCTTGTCGAGCATAATTATGTAAAGTCTCGATAATTTTCACATATTTACGGCGAGAAAGAGACCAACATTTCTAGATTTAGAAACATTATGCATCAAAATTACTTGTCCTTTCCTCTTAATGTATATTGCATGCATGGTTACTGCACGTTATGACACAGAACTTATGGCATTGTGAGGTGGGCCCATTTGAGTTAACACTTTGTCTAACCATTGCAAAGGTCCGTGCAAATGTGCCTCGATCCAACAAGGCGTAGATGTAACATCCTGCCTGTGATATTCAGCACCCCATCCTTTCACGAAAGACATTCTATAATAATAAACACATTTTGTATTGTTAAACAATAATTTTATTTATTACATAAAAGTTAAAATGATACGGTAAATATTACAAATTGAAAGTACCTGATCGTACACATTTTTGTCAGCTCATAAACAGCTTCGAAACCATGATTCACACTTTGCGAAAGAAGCTGGGCAAATTCCTGATTGTTAAATATCTTCAACGAACATCCCGGCGGAATTTTGCAAACTGTACTAGGATGAAAACCATGATGATGATTACAGTTTCTAGACTGCACGAATATTGCCGAGTCCGAAAGACACTCGGCATAGACTTCGCCCCCAACATAGTACAGATGCACGCCCTTGCCTATGTGCCGCCTTGTGTTCTCTATTGTGGAATTTCGATTTACATTAGACAGCTGTCCGAGGCAGAAGCGATCAGAGTTGTTACTTGGATTTGTAAAGCCATCGATGACCACGGAATGCGTTTGACAATGAAACACTTCACCTACTCGACAATTCAGCTCGTAATAAGCGATCGAAGCCCAATAAGGCGGTTCTTGGTAACAAACGGGAGTAGCTGTTTCGATTGACGTAGTGGTATCCATCGGAACAGTATCCGAGGGTGAAGTTTGCCCGGTCTGCGATCCGTCTTCCGGCGGTGAATAAGCTGGTGGTGGTGTTTCCGGCAATCCATTAGTGCCGTACGGACTCTGCGGATTCGGTAGCGTTGCGCTACCCGGGCTTGGAACCGAACCAACCGAAGACATGGGCGATGTGGGATTAACCGCACCTGTGGATCCAGTATTGTTGAAGCCGCTCGACGAGTAGGACACATTGTGCGGCATACTCGGATCGGTCAATTGTTGAAATGGCAACAGTGAGTGGCCAGGAGCATATTCCGAATGTCTAGGAACCAATACCGGTGGTAGCACAGGGCTTTCCACTCTCTTGTAGTGGTAAGGATTAATGCAAACTTCTTTTTGCTTGGCGGAAAAGGGATATTGACACAGTTCTAACGGCTTTAGCTCGTGATGCGATTGCAAATCTGGCCATCGCCAAACTCTGCAGTATATCACATGTGGCAGACCTTTTCGATGCGAAACTTGCAATCTGCCATCTAAGCTTCTAGGAATTGTCACGCATTTACTTGGAGTGCCAGGACAGCTTAATGCTCGTTCCAATTCTTCAATTGCACCTTTGCGTTTCTTCAGTTTTTTCACTAAAGAGTCTACTGCTTTTTCCGCCCACTTTTCTTCTTCATCACCTTGTTTCCAACCGAGCAGTTTTTTCACTGCTGGACTGGTAAATGAAAATAAACTGTTTAATGAAGACATTGGTCCAGAACTGGAAGTTCCTTCTTCATCATCCATATTTGAAAATTGGTGCGTTAATTGAACGCTAGGACTAGGCAAAAGTGCTGCCTAGATTTATAAGGAATATATTCCTTCATCAGCAATCTAAAATCATATAGATAATACTTTATTTATTTTTTAATACAAAAATTTCATTTTATTTAATTTTAAAAGAGTAACATGTTATATATTTACAATACAGACACTATCTTTTTCCCAGAATTATTGATTTATTTATTACTTAAATTTAATAATTTGTAAATATTCATATAAATTACTTTTCCTAACAAAAACTATAACAATTTTTTTATTTGAATTTATAAAGATACAACTGCAAATAAAGATATACTGCAAATTACTTAAAAATACATATATTTAATTTTACACAAGGTTTTATATTCTTTATTGTATTTTTATATATTTTATATATGTATATACACACTGTAGACAACACCACTGGACAAAGCATGAATTTGGACTCATCGTCAGTCGCCGATCTGAATTTTTGTGATGCTATTTTTATAGGAATATGAGAGTTTTGGTATGTCTCCTCCCACTGCTATGTTAACTCACTGACAAAGAACAAAATCCCATAAATATTGTAATTTGTTGTTAAATCAGAATGAAGGTAATAGAAGCAAAATTCAAATTATTTATTTTATTTTTTTTTCAAACAGTTTCAAAACATTGAATTTTATATAAATGATAATTTGAAAAAAAATATATATATATATTGAAAGCACACATTGAAATATTCTATAGTAAGATCAATCAATTAATCTCAAGTTGTACATAAAACACTATCTCTCACACAGATTTGCTGATTAAAATTGTTTAATCTTGCTGTGTTTACTTACTACTAACGCGCTATTCTTGAGATTTGGACGATTGCTCTTAACTTAACAAGCGCGCAAAGTGAGAGAAATGAAGTTTTAACGCAAACGCGCAAATCAAGTAGACCAGCAAACAGATTTGCACCGCGCGCGAGGTTAATTGCACTGCGTGGTGCGCGGGTCTTTCGCGAGAAGAGATCGCCAGGCTGCTGCGGCATATAATATAAAAAAAACTGACGCGCACCGGAAGCACATACAGCCTACACCCTTCCTCGAATCGGCACGCGAAAACACACACCATGCGCGCCGATACGCGCTTTCTCATTCGGGATACTCGTTCACTTACGCGCGACTCCCAGGCTCTATTCAGCGTTGTTTTTACCACTGTCTCCCACTCCCGCGGTCTATCGCCCTCGACGCCACGCTCTTCGCCATTATGATATTCCTCTCGACCAGCACAAAAAGCGCTCTTTAGGGTTATTGATTGCAGGTCAACTGCTGTGCTGGCCACTGGCGCGCGAAACGTTCATCAACAAATTCCAAGTAGACGGCCGATCAACGTGGATGAAAGATGTTCAAAGTCTCTCCTCCGAATCAATTTCGCATCCCGCGTCGTTCTGGCCCTTACTCACGGATCTCTCTCGCTCTACTGCCCGTTTGCTCACTTCTCTCCGCACTTGTTCTCGGAACTTCCGACTCGGAAGACAAACTCGCTCGTTGGAACAAGTAGAGTTTCTTAGCGCCGTCTGGCAGGTGGACTCCGGAAACGACGAACTAAATGCGAAGGGTGGCGCCACATTTGAAGTTTCGGAGAGATCAAGAGAGAACCCCAAGTAAACACTTCTCTAACGCAACCGTCAGCAGGTGTCAGCGAAATAACAAATTCGAGTATGTTTCTCGCACAAAAAAAAAATATTCTCAGCAGTTTTCTTTCTTTTTATAATTTTAATTTATAAATAACGATCGCGAAACAAAATTGACACAGACCTTCAAACTATATACACGTGCGAATTTGAATACAAGTGCACACATATTCTACCAATGAGATGCGGGTTGTAAAATTCCCTAAACAATATGGCGTCTTATTCCACATGTCATGATTGACTTCTCTTTTCAGCATAGATATGTACGAAAACTATTTCGAGTTATTCTACCGTATCTGTACAGTATGTAATTTGCGCTTCAAGATTTATATATATATATATAAATTTGATATACAGTTTGTAATTGTTTACAATTGTTTTCTATTTATCACAATGGAAGATTTGTATTTACATGGATGCACAAAACAAAATTAATTGACAACTTGTAAATGATAACTTATATGAATGACAAAGTACAGAGCGGAAGTGTTTTAGCTCTGTCGCATTATCAGGCTGAGAGATTTCATTGTTGCGTTTTTCTTATCGTATCGACAAAAATGTTGAATATATTCACTTATCGGTTACATATCGAATAGAAGTTATTATAGAATACACATTATTGAATCTATATATAGACTTTACGGAACTATTCGATAGCTATTCAAATTTGTGTGATACGAAGAAAACGCAATGACGAAATCTTCTGGCCTTTGGTTTATTAAAAACTTGAAACTAATTCAAGTGAATGCTCAGCACTTATTTCTTATCACGTCTAGTCTTTTTAAATAGATTATTTTTACAATTATTAATAAATAAAGCTCAAATACAAATAATATGTTAAAAATTCCTTGGTCTCAAAAATACTTCAGATCTCGATTAAAATGACTACTCATCAATCATCTTCTAAAGTCTCGCTACTCTCCTCGTCCCCCAGAAAAATTGTATTTTGTTTTTCCGGAAACAGAGTCTCTTGGCTCAGAGCCGGAACTTGGCGAGAATACGCGCTGGTTGCCCACAAAAACAAATCCAAAGTTTGTTCCGTGCACTCTGCGATAAATCTCACGAATGGTCTTATGTCTCCGTCGTTCGCTATTTGTAAATTCTCGTAATACTTATGACGATGTTGCTTATGAATGATAACAGGCGGATATCCGGCTTGCATGAGAATCATATTCATGAGCAAGCGGGACGTTCTGCCATTTCCATCGGCAAACGGATGGATGTGTACTAATTTATAATGCGCGAGAGCCGCGTATCTGCGAAGAAACATTTATCGATCAATTTCTCGTGCGTGTAAGTTTCAAACAGAATTACGCGTGAGAAAAAAAAACAAATTTGATTTACTTCACTGGATGCATTCTGATAGCTCGCTCGCTGTTTAACCATAGCGCGAACTCTTCCATCAAATAATGTATGTCATCTGGACCAGGAGGTATGTGACCACCAACGTACACTTGAGTCCTTCGGAATTCACCACCTTCGACAGGATCTACATGTCCCAACACACGTCTGTGTATCTCCAGTATATCTTTTATAAAAATGGACCCTACTCTAAAATTTACAGAGAATAGCAAAACAATGACAATAAATGTATTTACGACGATCTACCGCATCATGTCAAAACTTGCCTGTTGACCAAGGTCGCATTGATATATTTCATGGCGGCGTCTAATCCGAGGATTTCATTGTGTTCATCAATACTTTTCCCAGCAACGGCAATGCGTGTTTCAACTATAGCTCTTGTCTGCGCAAGATTCATAGTGTTCCCTTCAATTCCAACTGTGTGATAAATGTGTTGAAAGTAAGCCTCTTTCTTGGCACGTATCAATGCAGCATCGTGTTCAGGTATCGCCGACAGTGCATTTCTCTTTTCATCAAGACGTCTGAGCATTCTTTTGTCAAGTTCCTCAACAACACGAGCTGTTCTCTGACTGTTTATCAAAGCGCCTTCGTGATTGGGCTCGTAAGTTAAAGCGCGCACGTAAAACTCGTTGGCTTTAATCACATTGTTTTCAGTGTACTCCAAAAATTCTCCATAGTGATTCAAGATATCCGGATGGCGAGGCGCCAGTGCCATCGCATGCTGAAACAACTTTATAGCTTTCTTCTGCTTGCCGGACATTTTCATATCCAACGCCAGATGCAAAGACGTCAGAGCCTCCGCTGTTGACGTGGCTGTATCCTGAATTTCGATCACTTTACCGAGTTCGGTACTGCCCAGCGAATCGCTGAGCGTGTTGTCATCGTAAACGTTTAAGAAACTTTCTGCGGGAAGAGGAATGAACACTTTTGAAGGAGAGTCTGGAAAGAACAAACGATGCTCCATTGAAACTTAAAAAGCGAATACTGTGTAATCGATACCATAATATTATTAATAAATAATCAATATCATTATAGAATGGCAGAACATCGGTGTGAAAAAATCTTCACTCACTTGCAGCATCGATAGACAAACCGCGTAGGTATCGTGACAACAACGTGCCGATCACAGCAAATGCAATTCCAGCGACAAAGATGAGAGGAAAAACGAGACGGTTCGTTGGTATAACATCCATAGCATCTTTGCGTTTGGCGTTTATATGAACAACATTCGCATAATACTTGTAAATCTCGTAAATATACACCGGCATCTTTCTTCCCTTAGTTTCTCGTAATCCTTGACGGCGATTTGTATCATGCTTACCTCTCGTATCCGGCTACAACGCTACTTCAGCTTACGCGCTCAGCTGACGCAACGCGTCTTGTCCCTCTCAACCTCCCACGAGTCAACTCGAACGCGTCCATGTGGTTCATCTCGATTGGCTGTGACAAGGGGTGCGTTCAGACAACTCAACGGTTGAGAGATCATCACTTATGATAGGACTATTCTTCAAAATCTGATGCGGTTCCAAAAGTATGATCCAATCAGAAGTGATTATCTCTCAACCGTTGTGCAACTGTTGAGTTGTCTGAACGCACCCAAGGACGCGTTCCAATATTTACTGTCAGTACCGAAAACGTATAATACATGTGGTGTCAATTATAGGTCGCGCGTTCAGCAAAACACTTGCTGAGTTATCCATCTCTTGTAAACAAAACCCGACGTTGATTGTTGGTTCTAAAAGTAAGAACCAATCACGATTCGATTGCTATAAAAGCAGCTTGTTCTGCTGAACGCGGCGAGTTTTTTTGAAACGCAGACAAAGTCGGAGGATCTCGTGACCAGTCACGAGCGTTTCTCCGTCTTTCCGTTCCGCCGGTTTCGCTCATTCCGTTGTCCCGCGCTTTTCTCCGTCGCCATTTCGTGCTTTGTCATTCGTCGCTTCCTACCTTCGACTGCGTCACTTATTGACTGCTACTGTTGGTGTTTTCATGCCGTAATAAAGGTTAACCTGCGCCTCCATCGACCAAACGGCAGAAAAGTTGAACGTAAAAGCGAGCAACAATGGGTGCGTTCAGACAACTCAACAGTTGCACAACGGTTGAGAGATAATTACTTCTGATTGGATCGTACTTTTGGAACCTAAGCAGATTTTGAAGAATAGTCCTATCATAAGATGATGATCTCTCAACCGTTGAGTTGTCTGAACGCACCCAATATCAAAAAGTAAGTCTTATTGTTTACACACGTCAATAGGAATTTATTGGAATATGTTCACTTTGTCACAGAACAAGATCCGCAAACTCAACGCGAGATGTATCTGTTTATCGAAAGAAGTAGCACCGCAACGACGACGCCTTCGAATCAAAAATACATAGTTGGCGGCTTTCCTCAGGCAGCTTCTTCTTCGGACGGCTTTTTTTCAGACCGGCTTTTGTTTCAAAAAGTAAGTCTTATTACGTGTTAATTAGATATTACACGATGAAATATATACAATTTGTCACAAAAGAAGTTCCGAAACTTCTCCGATTAGTAAAAATCCATCACCGATAATAATTACATATGCCAGCACCGCGATGATCGTCTCTGATGAGAATTCATTGTTTATTTAGTTACATCGCAGATCATTATACAAATGACGAATGTGCACATAAATAATAAATATCAAACATTAATTTTTTTAATGGAAGTGCTTCGATACATTTTTTTCTGCAGTTTTTGATACTTTTGCTTTTATGAGTGTGTATTTGTGAGCGATTCAACATAAATAAATCGCTCAATAGAATCTTGATGTACAAAAGTAACTATTGTTACGCTACTAATTGTTCGAAAAATATGATAAAGATGTCATTCTTGCGTTCAATTGTGTTGAAAAGATAGCTTCAAGTATCTCTTCTAGTTCTCGTTCTTGCACTTCCAACACGATATCGCCATGATGGCGTAAGCAGTTTTTTATGTAAACTTTCCTAGAAAATATAACAGATAAATAGTGCAAAATAGAAAAAAATCGAGTATCGTTTGATTGAAATGTAAATTTCTTTCGAAAATGCTAAGTTCTAGGACATGTACAATTTCGATTTCTTTTTTACTTTTCCAACAAACAAAATTTTGTGTAAAAAAAAGATTCTTACTTTAATTCGCGAAGTGGGCGTACTCTCGTTATTACTAACACGCGAATAAGTTCGCAAAGTCGAGGAACTGGAAGGAATAACATCGTAATTCACTTCACACATTCTACTAACACTTTGCTTCCCCAATTTTTTGGCAATCGTGAATGAATTTCTTAATTTGCTCGTTTCGTCTCTAGTATCATTAAACAACAATTAACTTTGTTTATAATTGTCACGCGGCAATGGAATATTTCTTCTATCGAATTGTTTTTTATCACCTGTTGAATTGGCGATCCGAAATTCTGTCGTCCTGACTTTTCATCAATTGCAACGTGCGACCAACGTGCCGAGACGACACGGTGACCGCGTTGCGCCCAATTCCCTGAAAAGAATAAGGAATTGACAATAAAACTAACGGACACGTCACGCGATCGGAGTAATTATAAGTTTGGGATAGCGGAGAAAACGGAAGACGAGTTTTTTTTTTTTTTTTTACGGAATTTCTTTGCTCCGCGGAAGAAGAATGATGGCCGTTTCCGGAACGGCACCGCCAGTTCCATGTCGCGGAACCGGGTAATGATGATTTCTTGACAGCTCGATCTTGCACCTGGCCGCGTCGTATGATAATTACGCGATCAAACCCATTGTCTGGGTTTCTGGATGTGCCGTTTTCAAAATTACCGTTTGTCGTTCTGTATGAATTATTTAACAAACAAATATTTGAATAATTCTTAACGGAGCTATTTTACGAAAAGATGGTGTTGTTTTCTACGGACAAGTTTTGCAATTGCGTATATTTCACCATCACCTAATAGTCATCGGCGACGAAGATACGTCTTCGGTTCGGCTCGCAGAATTTCGAAGGATTCGCGGTGCTAACTGACAAGCGGCAGCGTTTGACCGCAATTTGTGCTCTCTGTTAAAAGAATGAAATATATTCGGGTGTAATTATAAAATAATTTTTGTCGAATCTCTCTCACGTTTTTTTTTTTTTTTTTTTATTATACATTCTTCTTACTTGATGTTATACATGCCGCCGATTTCTCCGTACTTTCGTTTCGTTATTTCAGCCTCGACAACAGCCACGGTCGTTCGCATCACCGTCGCGATCTCGGTCATCATCTGCAACAATCCGACGATGCAATCACCTCGCACGGCATTTCGTATAACGTTACCAATCGGCATGTTTTTTTAAGGCAGATGTAAAAAACTGCAAAATACACTTTTTTCTTCTTTCTCCTTAGAATTTCTCGTGTTGAAATTCTACGATTACAATATTGAGGATTTTTAACATCTACTTTACCGCGAGATGATCGGAAACGTTCAAATCGTTGTCAGAGCAAAGGTGAGGATTGCTGTTAGACGACGCGAGGATCCACGGATGGTCAAGGATCTCACGAATGGTGATTCTCTCGCGAACAGATGGGACGAGCAAGCGATTTATCAAGTTTCTGCACTCGATCGATGTTTGACACATGGCCTTTTCTTGGATCGACGTCAAGCCCCTGTTGATCTGAATCATCAACTTCCGTCGACGTTCCTCGGACGACATCCACTCGTCGCGAGAACACAGAAATGGAAGTTGACCGATGACCATAACGTACAGAACGACTCCTCTGTTTGTCGTACATTGTTGTATAATAATTTAACCATTGGGACACGTTACAAGTTTTTATAAAAAACGTTAAAAGTTTTTATTAATTGAAAAACAATCTCTTTCAGCGCAAAAAAATAAAATGTTCAACAAAAAAAAAAAAGAAAAAAATATACGTTTGCTTACAGGCTCCACAAATCCACTTCTGGCCCATATCGTTTACCCACAACAAATAGCTCGGGAGCTGCGTACTCCGGAGATCCGCATTGCGTTCGCAGAAGATTGCTGTTGGTGTAGACGTTGCTGAGACCGAAATCTGCAATCGTGGAAGACAAGCGTACCGGTGAGTGATTGTTGTCAAAAGTTATAGACTTAGAATCTAATCCCGCGATGCAATTGAGGCTTGATAAAAAAAAGTAACGGATGTCACGTGTTTCCGCATATACATTATGTATAAACCGCGGGTAGTTACATTAAGAATACAAATTTTTTTTTACGCAAATTCTCGCCAGACTTAGATCTGATTTTACGCTCGAAAATCCGGGGTCACGCGAGCCAGAAACATTACGGTTGCGATTTTCGCGATGCACGCTAATCTAAGCGTTTCGATCGATGTGTGGTGATTGCTACAATCGCCGAGTCGATCGTAACGTTCTTTCGTCCCGCGTGATACGCCTCGTATACACACGTCTGGCCTCTCACCCACAATCTTGATTTGTTCCTTGCGTTCGTTCTGTAACACGATGTTCTCCATCTTGAGGTCTCTGCAACAAGCAAAAATACAAACGTCCTTGAATAAGAGGACACATGTCAATGTATGAGAAATTTGCAATAAACTGCAATCATTATTAATTTGCTTTTTTAAATAAGAATAGAATATATTATTTAAAATGTCATTTTTTAGCAAATAAAAACTTAATATTTATGGCCGAGGTGATATTTTTC
Source organism: Pseudomyrmex gracilis (assembly GCF_002006095.1). Lineage (NCBI taxonomy): Eukaryota > Metazoa > Arthropoda > Insecta > Hymenoptera > Formicidae > Pseudomyrmex > Pseudomyrmex gracilis. Next base: position 624,325 of record NW_018020589.1, on the reverse strand, counting down.
TCAATTTTTATATCGGACGGGAGGGGAAATAAGAGAGATATACATATGAGATGCCAGTGTAAGCGTCAAAATATTTATTTAAATTAAAAAAAAAAACTACATATACATGCAATATAAATATATAATAAATTTTTTAAAACAAATTTATGTAATTAAAAATTATACTTATTTATTTTGCATTGACTTTTGTAGAAATCTCATACGTATTCTTACTTTGTTAACAATTTATTTATTTATATATTATATATTTTATATATTTGAAAACGGGCAATTTACATATGTATATTCTTGCATGATGGATGCGCTTTGACGAATACAGAATTGATTCTTTCTTAAGATGTCGATAAGGTAATGATTATGCAGGCGCTGATTGCGCGGGCGCACGCGAGAAAAAGGCCGTATGCATGTGCGAACACATCGTCGTTCATACAGGCAATATGCGTATGCAGTTTGTGCGATCACGTAGCGCGTTCGCGAGATTAACGCTCTCGGCGCAAGAACCCCGTGGCCCTGACCATCGCGTGAAGGTCTCGTTGCTCGTGTTGCCCGTCTACGAGCGCGAGCGCGCGCGCGGGGCTCGCGGACCCTGCAAATTGTCGTTTCGTCGACACGACGACGTTCCGACCTTTCGATGATGTCGGATTCCCTCGTTTCTCGATCTCGCACACTCTCTTGACGAGATGTTAACGAAGTGTCCGCGAAAGCTTGTGCATTTCATTCGAGCTCATTTCTCACCGTATCTTATTTCTCACAAAATTTATATTACACGTTATGATATTTTCTTACAAAATAAAGCGACGCAAAAAATTAAACGTCTGCGTGTCTAAAAAAAAAAAACAAAAAAACAAAAAAGTGTGTGTTAAAATTCCTTCGCACAGCGTTTCTGTACACACAAAAGTAGATGTGAGAAAATCGTCGCGTTTTCGCTCGTACGTTCCTTCGGTTATTACGGCGGCATTAGGCGCGAGGAGTGACATCGAAGCTTCTAGCTGTCACCAGGATCAGGCGGCCCTGTAGCTTATCCGTGGCAGAGACCTTGGGACCTTGAAACGCATCATTAAAATCGCATCGCCGTGCGAGCCAGTGAGCGCGCGCTTTGGGTGTCGCTAATAAGTAATAAAAGAGGACTCGCTCCTCTCTCGGAACACGTGCCCGCGGCGAGGTTAATATCGTCACGGGATGCGAGAGGCTTGTTCGCTGGGGTCGTTGACGGAATCTAGAACGTTCGCAGTATTTTTTTTTTTCCTTATTCTGCGAGAGAAAATTTTTCACACTCGAAGGTTTTTGAATCTTCCTAAAGTTTAAGTCCGCGCGAACGCGAACGCTAGTTGCAGCGCAACTGCGTTCGTTTAACGTGATGTAACAAAAAAAAAAAAAAGTGAAGAGTAGAGTTATTTCTTCTTCGCATCGCGTTGTGCGTTTGATCGTATTCGACATTTTTATCTTTGCTAATGCAATTATCTTTGATCATTTGCGGGAGAATATAATGTTGTGTACGTAGAAATCGATTACGTCGAAGCACAACGAAGACTATATCGCGCTGTTCCGATAATCAAAGTGTACTCCGATATCGAAGTATATTAGTTTCGAGCACATCGCGCGGCTCCCCGAGCAATGTTGTTTCTGCTGCATCCTCGACCGCCGCGGGATAATAGTCGAAACGACCCTGAAGCCGAGGCCACGGTTGTTCGTTGGCCTGGGCGATTACGTTTCTTTTACGTCGTCGTGGAAGCGACGCGGCCTGGACAGCTCGCCGCGCAACTCTGTGCGGAACGTGCGCGCGAGTATATACGCGACAAACTTTCGCGACAAATCGCCCGCGCGAGATCCGATTAAAGCTCGCGCGTTCGCAATCGCGAGAGAGAGGGAGAGAGAGAGAGAGAGCATAATTGTCGGCGGTAAAGCGACAGGTGGTCTCTCGCGCGCGGACTCGATCAAAAAATAACAGACGAAACAAAAAGTCGCGGCACACCGGCGCGCTGTGTTAACGATCGCGCGTCCCCTCTTCTCTCGCCACCTCTCGCGCTGAAAATAAACTCGCGCGGCCCGTGACAAAAGTGATCGATGGATCACGACGATCCAGATATTCCCCGCTGATCCACGGGCGAAAGGCACGGGGTGATGATGCGCTCGGATGTTATAAGATGGAGCCACCGGTTGCATTCGGAAAGAACTCGCCTCGTATTTCTCTCTGCGCAGTATTTTTCTATCGTCTGAGATATATGAAGACTTGTTTTGTTGTACGGTTTTTCTGAGTCACAAGAGATCTCTTTAAATATAAATCTGATTTGATTGACAAATTGACACGTCGACGGCAATAATTTGTTAAACTTGGATCGTCATTTAAAATTTTTAATCGCGGTTTCTCAAGATCTAATTTTCAATATGCAACGTTGTGTTCTTAATTATTACGCGACACACAAGCTCGATCCTTTTACGAGTCTGTTACAAAGCGAACAGTTATCTTTTTAAGTATCGCTCTTTTATGTCGATAAGTTAATAGCACTGCCTACCGTATACGTACGTATATGTATGTATACGCACGCACACCTTCTTGTACTTGGTGCATTCGCAGGAGCGATGCACTCGGGCGAAAGAGCGTGTGCGCGCATCCGTAAGTACTTAAATTTAATTGCCGGCCGTGACCCGTTATATTGCGGCGGTTATTTCGGTCTTAATAACCCGGGTCCACCGGAGCTGTCGTTCGGTTGAGCGGGGTCATGTCCGCGTTACGAGTCGCGGAATACGAAACGCGCGGGGAACTCGCAAGGTCGAGACGGAATCGTGGCGCGATTTATGCCTTCTCCCCGCGCATAAATATTCGATGCACGGCGCCGCATTGATACGCGCGCGCGGCCGCTGCGGAATAATAGATAACGAGACATTTGGGATGCGACGCTCGAGGCGAGGTTTTAATAAACCGTCCGGGACTCGCGCGATAAACCAGTCCGCGACGCGCGCGGAAAAATATTCGGCGAGTTTGGCGATGAAGAAAAACACGTGAGCGCGAGATTCGCGTTTCTTTCTGCGCGTTCAGACACACACACACACACACACACACACACACACACACACACACACACACACACACAAAAGATAAACGCTCGATAGTTTAATTGTCCCGAGACAGGTTTCGGAGAAAATTTAAAATGCAAGCTTTTTTTCTAGTGGAATATAAATTGAGCGCAAAATATATCACACTTAAAAATATCGACGGTCTTACAAAAACTCGATACTCGTCGGGCGCGAAGATGAAGATCGCGCGACGACACGTAGTTGCGCCGCGCCGCAGTGCATCGACAGTTCGTCGACCGTGATCTCCTCGTCTCGAAACGAGTGTCTCTCTTATTTTTCCAGCTGGCACCCCGCGCCGATTTCGTGCCGTAAACAGCGAAACAAAAACGGGTTTTTGCGGCTTATCTCGCCTTAATACGCGCCGTTTATCAGCGCGTCGATACGCGCGCAACGTTGTTTATCGGAGGTGAACGATGACGCGAGTATCTCCTCGACCGAATATCGGCGGCTCTTGATCGCTCACTCGCGGCTGTTAACCCCTTCGGCGCTGAAAGTGCACGTTCACACTGGGGATTGAAGCTCCTCGCGACGATTCGGCACAAAACATGCGTGTCTCTTGATCCTTTTCACAATACAAACTTTATATACGTGCGTATGTATTTAGGATTACAATATGATCAACTACAATGATCAGATTTTATTTGCGTTTGCTGTGTAATTTTCTGTTATTACACGGTAAAACGATATTTAATGTTAATTAACGGTCATTTCGCGTTAGAGCGTCGCGGTGTTGCTAAGGTTTTACGTGTAATACCGGGAGAGATTATATAGCTAATGCGCGTAAAAACAAACAATGCACGCCGAGAGGTAATACTCATTAAAGCCGAGATGAATTTTACTTAGGATATTTACGAACGTAATGAACAAACATAATGAACGATACGCGAAAGCTTGTATCAGAATTGCCAATCTGAAGGTAATACGGAACGAATTAAAATTTTAATTATAAAAGTTCGTGTTTATTAGAATAGAAATTTAAATCCGGCTTCAAGTTTCCTTATCCTGCACTTGATTAACTCGAAAGCTATTTATGTACACATGTCTAAGTAGAAGACGCATTCGCGCGCGATTGGGGATGTGCGCTGAGAGAGAAAGAAAGAAAAAAGAGAGAGAGAGAGAGAGCAAGGGTTAAACACATCTCTCGCAGGTAATCGGCGTGATATCGCGATTCGTACGTTGCTTCTCCTCGCGTTGCACATCTTGCGGCTCCTCTCATCGCAGTTTTTTTTGCCCTTAGCAGGGGCCACGATGCGTGGGCGGAAGGGATCCGGCCAGACGAGGTCATCGGCCATTCCTGCGTTTCGTCCTTCTTGTGCACCGCGCGTCTTCGCGGCCACAGACGCGCATAAATTAATCCTCAACGTTTTTTAAGAAGCAACTTTGGTTGTTTCTAATTAAAATAATTCTACAAAATGAAGATCAATGTATCAAACGTGACTAAAACATAAATTATATCTGATAAATGTCTCTCTCTCTCTCTCTCCGTTTATAAGACAGAACACGAGGTTGAAATCGTAAAGTAAAAAAAGATAGCCGAATGATGATATTTGGTTCTATACACACTAAGACACTTCATGGAAAAAAGCTCTCTAGTATCTATTTATATGCAAGAAAAAACCTGTATCATGTGTCTGTGTGTGTACGCGTGTGTGAGGCTGTTTATCTTTATTATTACTCGCTTCGGCTCTATGGGAGATATAGCTGTTATCGTTTATGTGTATCAAGTCTCAAACGATCGTTCCAAAGCCCGAACTCTAGGACGTGGCCTACATCGCTCACATAAAGAGCGAGCCGGCTACTGCAAGATGACATGTAATCTACGTGTTCTACGAGGGTTTCGACGAGAGGTTAAAAGACGAGAGAACGCTTCTCGGATACCGCGGAATTATTGTCGGTGCAGCGGTTTAATTTTCGAACGCGTTTGCGGTCGTTTCGGCGCGGACTGTAATTTCCGTGCCGCGCCACCGTGGGTGGCGTGACGCGGAATCGGCGTTGTATAATACCGTGGCGGCGGTAACGGTAGCGATAAAAATATGCCGCGTCGTTTTTCTTTTTTTCTTTTTGTTCCGCAGCCGATGGTTTACGATTATTGTTATACGCGCGCGCGCGCGGTTGGCATCGCGCGACTAGAGCCGGAAATTTCTGAGTAGCCCGAGGGCGAAGGTTTTTTTTGTTTTTTTTTTTTTTTATCGTGATTTCTTCGCGTCGAATCGCGCGACAGAATCGCGCAATTATGCCACACCGGCGAGAAATAAATGAGCACAAACGAGCCTTGTAAAAAAAAAAATTCCGCGATAAATTTAATAACCAAGATGACAAAACTTTGTCGCGTAAATCATTTTTAATGTGATGAAACTTTTTTTTTATCGTAAATAACAACGTACAGCTCACAACATTAACACGCACATCTCGTCGGAAATAGATTCTTCAGTTTGTTCAAACATTCGATTTCGTGTGTTTAACAGACGTATAGTGAGATTAATCGCACCAAACTTCCGTTTCTCGGTTGCGATAGAAAACCCGCGAGCGATTGTAACGAATATCGGTAAAAAAAACCTCTCGGAAAAAAAAAAAAAAAACGTGCGCGTTAAAACCCGTGATGTCGAGTCTGTGAGATTCAATAAACAGGATGAACAAGACGTTCGATGAACCCGACGATGACGTGCATCCTTCGAACGAAGGTGGATGCAGGCGCCGCGGGGCGCAGAAAGAGAAACGGACGAGAGCGGAGACGGAAAGGTTGGGAATGAAAAAGAGACACGTGTGTGGGGAAGAAGGGAATCGACGAGAGAGGAGGAGGAGAAGGAGGACGTCGCAGGCGTCGAGTGAGACGGCGACGGGGGTGAATCGGCGCGGCGCGGAAAAAAAACAAAAAAAAAAAAACTCGGAGTAATTTACAACAATCGTAAACGTAAGCGCAGGCGCAGCTGGCTTGATTCATAGTGATTGCCTAACGGAACCAGCGCGAAAATTTACTCGCGAGCTACTCGACGCTGGCACTCTCCCGTCGAAAAATGACATCTGCATTTGCCACCGTCGCTCGACTGTCCGTCATCGCGAGCCTGATTTATTCGCGCAGATGCGCGAAAATTCGCGTCGACTAATCGCGCACGCACGCGTGCGCGTCTCCTTTTGCGAGAATCTTCTTTTATTGTTTTCACGGCCGCAGCAATTATTTTTACGCGAGGTTACGAGTCTGTTATTTTTTGCAACCTAATGCACGTCTGAATATATCGAGCTCGTACCTTTTCCGAGTAACAACCATCATTCTCAAATATTTCTCCGGAAAATTCAACTGTAGATGAAAAAATCAAATACATCGACTTCGGCGTAACATTCCACGAAACGCACAAATAAAAAAACACTTACGACTCGACCAATACTTCTGATGCATCGTGTGTGTCGGCGTGTATATATGTTTTGAGGCACGTGCGTGGGTGCACGTGGACACGCAGGTAAATACGTGTCCACGTGCACCGGCTGGCGATCGTCGTCGTCGTCGTCGTCGTCGTTGTTGTCGTTGTTGCTCGTAACGAAGGGCTCGCGCGATGGCAATTATCTCGAGGCGAATTCGCAATTAAACGAGACGATATAATTTATCGGCGGACCAGTTTCTTTCGTGAAAAGGAGGTTGCAGACGCAACCGAGACGGGGCGAGGAGAGAAGAAGAGGAAACGAGGGGTAGGGGGCCAGCCGAGGAGGCGCGGGCCCCCTCCGTGTGTTAATTTATTAATCAAACCTGTTCCAGGACACCTTCCGCTCTCGCCGGGAGTGGCTCGTCGTGCGCGCGCGCGCGCGCGAACGTACGCTCGCCATGTAATTGATAATAAATATTACGCGGGTCGTTTTACTTTATACCGGTGTCGACTGCTCGTCGTCGACAACGCCGGAGAACACGGCCACGGTGATACACACACCTGGTGTGTGACGGTGCATCCGCTCGACGGAGGAACTTAAAGCCGTGCTCTCCGATACGTCCGCTGCGTAAATAGCCGTGTCGTCGCGCGTAATCGTCTGGATATATGAACTCCGCTAGAATAAACTACGAAGAGCGGAGGCATAAATCTCTCTCTCTCTCTCTTTCTCTCTTTCTCTCTATTTCCCCGTCTCCTCGCCGCACTCCGGCGGGTCGTCGTGCATCACCGCATCTATCGCCGCGATGCCTGCATTCGTACCTGGATTAGAGGCGTGGGAAATTAAACTCTTAGCGCACACGCGTAAAAAAGGATTAAGCGTGTATTACGGGAAAAAAATGCCGATACATCCTATCGCGAGCGTTGCGGATCGGTATAAAATATCGTATGTTGGATTAACACGTCGAATACCACGTTTGTTTTTTTTTTTTTTGAAAATCCGCGACGTCCGTTTACGATCTTGAACACGGTTCAATTTACGCGCGCAGAATATATCGCAAATTTGTTTCGCGCGTTAACTTGAGAGTAGAAATTTTTAAATTATTGCTCCGCATAAGATTGTTTTTCTTTTGTGTTTTAAAAATCTTTTAATTTTGTACATATTAATTTCTCGATGAGATATTCTGCAAAAACGCGTTATTTCATCTTTGTAAAAATAACTGCGGGATTAAGCGAAGGGGCAAAAGTTATGTCCTTATTTTTGCGTACCTGCATCACAGCTCGCGTATATTTTTGGTACGAAAGTTTGGCCGCCGAGGGGAATATCAACGAGAAGATTTTGACGAAGATCCGTATTTTCCAAAGCTCATCTCGCGCTTATCCATGCGATAACTTTCGAACGTGCCTTGATACCCCCGACCTCGAAATCGCGGCTTTACCCCGAGCCGCCTACGTGCTAGCTGAGGATCGTCGATTTCCGAAAGCCTCTTCCGGCTTCCGGAGTTTTCAGGAGTTTCACCTACATGGTTGTTCTTTTCTATTACTGTCTGAGGTAACTCTGATAAATTACAATATTCAAATCCGAACCATTTTTCTTGTATTTTTTGTAAAATCGCAATTTTACCGACTGATGTCCGTGAAACGGATCGTTCCTCGTGAAATCCACGTGGGCGCTCGCGCGGAAACGCATTTCGCGATCGTGTCGATTTTTCTCGGTTTGTCGACGGCCACGGCGAAAAAAGCCGGATGGCCCGGCCGGTGAATTATGGCCGCTCGGAAGGGGCCTGGGAGCACCATTAAATGTGACGTCGTATAATAACCACATTAATATTGTAACGAGCGTCGATGCTCTCGCCCCGATCCAACGTACATCGTATATCGAGGCACATACATCACTCCGTTTCTCTCTTCTTCGACTGTACACTTCTCTCTCTCTCTCTCTCTCTCTCTCTCTCTCTCTCGACTTCTCTCTTCGCGACCCGGACGAGAAAAGACAACCCCGAGTGTACGACAGAGAGCGAGAAGGAGAGCTTCCTGATTTGGATGCGGGTTGCAGGCGCCGATGACCCCGGATCGCTCACCCTGGGGGGTCCTTGAGCATCCTCGCGGTTCGTTCAAGAGAATGTAAGAGAATGGACAAAGCAGCAAGAGGCGAAACGAAAGAAAGAGAGAGAAAGAGAAGGAAAAGGAGAGAGGAGAACGAGGGATTTTGAAATATCGCATGGAATATGTAAACGGCGGGCGAGAAGGATTTTTCGATTCGCGATAGGACCATCGAGTTCTTTACGGTGATATATACATGGCGCCCTGGATTCTTTCTTCGTGGATCCTGCCGCGCGTGTGGATCTCCCTCGAGGTTTATCATCTAAATTATACACGATTAATCCACACGCACATGTGTGTAAATGTCGGGCTGAAAGTGCTCAGAGATAGCGCACATTTTTTCCCGTAGTTTATTTTACAATGTACAGAAAATTATTATCGTCGGATCAGATTTGCACAAACATATTTTCTTATTTTTTATTATAGCAAAAACAAGGAAAAAATATCTTGTCTATAAAAATTCTGTCAAAACTGATATTTCACAATTTTATTTTTTCGATAAATATCTCACGTAATATATGTGAGTGCTTACTCGCTATATTAACACTAAAAAAAAAAAGAAAAAAAAAACAAAATCAGCTTAATACCTGATGTCCTTTGCGCTGCCGACGCGAACGGGAACTGGGAAAATCCGCGATTTCGGCTTTCGATCCATTAAGCGTTAACCGAGAAACCGAATAAATCACGAAGGGCGTTCGGATCGGCGGACGGATCGACGCACCGTCGGTGGTTCGACAGGATAAGCGAGGAAGAGGAAGCGAAGCGCGTAGTACGGGAGGCAAAGGCGGCGGTACACAGCGTCGAAGATGAGCGCGGATACATCATGGTGTACGACGAGGGGTTTCGTGCGGGGCCGCCGGTCGAAAACCCAGGGGTCGAACCCGTGGAATATTTATGGCGACCGCGCGGCTCCTATTTTTATTTGGTACGAGAAATCGCGCTTGCGGAGAGCTCGCGGGAGACCCGAAAAATATACCCCCGTTATTTCGCTTTATCTCCGGCCTATCCGGCCTTTTCGCTCCCTTTCCATTCCTCTCCCCGGTTACATCCGGTCCTTTTTATTCAGCGAGTCTGTCGTATTCTGCCGCGCGTTGCTTGCCGCGTGTGGCAAACCACCTTCTCGCTCTCTGTCGTTCTCCTCACGCGCCGAATCGCCGGGGAAAAAAAAAAAAGAAAAAAAAAATAAAACGAAGACGCGCGTCTTTCACCGCGCGCGAGAAAGTTCCTTTTATCTTCACGCCGAGGAGATCCATCGAAGTCTTTGAACGTCGCCAGCGAGACATGCTAATGCCCGTTGGCGCGATGAAATTCTGGGCGAGCGAAATCCCGGATTTCAATAAAGACGATAGAGAAGCGACCATGTGTATGGTCCCTTTTCGATTCTTTTGTTTACCGTCTTAACTCACACCCGCGCGTAATATACGACGCGAACTCTGGCAAATACGACTTCAACCTGCGTTCGACGGTTCCGCGTCGAAATCGTTCGGGGATCGCGTCGCGTCGATCGCAAAAGCACGAAGAAGTTGAATCGCGTAGATAGAAGTTAAATACGCTCGATTCTCACAAACGCGCTCGCGAGAAGAATGACACAATACTCAATGGGATCAATAAATAAATCACGGTACTTAAACAGCCGGCATTCGCCCCGGTATTCGGGGCCGGCGCATTCGCCATTCTTCTGCTCAGATCCGCGCGAGCGAGCCGGGAATTAATTTTAAGCTCGAATTCACAATAAGCCAGGTTGACGCGCATTCCACGGTCCTGATAATTGCGACGAGTGGGAGCGAAAAGTGCCGGACGGAACGAGGAGAGAACAGAATCGGGAACAGAGATAGAAATCCGAGAGAAGCTCTCGGGTTTCCGTTTGTAACAGAGCCACGTTGCCTATTGTTGCGATATAATGCATCATTATGGCGGCTTACTCGTTGCAAGAGATGGGCCCTTCGCCCTGCGGGTGGACGAGGATGAAGATCGGGGAGAACGGCACTCGCATTAAGAGCCAGATTAGCGGACTTCCACGGACAGCATTGGGTTAGTTAAGGGAGATATTTTTCAAGGGGCACCCTTCACCGCAAAACGACGAGGGTATATGTGCTTCCAACTAAAGTTGAACTTGGGCAAGGAAGTGTCGATAATTTGGCGAGTGGTCTCACCGATATGCACGCTTTTTTCTCTCTTTCACAAAATTGATTTCCTTACAATTCGCAAATTGTTTATCCCTTTCAGTGCTAGACATAAAAAATGATCTACGAGTTGTCCAGACTGGGTCTGTGAGATCCACGCGACATTAAGTTTGAATATCTCTGAGAAAAGCAATATTTCTTCACTTTTTTCATTTTTTTTTTTTATTTTTTTATCTTTTGAATCGAAAGGTTGAAAGATTCTGCGTCGTTCCAAAGGAACAGATTGAAAAAATCTCCAGTAGTTTTGAAGATACAAGCGTCTAAAGAAAAACCTGACAATTTTTTTTCGAAAAAAGGCTTTTTGTTTAAAAATTCAAAACTTTTTGTGTAATTAAGACTTTTACAACATTCCAACGCAGTTCTGTCTTTAAAAACGTGACAGGGAGGAGAGAAAAAACACCACTTAACCAAAGTCACGTGACTGATTTAAAAGTTTTGGATGGATCTCGGAGACACATATCTGGCACTAAAGGGTTAATTATTGCGTTCACATATTTCATTCTTGTTTCAAGCGCGACTTACATCTACGCAACTATATTTAAAAATAAATTGTTGTCTCTCGAGGTAGCATTATTTCCGGTAGTACTAAACTCATATAGTATATAGTATACGTATGTGTAGTTGTATTGAAAATGCGCCATCTTAAATCCACCGGCGAGTTTCGGGAAAACAGAGTTAAGAGAGTTGCGATTTTAACGAGGGGCAATGTTTTTCGGACCGAACGTGCGTTCGGAGGAAATCTCTTGCGAGAGATCCGAAGTCTCTCTCGAAGAGCCACGTGGAAAGAGGGACGTAGGAGGAGAGGAGCGGCGGAAAAGGCTTGGGTGGCAGGGTGCCCATTAAAAGTTCCTAAGGGTCAATTTCCAGTCAAATACACTCGAACGGTACCTCGCTGGAGCGCTTGGGTGGTTTCAGGCCGCGAAATCGATATTAAAGGCGACCGTGTCTACGGGGCGAAATAGCGAAACATCTTACTGCGGAGACGTACCTATTTTATCAGAGAAAATCGACTACATTCTGGCGAGGAAATTTGCACTCTACAGAAATTCCATTCGATTCGAAACTCGAACGTCAGGTAATCAACTTCTTCACTCTCTTTCTCAGTTTTACAATCGAAGAGAAAAATGACTAAATCGATGAGAATCAATATCAAAACTATAGTTTTCAATTTGCTCTATAATTTACTCTATTTACACACGCGTATCAAATCACACAGAAGTGATTCATTTGTGCGAAACACATTCGATTGTGTAAAACTACCCCTCGAAAAGTTCGCGGTTTGTATTTAATATGTACACTTTGGCTCGAAAAGAATATCGCGGACGTTTCAACAGCATTGTAAATACACTGCAAACTGGTAAGAGTGACGGTATATGTCTCTCGTTCGGGCTCATCGCGTAACAAAGGGTTAAGATCGAAAACACAGTCGTAGGCGTCGAGGCGGGAATTAACGGCGGAGCCAACGTCGGCGTCAGGAGCATTGGCACTTTTGCGGGACGCGTGGGCGAGCGTGTGTGAAAGACCGAAGTCGACACGAGGCACGGTAGCGAAAGAGACGAGGAGAGGCCAGGGAGAATAAGGAGGCAAAGGCAAAGAAGGTTTGCCGAGAGGACGTGGAGCCTTGAAGGGGTGCGATTCTCGCTCGAGAGCGACGTACCGAACCCCTCAGGTTCAACGTACAGATAGGGAGGTCGAGGGAGAGCTGCTGCTGCGAGCATCGCGACGTCGAACGCCATCGACGCTATCGACTCCCTCAGGGTCGTTGCACGCCACTCAGCCTGACCTAGGCGTCACATGCGTATTCGACACTTCTCCGTGAATTTCTCGGATTGCAAATTGCTATTTTTTTTAAATCGACACTTTCAAAAATCGATTATATGAAATTCCTCTTCGAAGTGCTGCTTTCGAAGTTTTTTGTGTTTTTTGGTTCTTCGGCGCGCTGTGTGACATTTCAGGTGGTTCTCAAAATTTGTTTTTAATTCTCTTTTGTTTCGCACACAAAATGTCTTCTTTATGATCGTCGTTTATCTCGGCAAGCAATTAATTCGGTTTACAATAGCGACCGGAAAGAATCATATTTATTCGGCGCAGAACCGAATGCATTGAAAAGCGCGGCGAAAATCTCATGACGATGTTTTAATGTGAATTTAAATGCGCCGGTGCCGGACCGATGAAAACGATAAAAACGCCAATGCGCGCGCGGCGTTATTCGTTACTTTTATCTTTTCATAACGGGGTGAATTAGAGCGCCACTCGTTAATCCTCATTGTTACGCGGCTATTCAGCGCCCTCCGTTCGAACGATCAATTTGTAATCGAATATATCCACCGCGCGCGTGTACGCCACCCGAACGAAAATGCAACGCAGCGCGGAACCCGTAATTGCGAGCGTTAAATTTTACAGCGTGTATGCGGTGCGACGGTATGATCGCGGCCAGTCAAGCCGGAAATCCAATTTCGTGGAAAAAGATTGCAACCCGAGCATTGGTGGCGAATTGCCCGATCAAACGCGGGAAGAGCAGATGTTACTGCGCGATGGCGTCAAAAATTTTTCCAAGTTTATATTAAATTCTACAAAAATATTTCAACCACAAAATGTATATGTAAAATGATTAATTCATTTAGATTTATTGCAATTAGATTCACACACAAGCGTGTACGTGTGTGTAATATGTGTGTGTGTGTCATATGCGTGCAATCTCTTTTATTATTTTCCGTGCGCAAAATAATAAATAACAATAACGAAAAATAATCGACAGAGAAAACCAACGGGCAAATCGAAAGTTCTTCCGATGGGATTTACCACGGATATAGTTTCTCCGAATGGTCGATCAGGAGGTAATACTAGAGACACATCTTTTCCATTAGAACGTGTCAGACCGTACGAGCGAGCGTCAATCTTCGTGTAAATTAGTCCTTCTCTCGGAGAGACTCTCTCGTTCTCTTAACTACTTGCGGATTCGCTGATTGTGGCTTCGCACTTTTTCTTTTATGACCGAGATCGCTCACTCGCGCGACGTCGAACTCAAGAATTCTGACGCATTTCTAATCTCGTCCTGTCTGCGATATTATTCATTGCGACAGGAACGAATGCGCGATCGTCGGGCAACGATATTAGACGCAAATTATAAGAACGAATTTTATTTAAAATTTAAACGACACTGCGATATTAATATTTTTTAAAGTTTAAAAACTCGTCGTCATTAAATACCGAGAGAGTTCGGTTATTAGCAATAAAAAGAGGAGTAAAACTGTCGGACGCGCCGGGCGTAATTTCAAGGATCCTGACGATTCCCGTGGTTGCGACCACACAATTTGCAAGCGGCGAGAGTCGAGGTTTCTCAGGTACGCGCGAGTCAATGAACGTCGTTTTTACGATCAATCTATCGGGAATTCGTGGGTTACTGCCGGCGCTGTCAGAGGATCCGCTGTCGAGTCGATGGAGGCGAGTAGAAATATATACGCGGATGGAAGACGTGTGCCGGAGGAGGGACGGAAAACAAGACGTAAAGGCGAGGACGGGGGATGATTTCACCAGAAGCACGGAAGGTCTGTCTTGCTGGTCTCCGGCAAGCGGCAAAAGATGAAAGATACCCGAGATTGGCCTAGTCGTTCCGCTGCAAGCTTGCCCGGATATGGGTTTATATTGCTCTTTCGCTTTTATAGCGTTCGACTATAAACTCACTTGAGAGACGGGATTTTTTTTTTTTTTTTTTTTTCATTCACGCCACAGACCTCAGAAGACCTCTTCTACGAGCGCGAGTGCCATCGCGGGCCATTATCTCGTGGCAAACGCCATTGATAGATCATGATTTAGAGGGAAACTGTAAATGCTAAACACTAGGTTAAATGTCTGTATCTATCATTTTATTGCGATCGTAGGGGCAACAATTCTGTTCCGGTCCAGCAGTGATTACATTATAGCATTTGTTTGTTCTAACGGTAAAACAGAAATAAAAGCCAAGCGCAAGAAATTGTAATAGTGATACGGGAAAAAATCAAATAATTTAAGAAAATGAACAATTATTCTCGGAAAGAAAGTTAACGATTAATGGAATTGCGCGACAAGTGCGTGGCATTACGTTATTGTGTTTTTTATTTTCTTCCAAAAACAAATTCTTCGATGCAACATTTGTTTTTTGGTTTTTGGTTTTTTTTTTTTTTTTTTTTTTTTTTTTTACGAAGATACAAGTGAACAACGACGCGACAATAGCTTCCGAGAATAACGTCACAAGTGTGGGAGAAACGATCGTCGTGTGTGCGTGTCTTCGTGTCACAGAAACGTCAAAGGTGTGTTCCGTCTCATCGTTTACAAGATAATCGTTTGCGCGTCACTTCGCCTTACATTTCCTCGTAACACAGGAATCCTGTTACACGAGGATACGGCTCTATCGCGCGTAACCTCCCGTGAAATCGTCCCAACGATATTCCCTCCTTCAGGTACAACACGCTTAGATCGCTTCTCCCTTTCCTCGCGCGTCGCAACGGACGAGTTTTATTATTATGCCGTGACGACGATAAAAGCGAACGGACAATAATAGCGGGGCGCCGCCGCCTGCGAGAGGGAAGATGCCCATCGCGGAAGTTCGTGTTTTACGCTTCAACGTGGAGCGCAAAGAGCACCGGCGATTTT
This sequence comes from Pseudomyrmex gracilis, assembly GCF_002006095.1. Taxonomy (NCBI): domain Eukaryota; kingdom Metazoa; phylum Arthropoda; class Insecta; order Hymenoptera; family Formicidae; genus Pseudomyrmex; species Pseudomyrmex gracilis. The sequence goes on along the minus strand of NW_018020589.1, from coordinate 608,979 downwards.
TCGATAACGTACGGTCACCGGACTGCGTCGATACGCGGGAGAGATGCGTGTTGTGCGATACAGGGCGATTGTAGTTGGTTACCAGCGATGTGTATCACGTGTATATGAAATGACCAGCTATGAAATAAATTTAAAAAGTTCGGAGTCTCGCTAGAGAGCTAATTAACTGTAATTTTCAGATCTGAGATAATAATAAAAAAAAACACATAATTGTGGAAATATCAGGGTGTTAGAAAATTTTATACGCAAGAATGAGAGAGGAATTATGTTGTATTGTATGTATGTGTGTGTGTGTGTGTGGTGCGTGTGCGTGAATGTACATACGATGGTTTGACGAATTTAGTTGTAACTTCTGGTGCTATTTATTACGGCGGGAAGTACTGTGCGCGATAATGTATCGGCGATGTCGTGGCGGCGGCGCACAGCCGGCTAAGAATTTGCATAATGGAGCACGAGAGAAAGGAGAGGAAAATCAAGACGAGGGGAGAGAACGAACTCGTGGGGGAAGAGGTGGAAAGGGGAGAGACGAGAAGGACCTATTGCGAGAGAGAGTTCTGTATCCGCGAACGATGCACTTGACGGGGGAACAGAGGGGAGGCGAATGCGCCATTATCGGGTGCATAAAGCGTGCCAGACCGGTTATGCGTATTTACGTGCGTTTTCTTAGCGTGCGGGGAGTGACTCGGAGGGAAAGGGGAGGAGAAACTCAGACAAATTCGCCCGCGAATTACCGAGACAATGCACTCGTGCGCAACGCTACTACGAGGCGGAGGAACAATATTACTCCCGTAACGACTTGCGTGTGCGTATTTCTCGCCGAGACCCTTTACCAGTTACGACGCGGATATTTGCGCTTAAAGCGGCACTTGCTCATATACGAGCGTCCCACGTTCGCGCAATTTCCATTTATTGCAGATTCTTTGGCGAATTTGTAATCGACCTTTCGCACAAAGTAATTAACGACTCTTCTGCGTTTTAGCAATTTGCTTGATGAATCGTATCTCGGATGGGGAAGAACATATCTAATGAATTTCTTTTTACATTGTTAGAATGCGATTCGTCAAAAAAAAATTATATTATTATTAGGACTATCGCGTGTTTAATCGAGCGATCGAGAATCGAGCGATGATGAGAGACCTCGTTTGTGTGTTCAAGTATATACCAATGTATCGAGTACTAATGAAGCAAGTGAATACTAAATACCGAATTCGATACATCGTCCGAGATCTCAGGACTAAAAAAAAAAAAAGACACTTGTCGATAATCCTGTCGCTTTCCTGCGCGAGACAAGTCCGAACGCGAACACATACATACGTTTAATTTTACGCGACGTGATTTTTAAGCACTGTCACGGCGGTCATTAAAATTCATCGAAAGGACGACAGAACCGACACGTCGTTGCGCAAGATTTAAGATAGGCGATTAAGAGAACGACGGTCAAGGTGTTCGTCGCGCAGCCTTGGACTATCAATATGAAGCAGGAGATCGGTGTGTAAAGGAAGAGAAAAAAAAATTGCATAATCCGGACAGCGCTCTTAGATTGCAAAACGCAATATTTGTTTTGCAAATTAACGAGCCGTGAGCGCGAAGTTCGTTGAAAGGCGCGATTTGTAGGTGAATTCTGACGCGGTGTTTCGATGGATTATCTTTTTTCTCTCTTTCTCTCTCTATTTCTCTTGCACACGTATTACATTTTGCATTCGTTTTTTTTTTGCAGCAGGTTTTTTAATGCTCGTACATGTTCCGTACACGGTATTCAATATATATTCGATCGTTTCTTTCGTCGCCTCTTTTTTTTTTGCAATGATTCTCATCTTTTCTTTATACTTAAACCATTAATATTTAAAAAAATTAGTTTTTAATAACTTTTGATAATTGATCTTTCCTTTGATTTGACGACAGTCTCTTAGTCTTTTTGTCTTTGAATATTTTTGTCTTTTGAGTAGAAAATTCTCAAATAGAAAATTCTCGCTTACTATACTTTACTCCGATGGAAAAATCCTGTCACCGACGCGATGTCCTTCGTTCAGGGAAAAGCTCCCTAGCGGTAGCGGTAACGGTGATCCGCGGCCAACACAGCGCAGCGCGTTTCTTCTGTTGTATGCAAATGCAACCGGATGGCGTCAGCGCGTGCCGCGCTTAACAAACGCCGGTTGACCTTGCGCGATCGATCGCGCTAATCCCGAGACTCCCTCGAGTTGGCTCTCGCTCGTTCGTGCGAGTCTCACGAATGCAAATGCAACAACCACGCTACGAAAAAGATGCGACGCGGGAGCGCTTTATTTTTCTCACGGAAATTGAATCGACAGATGCAGCCAGAACGTCGCGACGCGCCTCGACGAACGTCGAGGGACGTGGAAAAATGCGCGTATTTTGATAGAACCGTCTCCCCCCGCTCGTTCGTTCGTTCATTCATTTGTGAAAAGTTCGTCCCGTCCCCGCTTCGCTTTTCTTCCGTTCTCAAAACCGAGCGAAATCACCGTCGAACGCGGTATTGAATGTACTTCGAGATGTTTTCGCGCAGATACGCTTTTAGATCCACTCGCGTCGTCGCGGACGAGAATATCCCTGCGATTTGCATTCACCCAAGAGACGCCCGCTTCTCGTCCGTCGTTTCCTCTCTCGCTAGCGTGTAAAACGCGCGCCCTTAGAGAATTGGAAAACGTTTTCTTGAAACGGACGTTTACGATTAGTTTTGTACAAGATGGAAGTACTTGCGATTAAAAAAAAAAAAATAACTAAATAATCAATTGAATGATACCGAGTTTTAAATGTAAGATAACAAAAATGTGAATATCGTGACAGACGAAAACGCAGGATAATATGTTACGAGATTATACAATAATTGAATATTGTCTTTAGAACACTTCAGCTTTTTTTTTTAGTTGAAAACAATCTGATAAAAAAAATATCATTACAACTGAAATAAAAAAAAGAAAAATTTTTTTTCAAAAAAAGAGCGAGACACGCAAGGCATTTTGTACCGTACGAGATATGTTCGCGTACATTCCGCAACGGGTTGTGATTAAAGCGTCACGTCGCGTCAAGCAGGACGATCGTTTGCTCTCGAACAAGCCGTGTCGCAAAAAACGGGAAAGGATCGATGGCTGGTGCTCTCTGCGCGTTCGAATTTTTTCGGCGACCGCAAAAGATATCACATTGATTTCTGGAAGCTGGACCCTCAGTCTCCGTCGTTCGGGAACGATCTCCCGCCCGGTCTCCGCCCACGGAAACCCCAGGAAAATTCTGCTCGTTCTGCCCGTCTGCCCCTCGCCCGAGAGCTCTTCCTAACACCGACCAGTTGAGCTCTAATTGCGTTTCCCGCCTAGCTCGGTCCCTCGGTTCTTCCGCTACAGTCATTCCTCTTCAACCTCTCTCACTCTCGAGCCTTTTGTGTGCACACACACACACTCACGCACACACACATATATACATGCGCGCGCTCGCGCGATGCCTCTCACAATCCCAGAATTCCTTGCCAAGGGGATGTTGCGACAGGATCCGCTCGATCGGACGCATCCAATACAACCCCCTCGCGCTGAAAGCAATGGTCCGCGACTGGATTTTCTCTCGGAGGCAAAAAAATTCAAGGATCCGGATTGTACGAGAAAGTTAGAAAGAAAGGAGAAAAGAGGAGAAGCTTTCGAATACGCAGATAAGTGGCATACGGCGTATTTTATGAATACACAGTTTGTCCGGAAAGTTCCCGGACTGATTTTTTCTAGCGCGGGTAAGCGGCGCTATCGAGCGGTCAACGCTGGAACTACTTAGTATA
>NW_018020589.1:557952-599764 GCF_002006095.1 Pseudomyrmex gracilis | reverse complement strand
GATGTGTAACATATTTTACCCTGTCGTGGCAAGTTTATCCTGATATATGGACAAGCAAAAAACACTGGTTCCGGGAATATTAATTTTATTTCTTTTAAAAAAAAAAAAAAAAAAAAAAAAACGTTTCTATTGCGTTACCGCATAGAGTAGTGATGATTTTACCGCAGCGCCAAAGCATATATTTGCCACGGAAAAATCTGTTTCAGCAGGAAATTCGTACTTTCCCGTGTAAATTTATTCAGCAAGTTTGTTTTTTTTTTATTTATTTTTTTTTATTTTTTTTATTTTACCATAATCAAATTGATGGGCGAAGTTTGATCGCTTTTACATCGAATATGCAATAGCGCGTCGGAATAAAATTTTCCTCGCGGATTAAAATGGGATCAGCAAATATTTGTATGGTGCGCAAAAGTCGGTGATTTTCTCTGATTCTCTAAAAGCAAATCTTTTTAATTTTCAATTCGTTAATGGGTTAGGAGCGCGGTTCTTTTAATCAGAAGGACTCCTCGGGGCGCGAACGTGCGAAATCAATCTTGAAATCGCTGAGTCTCGATCTTTCTCGCGACGGCGAGAAACCGCAGCACAGCGAGCGGGGGCGATTTTTCTACCTCCCTCTCCCTCCTCGGTTTTTTATACGCTTTTTCCTTCACACCTATCGATCTCGTCTTTCTCGTTCGCGAGTCTTTACGCCCCGCCAATCCCATTCGTGTTTCCGATCTTTTCCCCTCTTTGCGAACGCGGCAAGAACCGCGGGTCTCGCTCAGAATTGCCGCCCTGTTCCTCTCTCGTTCGTAAGACCACCCCGGGCTCAACACACACACAGACACACACACACACTCACACTCACAACATACCACAGATCTACTTAATTGATTTAAGAAATAAATCACCCGGCTGAGTGTTGGGCGAACGGACAAACCGTACGTGCGTTCGATTTGTTCTTGCGCACCCGCTTTTCTTTTCCGGAGACAAATCGCGCTCCGATAAGCGTTTTACGGAATAAATTAGTCGGTAGGGAAGAACCGCGTGCCCCATTTCATCTTCTTAGTTTTTTTATTGCCTCGGTCTTCTCGGTCTCAATTTTAAAACAGTCAAATTAAAAGACACTAACTTTCAATAAAAAGTTTTCAAATGATTACAAATTACTTTTTGTTAATAATGTAACATTTCAACGTTAAATCTTGGAAACAAACTTCATTTTATCTCCTCCGAGAAGTTGTGTGCACGGAGGAAAGTTGATTAAATATAGATTTTCACATGGAAAACGATTTCTCGAATTAAAATATGCAAAAAAAAAAAAAAAATAACAATATGTAGATACCTCGCGGAAGGTTGCTACAGCCCCAGCGGTTTCCTGGTAATTAATGCTTCACAAGAGATTCAGAAACGGCTATTAAGAGCGGGCCCGATTCCGGGTAACAGGGCCACTTCGCTTGCGGGATGATCCGGCGGCCGTCGCTATCTCGCTCCGTCTCCGGCGGCCAGTTTACTTGTTATGAAAGTTTAAATTAATTTCGAGGTAATTTCCGTGCGGTAATGGCCGCGCGCGGCGCACGATGGGAGCCGCAGGAGGTCCTGGTCTTCCCAAAGGCTCCTCGCCGCCTCCGTCTTATCGCTGGAAAAACAATCGAGTCCGTTCCTCCAACCCTATATCACGTTCCTGTCAACTACCGGCGCGCGAGGGGGGAAAATCAGGAAATATCGTTCCCTTGGTCCGACTCAAACCGCGTGGCAAACTTTTCTGCGGCACCTGCGCCTCCCGAGACTGTGATCAAGTTCGCGAGCCGCACCTGCCGCGTGCATTTCGACGCAATTGCAATACCTGGCGATCGAATGACAATTTAATATCGCGTGTGTGAGAAATCGAATGTGTTGCTGTTTTGATAATCTAAAAACACATTTCACAATGGAAGCAAAATCAATTTTTCACACGCAACATATAAATAAATTTATATTTAAATAAATTGTGTTTGAAAAATAATTTAATCTTTAATGTTGCGTGAAAAAGATTTCGACACAGCAAACAAGAAGTTTCGAAAAAATTAGCGCGCATCCGTTTCACGGTGACGACTGTCATATTTTCTGCACGGCGAAGCACGAATATCGATTGCGAAACTTGGAAGGCAACGTGTCCATTACGGACGACGGCGCGGTAAATCGGGAAGCAATCCCGCACTTTAAAGTTCTCTCCGCGGCGGGAATAATCGAACTCGTACTTTCGATGGAAAACGAGCGTCCTCGTGCAACTCCAGCAGGCATAATAAATATTATTCCAGAGCGATTGCCGGCGAGCTATGTTTAAGCACGACCGCGGAGTAAGGCCGATTTCATACGGGCTATAAAACTCGCTTACCGTAAATCCCCTACAGAAACCAGATCCCTTTCAGCAGTTAATAATTTATTGGTTTTCAAAATGCTTTTTTTATGCTAATTGTATAAGTCCAATTGACTTTGCATAAAAAGTATAAATCGTAAATTCAACAACGCAAGTTGAATATTAAAATTACGTAAGTTCGGTAATATCGATTGAGATTTACTCTCTCTGGTTTATTGTTTTGAAACTCAACCGATTAAATATATTAAAAATAAAAACACTTTGCTGTCTCTCTCTCTCTCTCTCTCTTGCGCTCTCTGTACTAATTGAAAAAATTACATTAAGTTTTGAATTGGCACACTGATAACTGTGCTTGAGGCTCGCATTGACCCTTTCATCCTTGATATATTGAAATTCTGATATGGAGCCTTTCATCTATTTTTATTTAAAATTACATTAATTTATATAAATTCAAGTTTATGTAACTTTTTATCACACAACTTTAAAAAGAGATCAAATATTTTGTTTCGTCACAGTAATCGCTAAAACTTCATCGGTCTTGCGGTTGTCTGGCGATTCGTGTGAAACCTGCATAAAACGATTCGGTTTCGTCGCGATTTCCAAGATGAAATTGCTCGGTGGGAAGCTTGAGCTGTCGCAACGCCGCCGGACGTGTTTGAGGTGTGTACGGAGAACAAAATATTGAGCGGTATATCGTTTCCACGTAATAGGTAATACGTTATTGAGGCACGGCCTCGAAATGCACTGGTATTCCCATGTTAATGCGGATTATCGAACCGTCCCATTTGCGGTTACTAACAAATGCTAAAGTTCGTGGAACACACAGCCACGTGGTCGTGAGACCTGCGGGCATCGTTGTACAATACTTTCTTGATCGACCGACCGATCGATCGATTCGCCGTTTCGTCACGCCGATCGATCTCGCCGATCGATCCCGGGCATTGTTACACGTGTCGTCGCCTTTTGTCACGCCGCGGTGCACCGCACTTTCTATCTGCGAGATCTCAAGTCTCTTGTGTGTTTCAAGTTTTATTGTTGCAAACACTATAAACTCTCTTTATTGATTGAACACAAAAATTCGTAATAACTGCGATGCTTCCCCCGCGTATAAACCGAAATTTGGAAGAGCGGAACGTGCTGTGTAAAAGGGTAGTCGGTTTGTTTACTTTCCCGGGATAGGCCATAAATTTTTCACGCTGTTTGGCTGTTCGGAGCACACACAAACGACGAGAGAGAGAGAGAGAGAGAGAGAGGAAAGAGACAAGTAGAGATAAAATAGAATCTCGTCTCGTAGGAAAAATTCGAGCTTGTTATCCGGAAAATTCTGAATTCCCGACGCCACTCGAGAATGGCGCAACTTTCTGTCACGTGTTCCTGCGATAAGAAGAAAATACTTGCGAAGTGAAACACAGTCGCGTTTTCTCTGTCACATCTCGCGCGCGATTCTTTGCACTTTCTTTATCACGCGCGGAAACGCGTAACTATTCTTAGTTATCATTTTGACTTCGCCGTCTTCTTCGCGAGAGAAAAAAAAACCTTTTTTCGGAGCGGAAGTAATTGGTTATCGCGCGCTCGCGCGAGAGAGAGAGAGAGAGAAACGAGAAATCGACGCGACATTCGAGCGGCGGCGGCGAGATGGCACGCCGTTGGAATAGAAATGGCGGAATAACGCGAGAAAGAGAGGAAGAACGGAGAGAGATCAAGGTCACCGACGGCGAACGAAGCCAATTAGCTGGCAGTATACTCGATTAGGCCAAGCCGGCGGAAGCGCTCTCCGGACCGGAGAGAAGAAGCTACGCGCATAACGGGTCCAAGGATATACAGGAGGTATCGTGAGTACTATACTTAGGCGGATAACCGAGCGCCCGTGTCCATTAACGTCTCCGGGACCGCGCTGATACTTTCCGAGATGCTTTTCCGCCTTTTCCTCTCCCGCTCGCCTCGCACGTGATCCGAGACGAAATAGACGAAAAGAGAGAAAGAAGGCACAAGAAGAGAGCTCGCTGCCAATTCAACTTGAGATGATAACGGTACTCGGCTTCTGTTCAACATTCGCCGCCTGCGCGACGGCGTTCTTTTGCACCGGCGGCGAACTTTGAACCTGACATCGTCGCGCGATAACGTTTCGAGTAACTCCTATCCTCGTTCACGTCACCGAGTTCTGTTAGATGCTTTGCCTCGTGTCTCGCAATCGCGCACACAGACGACAAACAGATAAACTCTCGCGCCCTCAATTTTCCGCAAGATACTTATCGCGTTAATAAGATAAGTCGTAAGTAAATAAAAATATTTGTTTCGTGTAAAAAAAAACAAAATTAACAACTCGCGATTAATCACGGAGGAAGCAGCTGTTAGTCGAAAACGATCTACTCGGATATACCGGCGGCATTCGATTTACAGCTTTACCGTTTACTCTTACTACTTGTCGGGACTGGTTTTCCTCGTGTAAGTAAAAGCGTCGGTAAACACGCGAGGCGGATTCCACGTCGGATGTATCGAGGCTCTTTCTCTTGCTCTTTCTCTCTCTTTCTCATTCCGTCGGCGAGACAGCAGCAGAATACACGCCACGGAAGTCGAGGGAAATCGTAATCCTACTCCCCGCTCGCGAAGATCCCGTAGAAAGTCCGTGCCCTTGTGCCTCGAGGATCACGGCTTTGTCCGGCGAATAATGGCGGAGCAAACGGGAGGCGTTGGTCGGAATTAAAACGTGAGCCTGCGGATGTGTTCGGCGTTGGTTCCCCGGCCGAGGAGGGATGCTGCGCAAAAGGTTCTTTTCCCCTTCTATTCTCTCGCTCTACTTCGCGACTCTCCCTCGTCGCGAAAAACCGCGGAGGATACGTCGCGGAGCGCGATATGGCGCGACGATAGGTTGAATAATACGAGGCGGCGAGCAATACGAGCGAAACTAAACGAAAGTACAGAAACAAACAACATAATTCTTCATTCGAGAAATTAACGCCGACGCAATTCCGCTTTGTTATCATTTGTCATCTTTCTTGATATTCTTCTTGCTTGCGGAAGATAAGAGTATTCCGCGTAAACATCTTTAATAATCTTTAGCGCGACGCGTCTCCGACGCACAAACCGTTGTTTTTATAATTCGATCGAGCGAGTTTCTTTCGAAGAAAGTTTTTTAATCAAGAAATATCGACTGTCGTTCGCACAAGTATCACATTGTTGTCTCGGGACAACATCGAGGAAAATGAAAAGCTACAGAGCTATGAGAATATACGCCGGAAGAAGAGACGAAGCGTTTCTCGTCAGAAAGAGTAAAGTCAAGGAAGCTCGCCGCCCGGCTTCGTTTGTCTTAATCTAAAGACGTGCCGCGCGCGCGCGCGCGGCATCGCAAAAAAAGAGCGCATTTCGCGAGCAGCGGTCGTTAACTATCCTTAGCACCGAATCTTCTCCATTTCCCATTAGCAGAAAGCGGCTATCGTTCCTCCGCGCTTTTACCCCGCGCCCCGAGAAGGCAGGCTAATCTCTCGAGGGGTTAAGCGATCGCTTATAGCGATTTTCCTAACCCCTCCTTGCGAGATCCCCGCAGTCCGACACCCTTTCCCGCCTCGTTCTTGGCTGACGTTACCAGTTCGTGCGAGCGACGATCTATCACCATCATCCGAGATTGAGACTTTGCGCTTTCGACGAAAACAAACTGCCGCGACGTATAAACGCCACATTGCCGGCTGCTTCATATATTCGCTGATACATCGCGCGAGCGCGAGGAACGAACTTGGTCGCGGCGCGTCACGTGCGCGCGTCATTACGTTTTCTCTCTTCCTTCCTCTCTCTTTCTTTCTCGCTCTCTCTCTCTCTCTCTCTCTCTCTCTCTCTCTCTCGACGCTACCTTTCTCGCGAATGTGTTGAAAATCAAGCGGTCCCCCTTTTCTGAGTGATGCATACGACGTCGCGACGCTCGCCGAAATATTGCGACACGCGTCTTTCCGCGCTGGGGATGCTAATGTATGCGCGCGATATATATATACAAGGTGTCCTAATACTGCCGGGTTATATATTTTTTGTAATATGAATTTTTAAGTATAAATTTCTCGAGTTTCCGTGGGTATACAGTGTTCGAAATGATTCCGTGTTGTTGATATTTCGCGCGAAAACAAGCACCCATCAATTATTATTGATACAAAATACAAACAAAAGTTCTTCAAGCTCGTCACGGTAAATCCACAACAACACAAATAGAAATCAAGTATACGGTTTGTAAAAATGCTTTTGCAGAATTTATTACTGGGTGAACTGATCCGAGTTTACTCCCGTTAGTTCGAATTTGACGTTCAATGTCGAAAAAATTGCAAGAAGTAGCGCCGAAACGTCCACCCTGTATGTTTCCGAAGCGTGAAAAGTCGTCGTAAAAAATGATCCGAGCGATTTCGATTTAACAAGTCGTCCCGCAATATGCTGATGCGATATGAAAACGCGTAGAGAAATAACCAGAGATGAGTGATGTCTTATATTTTAATTTTAAATTGTAACGCTAACTTTGTTTTGTACATATTCCGAGAGCGTCCGACATGTTACTTCGCTCGCCGCGCGCTTTCGAGACATAATTCTCCCGATGTATATGAGATATAAACAGATATCGCGCCGTGCTATATAAATTAAACGGCGAACGGAATTAGCGCGCGCGCGCGCACACACAACACGGCGATGCTGCCGGGTTGCCGGTCAATTAATTCAGGGAGCTGCTTTTAATCGTCGGAGAGGAGAGCGTTCTCTCTGACGGGAAGCGCGGGCAAGAATCCTCGCGAGTGTAATTCCGCTCGTAATAAACAGGAACACGCGTCGTTATCGACACGGCGCGATCGCACGAGACGGGGCAAAGCGGTTCTCTTCTTCAGGGTCGCGATCGCTCCCTCGTGTGTAATACGCCGGACGATTTCTTTATTTAAACGATACGACCGGCCGTACATCACCGCGTCCAACTGGAAAAAAAAAAAAAGACACGACACGTCGTGCGGTTGAATATTATTAGACCGTGGAGAATAAACGCGCGAGTTAAACGATCGCGGCTCCGACGGATCCACGTGAGATTGTTGCAACTTAACGCCGACTTGTACCGTTCGCATAAACACGATCGCTATCATCGTAGCGCTAACAGTAAATCGCTGTCTTTTTGTTTTTCTCACTTAATCTCTGATCAAATTAGAGCGGAATCTTCCTTGGCATGAATTTACAAGAGAAATGTCATATTTTGCAGTATTTTTTTATAATTCTTCAAACATGTTTAATATTTGTTTACATAAAACAAAAACACTAACATATTATTCTTCTCGCGTGAGAATCACAGCTGATTATTTAAAATATTTTCAATGTCTTATTGTTTTGCCAAAATAGTTTCTCAAACTTACTGCCAGTTTACATTGACGCTAAGAAAAGGAGAAGTAAATTAAATTAAATTAATATATTCCTTTATATATACATTGTATAGATTAAGCGTTTGAGATTCGAGAGAGAAAAGCTTGAGAGATTTGGTTCTCTCGTTGGGGGGAACTTTTGGGGAAAGAGGCGACTTGAAAAAATTTGCGCGGTTAAAACACGGATGACTCACCGGTGAACGACTCCTCTCGAGTGCATGTGCTTGAGCGCGGCGACCAGCTGTCTGGCGTACAGCCTCGCCGTGTTCTCGTCCAGTTTACCGGCCGGCTGCTCCTTAATGTGCGTGCACAGGTCGCCGCCGGTCGCGAGTTCCGTCACGAGATAGTACACGGATCCGCACTGCAAGAAGACGTTAAATTAAATCGTTATCGATTTGCGTCGAATTCGCGCGGAAGATCGTCGTAGGGTTCTTAGAAAAAATACAATACCTGAATCGGGTTTTAATAGATTTCTAGAGCGGCTCGCGGGTTTAAGAGTTGAAGAACCAGTGTAATTTCGATGAATTCAAATTTCACCCGCTGTGCTGACGCGAGGAAGCGGACTCGGTATCTTACCATATTTCCCCAGGATTCGATCTCATCGAAATTATATTGTACCATATCGAAATTGCAGAACGGCAATTTGAATTCGAAATGTATACGTTACAATATATATATATATATTGTAACGTGTATATATATATACACGTCAACGCATTTGCATAATCGTTTCTTCGGCTCCGAAGGAGCAAGTTTTTACGCGGGATGTATTTTAATTGAAATTTACAACTATAGTTCGGGAGCAAATTGCACGTGGTAAAAGAAACATAAAGAACTGCTTACTGCTTGGATGATGTACGACGACGCGTTTCGAATTTATTAAATAACGTTAAAAGCGCACCATGTACAATCTCTTCGTATCGTTTTGTTTCGCGCTGCTTGCTTGAACGAAGCGCGGCCGTACATTTACGAGTCGCCGTTCGTGAAAATGGAGCAACAAGCGCGGCAAGAGTCCGGGACCGGTCGGTCGTGCGAAATTGATCGCGCGCATTTAAAATGCACCGCGAGGCGCATCGTAATTATCGAGAAAGCGTTTCCCGAATTTCGCGCTTGTGCGCACGCGGGAGACACACGAAGCCTCGTCGATTAAGCGATTACCTTAATGCAACGATATGCATGCGGCGACGTCGAGCGCGCGCGTGGCTACGCGTGACCGACGAATTACGGTCGATGTTGTCCTATGGCAGGGCGATGGTTTTTTTTTTTTGTCCGATGATTATTTAATTTTTTTCAGGACCGGCCGCGTGACCCGACCGTTTTTAATTATACATTCGCGAATAAATATTGCACGGAGTAGATGTTAAGCGTGAAAAATAAGACGGGATAAGACTTATAAATTATTATCTCGGTATAACTACTAAATAAATTATTTCGAACTTTTTATCGTAGTTATTTTTATAAATGTATTTTCCAACAAGATTCCAAAATACCGTTTGAGATTATTAACTTAAATAAATTATAGATTTAGAACAGATGAGGTAAAGAAAAGAAATATATATTTAAATAAAATATTATTTTAAAATATTATAAAAAAACTACTATACAAAACACTGCCGTAGTTGTACTTTTTGGATAACTTGCTCGATTGTCCGGTGGATCAACGGGTCAGAAAACAAGTGAAAAAATGTTGTTTCGCCTGATTTAAGCAACGCGCAACGTACGTTTGTTCGGCGCGGGGGAGGCAGTCCGCGAAGAAACTTAGCCAATAGAAACTAAACGAGAACTTTCGGAGACCACTTGCGAAGTCAATTCGCAGCGCTCTATCTCGCTTGGCAAAGAATCGTCGTCGCGTTGGCGAGGGATTCGCCGAATACGCTTTGCCAACCGAATCAACCAGAGGGGGACGTGAGATACGCGATTTCGATGTATCACCGGGTATGGGTAAAATAGGAACGTAAATTCGGCGTATGTAAACGAGGGAAGAATCGTAGAGACGGGAGGAGAACCGAGAACGCGCGCGCGCGCGCGCGCCGGTTCTCGGTCGTTTCTCCGAGCGAAACAAGAAGCGTATTGGCGCTGCATTCTCGCAGCCTCGCGTGCCAAAGAGGTGTGCGAGCATCAGTTACGGAATCCTATTCCCACGAGCGGAATTTAAAGCAGACTTTTCTCCAGCGCAAATTTAACGTTCGCGTATTCTCGCATCCTGTGCGATCTTGGAATCTCTCAATGTTGTTTCTATATCGCTTGTACATGTACGTGTATATACATGTCGCGTTCTTTTTTGCCTGCGAGAGATAACGTCTGTTTCACGAGCGAAAGTTTTCTTTTTCTCCTAATATGTTCGCGCGCTGTCGTTTTTTTTTTTTTATATCCTATATTCAAACTACATCCACTTTATTTGCGCGACACGAAACATCCTCGTGTATATACAACCGAACTCAAATAAATATATATTCTTGGAAATTCTCGTGACATTGTGCGCGAGATGACATCACAGACTAGAGCTCGAGATCGACGTAATACAACGCGCGTTCATTTTTATTGCGATTTCGTCCGGCGAACGATGGGCGCGGCAACGACTTTGTCGGACGACCGGGTAACAGACGAGTTCTACGCGATTCATCGGCTCGTAACATCGGCACCGACATAAAATCGCGCGCGTTTACGGCCGTCGTAGGCCGACAATAATGACCTTAATTGGCGCTTAACGTGGCTTTTCGCCGATATACCGAGCGTGAGTGACGCGTTGACGAACGTGCATCTTCATAAAAAAAACGAGGGACACTACGTGCGCGCGCGCGCGCTTTCCTGTCCATTATGCAACATTTTAGAAATATATCGAGATTTAGAAATGTCTTTCTCACTTGCCAGCCGGTAAGATGCGTCGCGCGCGTACGTATAAACCGCATTTCGCAAAATAAATTATTTATAAATATATGGAAATGTGCTAGACAGAACTTGCGAGACTGAGACGCGTTTGGCTGTCAGCGACGTCAGAATCCGGGCTCTATCAATAATTAATACAAAGAGAATCGGCCGTTTGCATAGTCGATTAGGCTTGGCAGCGTCGTACGATGTCGTCGTTCTAAAAGTAAATGTGCTATCGCCACGTCACCGGCAGGCGATCGCGCGAAAGGCGAATCGCTTGGAAAAACGAATATTATACTTTACGACTTGCATGCACGCGCAGATGTTCCGAAGAATCCAGCGGGATCGGCAGCCCGAAAATCGACAACCCTGTAGGCGCGAGTCTCCCCGTCGTAGTCGTAAAGATTACGATGTGGAAATGAGATATAGGACTACGTCACACACATATAGCCAATTTGGCGACGGCGAGAAAGCCACGGGGAAGGAAGAGATAGAGAGAGAGAGAGAGAGACGGAGGGCGCGACTTCGTCTCTCGATATTATCATATTTGCCGTCAGGTGCGAGCATTCTCATCGCCGATAGCTCTTTCCCCCTCGATGGATAGCTTAAATAAAACAAGACGCGCGCACCTTCTATCCGCGCGTTTTATAAACGCGAGAGTAATACCATCTGTAGGCTATAAAATCATTTCCGCCGAAAGAGAGAAAGGAAGAAAGAGAGAGAGAAAGAGAGAGAGATAGAAAAAAAAGAGTGGAATCGAACGGCGCTCAATTTCATAGCTCGTTTGTCCATTTATGAGAGGAACGCAGGAACGATAGCTCTTATCGCGGATATTTGCGCATTTTTTGTCGCGCATTCGATTTTTCGCGTAATATCCAAAAATTAATTTTCCGGCACTATATTGTATTTAAAAAACAAAACCAAACTTACAAAAACATGACGTAAACAACAACGTGAGCCTGTAAATAAATGGAACTTCGCGATAATAAAAAAAAAAAGACACGAGAAGAAAATATCGGAGTCTCGTGAAATGGAGAAGATGACATTTGGAAAATAATCGCGATAGCAGGCCTGTCCGAAAACATTTCACAGACATCGGCGCGGCCGTTTCAGTTGGCCGCGCGGGAATATTTTCAGCTCCGAAAATTCTCGAATCGCGCTCAAGGGAGAGCTATCGCACAGTCTTTATGCGTATACCCGTCATATTTTCCTACGTACTTTATCTTTCCCGGCGCGTATACACCCTCGGTCCCCGTAACTCGATCGTGACGAGCGAGCGCGCGCGGACTAACAAAATTTTCAGAGTAAACGAGGTGCGCGATGCTGCGCCGCCGAGAGCCTCTGATATCGACGTCCCACACATGAATTCAATTACGTCGTACAAGCGCGCGCGCGAGAGAGAGAGAGAGAGAGTGAGAGAGAGAGAAAGAAACAGCCTCTTTTTTTTTCTCTTCTCGCACGCACCCTCGACTGTATGCGTGCACGTGTACACGCGTACGCACGTGCACCCGCGAGTCCGCGTGTTGGGTCAACGTTCGCGTCCGCGGCAGTCGGGTCACGTACGATGCAGCGCGTTAATGGTGCCGGTCCAAACTACCTCCTCGTATCGGCACAGAAAGAATTGCGACTCAAACAAAAAAAAAAAATAAAAAATTTGTTTCAAGTTTACTCTGGCGAACACAGAAAACCTGTGCGCGCGAGTTCGATTTTCGCGGCACTGATTGTAGACACGCGAAATTGTATCCTCCTCGATCAAATATATACGCGCTTTCTGAGCGTAAATCAATCAACGGCACGTCGTCGGCGAAGGAGTTTATCTATCGCGAGCGGCATGAAAATCGAGATCATGAAAAAACAATCATTTTGCTCACGAATCTCCCTCGTATAGACGCGGGAAGTTTCTCAGGAAGTAAGACGGTTAAAGGGGTGAAAAGCTCTTTGACGCGCCTGCTTCATAAATTCAGTTAAATGGCGTGTTTAATTAAATCTAGAAAGATGGATCATCTCTTTCTCGAGAGAGTTGCGTTAACAGACTCCGACAGCGTTCCGAAAGTATCAGAATACTCTCGATTTGTCACGCAGTTCTGACAAACCGTCATGTGCCGAAGTGAGGAACAGCGTTCCGCCGCCGAAAAAAAAAAAAAAAAAAACGTGCGAATTGGGAGAGATTAAAGAGAAAGAGAGGCGATAAATACAGCAATAAGTTCTCTTTCTGACGAGGAGAACGAATAGATCGCTGTGCGAAGACGCGCAACGATCGAATCTTGGCGCGATCGACCGTGGCGAATTGTCTTTTGTTATCAAGAACTCGATTAAACTTTCGGCGTGGTCAATTAGGATAAAGAGATTTGATCAATCGTCTCTCGAAATCGTCTCTAAAATGATTGCGCTCGGGGGCGAGACGTTCTTCCACTCACCCGGATAGTTTCGTAGAGCCTCACGATGCTTGGGTGCTGCAGCATTGACAGTACCTTCGCCTCCCTCGTCAGGTTCTTCATCACGTAGTCCTTCTTGCCTTGCTCGAGATCTATTATCTTAATCGCCACCTGAAACAAGAGAAGAGAGAGACTCACATAATTAATCGTGCGCGCGCAGTTAATCCGACCTATTGTTGTTTCCCCAGTGATATACAAAAATATATATCAACAATAAAATATATTTTCGCAGTTCGCGAATAATATCTTTCATCGGTAGAAACAATTTTAAACGCGGAGTTTAATTTGTTGACGATATTTTTTATCATTCAAATTGTTCTGCAGATATTCACGTCAAAAATAATAAATTACACGTTACAACGCGGCGTAAATTAAAGCGTCCCTTTTAAGCAAATTAAGATGCTGCCAGGAAGGCGGGTGAGTAAATAATCGACACACGCACACACACGCACACGCACACACGGGATGGAGAGAAAAAAAAAATTCACGTCAATACGACGACGCGCCTCCGGTTGAATAAACGTTTTTTTTATTCACGCGCGCGCACGCTGCTCCTCGAGAGAGATATTTTTTTCTCGAGCGAAAAAAAAAACGCGCGAGTTTATCCTCAGGGCTTTTAGGGATCAATCGCCCCGTTTTCTCTCCTCCCAGAATTGCCAGCACGTCAAACACCTTCCATATGCCTCCTTGAGGAGCAACAAGGCTTTTCCACGGAGGGTGAAGGTGAGCGTACGAGCGAGAGCGAGAGCGAGAGACGAAGAACGCGACGCGTCGGAAAGAGACGCCTTGCGATTCGAATATGTTAAGACGTCGCGCACAGGAAGGGGCGCGCCTTCACGGTCTCCTGTCCCTTTGATGTGCTTGTAAAGGGCCGGAGGCGGTAATTCGCGCGAACCTAAGCGATTGAAATGGCGACTCACCCCGCCGCGCCCCTCGCAAAGGAGGAAACTGTAACGCCGAATTATATCAACTGAAGGCTACGTGTGTGTATGCGAGCCGAATGCAAATTAACTTGCGGGAACTTCGCCACCGCGGAGCTTCCTCGTGTCTGTGAAGATCTCTCTATCTTTCTGTCTGTCTGTCTCTCTCTCTCTCTCTCTCTCTCTCTCTCTCTCTCTGGTTTTCCTATTCAAAGTCGGAGACGTCGGTAGCCGCCTGTAGAAACAGGGGCGACTTGTCAAATCTTCAAATATGAAGTAAAATTACGTTCGACTTAAGGGTGAAGAGGTCGAAAAGAGCGAAAAAACGGGAACGGTAAAAGAATTTAAAAGTTGCGGTGCATTCCACTCTGCGCTTAAGCTGATTTACGTTCTTGGCTCTTCATTTAATAATCCAACTGGTACCTTGGAAGGAAAACTTAAAGAAACTTTTCTCTCTCTTTCCTCTCCCGCAACGGTTTGTTTCGAGGGAGCGGAATGTTGCGTCCTCGAGTTTCCTGGTTGTCGGTAAGAGCGGGTCGCATATCATTAGCGGCGTCGGTGGCGCCGGCGTTCTTTGATCTTTCTGCTCCCTCTCTCTTTCTGCAGCGAGAAGAAGAAAAAGAGATACGAACCAGCGAGAGTAAGAGAAGGATGGAGAAGCAGAGGAAGAGGAGCGTTCCTGTTCCGGTATCGTTTGTGACGCACGAAGCGCGTGAAAGAGAGAAAGAGAGAGAGAGAGAGAGGGAGAAGGAGGGGCAGATGGGACATAAGCGGAGGGAGAGAAACGAGGACTCTTGCGCGTTGAGCTCAAGGTAGACCTGACAGCCTCCCCAAATGATTTGTGGCGCTCTTCGCCAGATACAAGATACTAATTCTTTAGGCGCTGTCAGTCGACCGGCTACCGCTCGCCACTGTCGACTCGCTCTCTTTTGCTCTCTCTCTCTCTTTCTCTGCCACCCTCTCTCTCGTCTTTCCCTTCTAAGTTTCTCTCTTGTCTTATCTCTGTTTGCATTATGTTACAACTCAGTCAACTGACGCGCCGCTCCACCGTCTCGTCGCTTCACATTATGATCGTTACCACTTCCTCTTCAGATGCCGCGAACGCACAATGGATCGATCGAGTCGAAGATACTGCGCGAGATGATTGCGTGAGAATGTAGAAATATTTCCGAGAAGATGTTCCCGAGATGAGGAGAAGCTGTCACAATTACTGAGAATTTTGTTTGTACTGTTCCTACATAAGGGCTCTTCTTCCTTATTTTGCGTGTGATTATCCTTCTCGTCTTTTATATTTCCTCTTTATCTCTCTCTCTCTGTTTGCGTTCTGATACAACTCGGTAAACTGAACGGCTCCGCTCTTCGTTTCGCCGTTACTTCTTGTTTGACATTGTAATATGCTGAATCGATCTCGGCACTCGCGATCCGTCAGTGCGGATACGCGAGTCGCTTCCGCGAACTCGTCTAGGTCTTTATCTCTTTGATTTCTCTCTTTCTCTCGTTTTCTCTTAAGAAGGTTATATGAAAGGGAAGAGAGGGAGCCTATTTCTCGCGAGCAGTATTACGTTACAACTTAGTCAACTGATGCATCGCTTTTCATCTCATCGCTCTCTGTTACCGACCAACGTTGCCGTAAACTTTGTAAACCGTCGCGGTATGACGGATCGATCCGCGGAATGGAGGGTAACGTGATATTCGCGCGGTACACGTGTTAAACCCTTAGAAAATAGACTCTGCAGGACGTGATAATAAATATTCACGTAAGTGATATCGTCTCTCTCTCTCTCTAAATTGCCTAATACCAATTTTACTTGACGCGCGCGTAACCAATTATACGTTATTAGTAATTATACGTTAGTAATAAAATGAACGATTTTCAGAATGTCAGTTTGATTCTTCGTCAACTCATTTTTTTAATTCAGTTTTTCCATTCACAAAAGTGACTCTTGTCGCGGTTATTCGACGCGCGCAAAACATTCTCGCGCAACATTTTGTCAAGCGGATTTACGCGAGCGACAATAAGATAAATTTTCCTAACGCATTCGTCCCCCGATTCAGATCGTCGTTGCAAATGCGACGCGGAATTTTCTTCGAGACGCGCGAAATGAGGTCGAGCGGCGGCGGCGGCGGCGGCGACGTCGTGCGGAGATGAGACGCGAATAAAGTAGTTCTATTTGCGCGGGCGAGAGCACGTCGAGAAGGGAAAAACCGGGACCGTAATAATGTTTGCGAAAGCCACATTAAGGTATCCATTTTAGAGATCGCTTACTAACGAATATTTCTGCGTGGGTCGAGATATACGAGCGAGCCGCCGCGCGCTGCTACACACACCCAGTATCCCGACCTGTCAAGGTCTCCCGCGGAGGGCACAGGCGCGCGCACACTCACGTGCGCGTCTCTCCCTGTATCCCGTTTCACAATACGAAGGAGCCGGGGATACGAGATTGTCGCTATAAGCCACACGTTATACGCGCGTGACTCCGGCCGAGATCGTAATCGAGCGACGCGTCTTTGATGCTGCTTCTTCACAACTACAAATAACGAAGAGAGAGAGAATCTTAAAAGCCGCTGTATTATTTATATTACGAGAGCAAGTAGGATGGTGAAGGAATCGTTGCTCTCGGTTAAAAAATTATGTAACTGTAAGAGATGCCAGTGCGACGTCTCATTCGAGCGATCGAGATACATGGAATAATTACAAGATGTGTGTTTTACATTATACAAAAGAAATTCTCGACAAAAAAAAATCGTTTTAAAAATATTGTCACAGAAGCAAATTTTTTGAAGAGCGATAGAAATCAAAATAATAAACTTCCGCTTTTAGTTAAACTCGAACGCGGTAAAGGCTGAGTGCGAGAAGGAGGTGCAAACTTTCTCTCTCTCTCTCTCTCTCTTTCGTGAGCGAGGGACGGAAACGTGACTGTCCGGCCGTTATCATAAACGAGCTGCCAATCGAGGTGCTCGCGGCCGCGGTGTATATCGGGAACGGGAGCGGCAGCCCGAGCCGCTCTTATAACTCTCGCGCAATTGGAGGGCCGTAATTCGAAGCGAATAATTGACCGAATGGCGCGGCCGGTGGCGGCGTTTCAGAGGTTTACGGCCAGTGGCACGACCTCAATTTCGCTCCAGCAATCTCTGCCCGCGTCCGTCCGCCTGCCTTGCCCGAAAAGCCATGACCGCGCGCGCGCAAGAGAGAGAGAGAGAGAGAGAGAGACAGATCAGTTCAGGCGTTCTCCGCGTCATCCTGGCCCAAATCCAAACCATCGATCGCCGGACGATCAGCGAACGTGCGGTCCGTCGTTAATACTCCGGGGTCCGATGAATAGATCGCGCGACGGGAGAGAACTACGCGGAAAATTAGCCACGGCTACTAATCCATATTGCGTTCGGTATAGTCTTCGCGAGGGTGCGAATAATTTCGACGTTGATTGGCGACGAGAGGCAGAAAATAAACAATACAGAGACCGGGTTTTTAATTGTTGTTTTAATTGCGAAGTATACATACACTTCTGAGAGATTCACGGATCGCTGACACGTAAAAACCGAACAACGTGTAAATTCGCTTCCGGACTAGTGTGTGCTTTTGTTTTTTGTGTGTTTTTTTTTTTTTTTTTTAATTCGCGTATTCGGATGTTAATCTAATCGGGATAAATCGAACCCGTCCATTTTCATTGAAAAACATTCATGTACGTTTAATATCCGGCTATTCGTTTGCCGGGATCGCGCGCGGCCGAATTGCAGCTCCGAAATTAAAAATCCGTTCGCACGGTGCGACGGTTACGAAAAGCTTCATCCGGGCGTGATGCACCTATTCCGCCCATACCCTATATACCCTATCTATCTACGCGACTCGGGGGAGGCGGAGGAAGCTGAATCGCTATTAGCTACACCCGGGGATTCCCCGTTACGCTTCGCCGGCTCCACCTGCCTTACTGCAGGCGCAAAAAAAAAAAAAAAAAAAAAAAGAAAAAATATGAAGAGTGCGCGACCTGAAAAAAAAAAAAAAACCCGGAGCGCCCCTCGCCGCGCTTTTCTTCCTCGCCTCGTCTCCGCAACGGGTAGCATTGTGAATCCCGACGAAACGTCGGACAGATAATCACCCGGGGTTGAAATCACGAACGACTGTATTTTCAAGATCCATTGAATAGGAGACTTCTCTTTCATGCCGTGAGACTCGCCCGTTTCACGTCTAAGTGAACCGGATTTGCTCTCGATCTAGAGATGATTTCCTTGAAGAAGTTTGCGTCACGTTCGGTTAGGAAGCTGTATATGAGAAACTCGTATGTGGCGCGTTCTCGCAATTGAGTTTGTATGAGAATTAATAACTTCTTACACGCACATGTGTAAGAGATATAATTATTTAATTTTCAAATAATTGATTTTCTTTTAAAAAATCGCAAATTTTTAGATATCGTTAGTTTCGCACGTAAAGCTTACGCGTATTTTATCCTTGGCGCGCCGATCCGAGAGTTTCTTTCGATTCTCTTGGCGAAGAGACTTTAAAAGCAAACACTACGAGCACGACAGATTTAATTACGCGGAGGATAGTAAATTTAAGAATTCACACGCGCAAAACTCGCCGCGCCGGAGGAGCGCGAAGGCGAGGAAAAGAATTGAAAGAAGAGGAGGAGAAAGAAAACGAAACCGCAGACGAAGAAGAAGGCGTAGAAGAGAAAGGTGAATAAAGAAGCAAAGTGGTCGGGACCGGTAAGGGGGCATCGGCACCACGGTTAAATTCATTAGGCCGACATTGCAATGGCGCGGACGACGATTCTGCGCGGAATATCAATGAATTCGTGGGCACGGCCGGGACTCTCGAACTCGCGCGCGACACATACGGTATTTAGGGTCCGAGCGGTCGACGGACATAAATCGAGAGATGCCCGATAAAACGGCCGAAAAAATACGAGTTGCGCCCAGAATAAATAACGTATATACGGGAGGGATGCTGCGGTCAAACGTGGGGTTATGAATTACAGCTTATAAAAGACCGCCGCGGAACGACGCGGGGACGAGCGGAGATCTCTGACGGGGGGAGGGGGGGATGGGAGGCGTTCTCGGCGGGTGATGCGCAATAGAGGCGGCGCGCCCCTTCGAATTTTCGGGAACGAAATTCACTCGTCGGAGACGCCAATCGAGGCGGAAATTTACTTTCCTTCCCTCGACGACGCGTTCGTCCACCTCCGGAGGAGCTTCTCTCCTTTCCCGTTGCCGGTCGACCCACTTTCCGGCACGCACCCTGTTCGTGCCGCTCTTGCACACGCGCGCACACTTTGAGGTGACACCCTCTCAGAAAAGTATAAAACCAAACGCTACTCCCGTCAGATGGCGAAGAAGATATAGACTTGAAGATTGAAAAGAGAAATTTCCAAAGAATATATAATTCTATTTAAATTACTGATTTGAAAAGTAACATCTGCGTTGTCATTGTTACACTTCTCACACACTTTACGTTTGCTTATCTCGTCGATCGACGAGATCATTTTTCTTGCGGCAACAACAGATGCGTTAATTAAGTAGTCAGAAGCTTAAAAAATTGGATTAAATATAGAAGGACCGAGAGAAGTACGGTTATTTCAGCTTTTCCCTTTAGGTAGACGAAATCCCTAGTTACGGCCCTACGTATATATTTTATCCTGGATGGGTGCACAAAGGTTCGAAACCCGGCCCTGGGTAGTGTGAACGCGGATAAATCGGTTCCCGTGAATGGCGCTCGTGCACCGTGAAGGATGGCGTTCCCTTTTTTTCTCTTTTTTTTTTTTTTTTTTTTTTTCGTCAACGAGAAGGGTGCGATTGTCGCGCCAACGAGGACGCTAAAGTCTCTATTCGGGCTCGTAATGCGGATGTAACAAAACGAGGAGACCGGTGTACTATTTTGTAAACAGACGGTGGGGATCGGAATAGTTCGCAACTGTTCCTTGCGCACGAAGGAAGGATTCAATTGGTCGACGATGATGGTCGTCAGATAAATCACAGAGAGGAGAAATTTCAGGACGATACCACGAGTATCATCCTCGAATCAGGTTCAATCTCGCAGGCTTACGAGGAATTCGAGGCGTTAAGGCGTGTGCGTGATGTACGGAAATGCTGACGTGGTCGAAACATGACCCTAATCTATACCGTGGGTCCGAGGGTGCCTATGCGTTAGAGCAGGAATTCGTCTTATTGCCAGGAAGGCTGCCAGGAATCATGAACACGCGTTACTCACTAGACACGCGTCACTCCCGAACTCGATTTCGATTTATTTTGCCGATCCGTCTCGGAAAATTTGGAACGTACGTAGCTAACTGTTTGTGAGAGGAGGAAGAACATTTCCGCGTTTCTATAAGTTTAAATTTATTATTCTTAAATGAATGAATAGTAAAGGCTCGTGAAATTGTCAAACTAAGAATGAAACAAGGCCGATACGAGCCATTCCCAGGATGTTGTGCAGGAATAAACGTGCATGTATATATATATATACACATGTATGAAAATTCTCATGTAAATTATTTTTACATGTTTTTATTATTCTTCTTTTTATTTTTACAAACGTAACAGAGTTCAGTTAATTTTTTCTGACGTTACACGCGTTAAAAAAAAAAAAAAAAAACATTTCAAGTAAAACTGCCAAACTGCCGGAAACACGACGAAGATATTCTTCGCGTATATTTCGCGTCTCGCGAAAAAATATTAAAGATGACTACTACGGATTCGCGAGAAGAGTATTCGACAAGTCGGACCGCGAAATACACTTTCGATGAGAATCGGATTTCCCGCCGGGCGCGTGGTACGAACCTAATCCGGTACAACATTTTTCCAGACGGCAAATCTGATTTGCTGTCTTTCCCGCCCGCTCTCGTTCCGCCGCGGAAAATCCTCTTCCCGTCGCTATTCGCCGCGCGACCCCCTTTGGTTTAAAGCGGAGAGGGACACGTAAAAAAAAAAAAAAGAAAAAGAAAAAAAAATTGGTTCCTGCCTCTGACGTTTTATTCGGAACGCAGATCGACAGCCAGCGAACGCAATAAGAAGGCGGCGCAGCTGAGTGCGCCACCGTAAAATAGGATGAATGTGCACACCGAGACACCGCGTGTAGTGGGAAAGGGAGCGAAATATGAGAATTAAACTGGAAAAATCCCCCTCTTCCCGTGACCCGTGAGCGTCAATTTTTCTGATACCGCGAAATCCGCTTTTGCCGATCCCGCAGATACGATAAGCAGATAAGAACCGGTCAGGGTTGCAAGTCCAACAGCTCGGTCAGCTTAAACTCGTGTTTCTGACTTTTTTTTTCAATTACTTTAGCGTGTATACACATGCAACAACAACATACAACGAACATACAATAAACAAAAATAGCAAGAATTAATCCGAAATGTAAAATATCTGCAGTTTAAAGGATATTTTCTGATTTTGTGTGTGTTTATTCGAATAACGATGTTCGGCGTGCGATTGTTTCACATTTATTGTCAAGTGTTAAGAAAATTGGAAGTCGGGTTTCCTTACGAAAAACGAAGAACGTTGTTTTTCGACGTGGAAATGCGAGAATAGTCGCTACTGGCCGAGAGAAGCGCATCAAATAACATCGGCGCTTCTCGGCGCTTCGGGGGCCAAAAAATCATAGTGAAGCGTGTTTTCCCGATCACAAAAAAGGCCGCGCGCTTGTGACTCGTCCCATCGTCCCGTCCAATTTTCCTGATCAATTTCCGGGCAATCAGCTAAGTGCCTTCATGCCCGTCGCGCGGATGCACATGCGCCCTACACGCCAGATAGATAGGTAGGTAGGTATCGGTATCGACGCATACACCGGTGCGTTTAACACAAAGACAGAAAAAGAGAGAAGGAGAGAGAGAGGAGAGAGAGAGAGCGAGACCAAAGAGAGAAAAAAGAGAGGGGGAAACCTGGCTTTTGCGCGCGAGCTTGTTTATTTTACCTTTTACCCTCGTTAAGCCTCGGGAAGCCTTTGAAAGGCCGTGAGGGGTCGGGCGAGCTCTGTAGGTACTTTGAAAAATAGGGATCAACGCTCAGCCGACACGATAATAACTTCGGGTTGTTGCACCCAAATTTACCTCGCTCGGGTGTACCACACGGATGTCGATGTAAATATCGTGAATACAGAGAGAAAGAGAGAGAGAGAGAGAGAAAGAAAGAAAGAATGTGTACGAGAACGCGTTGAATACCGCATATAGGAGAGATTGTTCCCGCAAATGTCGGTGCGTCGGTCGGTGTGTGCGCGCGCGCGAAAGAAATCGCGGTGATATCGGAGCTATCCGCGAGGTATACCCGGAGAGAGTTGCAAAACCCGATAGAACCGGGAAACGACGGTTCTTATTGAAGTCACGCTGGAACCGAGCGAAAAATAGCACGGTATCTTCTCGGTAGTATCTGATATAATATAGATAGAAGCGCGTTGCGCTCGGACAGACGCGAGCGTTGATCTTTCGCAAGCAGAGAGAGAGAGAGAGAGAAAGCGAACTGGCTCGGATTCTGTTCTCGGAAATTGCATAAGTAGAATATACAATGTGATGATAAGTAAACTTGATCTTTTTTTAAAAAAAAAACAAAAATCCGAGTTCTCTCTCATATTTTCTTGAATAATTTGGATTTTGTACAAAAAAAAATCCACATTGTAATCTTCTTACTCGCAAGAGACGATTTTGTAAGAGAGAAATATTCGAAGAGATATTAATGTGTTTTGATGTGTATAATGCATATATCTCCGCGCCTCTCATTCGAATGAACAAACGAACAGCAATAAATCACTTACGACCGATTGTTCGACATCAAAATGTTCAATTACAAAATCGCGCGTGCTAATGAGGTGACGAATAGAAGTGGGGTGGAGGGTGTCGCGACATAGGGTCACGAATGCAATATATTACAGAAGCGTGGAAATCTACTCCCGATTGTATCGAATTGAATCACCCGGGGACTCCTCCCACATTCCCGGCCCATCGTTCACGACGACGGGATTTTCCCCAGGCCATCTCGGATACTTAGCACCCCCTTTTGAAATTTGTCGTTTCTCTCGTAACTAAGAGACTACGGTCGGACATTTGTCAGCGACAAGAATGGCGATTCGTGAAGAAGAACGTTCCTCGATTAAACGAAACACGCCGCGAGCACTAGATGGAATTAAATCGTCCCGAAGACGAGATAGAGAGAGAGAGAGAGAGAGAGAGAGAGAGAGAGAGAGAGAGAGAGAGAGAGAGAGCACGCGCGGGTGTGGCGCGAGACCAGCAAAAACAAAATGGACAGTTTTGATGGATGCCGTGGCAAATTAAAAGATAAGGGTCTTGCATAGAGTTAAATTACAAGCCGGCTTTGTTGACACGAAAGTTTATGTATCGTGCAAATGTACTTTTGTTCGAAACTTCTTCTTTAATTAACGTTTTATTTTACACTTTTTCTTGCGAAAAATAAAGACATTTTTTTTCGCATATATTTTTGCGAATTGCGCGCGAGTTTTAGTTTACTTTGTAATATAGTTGTGACGATTTTCCGACAACGGAAAATCGTCGCCGCGTAATTCGATATTTTTAGAACGAGTTTATGGCACCACAACACTCGGTTACACAAATCCGACACGTGTCTTTGACGATTGCGCGCGACGAGGAGGTCGTGAATCACGCGCGCGGAAAATGATGCACGTGTTTTCCCATGAATCGATGCTCACTCCCGCTGTCGTCGCTCGGACGGCGCCAATTTCGTCTCGGACTGTACTACGTTGTGCCTACGTTGCGCAACTTGAACGAAATTTCTTCGGTTTTAATTTGTGCTACCTCGTCGTCATCTCCGTCACGTAGCCCGCACATACCTAATGGTCCGAATTTTCCGTGGCATCGTAGATTACGGGTAGAAGAGCGACTTTTATTACACGAGACACGGACCTAACGAAACCCGTGCGTCCACTTGACTATTCCGCGCACGAATCGCCCTTGATATTATCAAATCCCGGTTCTCACGCGGGTGGGAGCGGGACGGGAAAGAAGAACACAGCGGGGGAAAGAGCGCGGGAGATGCGGTAAATTAATCCGGGAGTTTTAATTTTAACGGAGACGCGCTCGCACACTTGCTACACTTTCCCTCGGGGACGTGCGGTTTGTTATTTTAGATGGTCGCCTAACTCTCTGCTGTTTTACAGCCCGCGAGAGAGCCGGCCCATGAAATACTTCCTACAAAATGTTGTTGGCACACGTGCTGCGTTTACACAGCTTGCGTAACCGGCGAAAGTCTGCGTTACATATAAAGCATTAACATGCTGAATTGGTCCGCGCGATCGCGAGTAATCTAGATTGTCCGTACGCATATCCGCCGCGCCGTTGACGAATCGAGGAAATCGTGAGAAATTATTAAGACTTAATTCGCACGACGGACGATAAAATCATGTGTTACATAGAATGTTTTTCTCTTTGCGAAAAGAAACATTTATACTTTCTAGATATAAATTATATATATGTATATATGTATAAAAGTTGCGAGATAAGATCGTCTGCGCATATCTCGTTTCAAGAACAAGTCGTGACAATTACCGGAACGCTTTGAACGTCACATTGTGGGAACTTTATTAAGGTCGATCGAGATTTCGCGATATTACGGCTCGCGAATTAGTATTCCGTGGCGTCCACCATCGAAGCTTCTGCTATTTCGTACGAGGCCGTTCGTCGAGAAGTCCACACGAGATAGGAGTCGTAACTGTGATCCGTGGGATGCAAGATACGACGAGAGGAAGGACAAGATCGAGATCGACGTGGCGCGAGAGCGCGAGCAGGAAAGAAAAGAAAGACGTGAGGGAGAAATAGGGATAGAGGGGAGAAATAAGGGCGAGGAAGGGCTTCGGGTTTAGGAGTACAGTTGGGCGCGGACGTGACGGCGATCAGGAGATATCGCAGATTCTCCGAGAACCGTTTTTCTTCTCCGACCCGCCAACCGGAAACGTCGACGAATCGAATGTATATGGACCGAGTTATTAGGACAAGCGTGATAACAGCGCGTCTCGCGATTATATGCAAAGAACGTGCACGAACGAGGCAAAGCCAATACCGACGCTTGTGGAATAAAAGAAAAGAAAGAGGGAAATAGCCCCCGAGCACGGAATATCACGATACACATACTTCTGAAAGAAACAGAAAGAAAGAGAGAGAGAGAGAGAGAGAAAGAGAGAATCGATCGACACGCAGCCATGATGATACACAGGGCCGGTTTTGGAAGCCGGCAAGTCGGTAGTTGTAAATCGAGATGTTATAATAGGTTTCTACATTTTTATAGTTGGAGACCGCAAATCATTGAACATTTTAACGATACGTTTAACAGGAAACATTTTGTCGTAAATAAAAACAAAAGAAAGAAAAATTATTGAATAACGCGCGTAAACACTTATTCGTGGAAACGGTAGAAAATGCAAAAGCCGGTCCTGGTCATATCCTTTTAGAGGACGTTAAAATCCCGTTAATGGCTTTGCCTCGTACGTGCGATGCGCGCGGTAGAAACTCTCTCGAGAAAGAGCGGCCGATCCTTTCCCTAATTGAAGAAAAACGCGAGATCGAAGGTAGATCAAGCTGTACGTCGTACGTTTTACCTGGCGTAAGAATTCGTAATCGTCGTCCGGCGTCGACCCTGAGAAATGGTCGAGACACAACTACAGTACGACGGACGAGTGGAAGAAATACGCGTAACAGGAAGAACGAGAGCGCGAAGGTTTCCTTTCTCTCCGGCCCGGGATATTTGCAATCTATCAAAGTGCTCGCGCAAAGTTGATCCGCAATGCAATCAGAGACGTGATCAAATTTATACCCCGTCGCTCCAATATTCATTAAATTATTCAATTTCAGAGTTTATCGGACTTTTTGAGATTGTTAAAACAAAAAAACGTTATTATTACCGTGATACCGCGTGATACCGCGGATTACGGTTTCTTTCTAAACATATAATTGAAAATTAGATTGGGAAAATTCTCGAGAGAATCGCAAGCACTCGTAAATAGATGTCACGCGGTATTATTATCTTCTTTTTTGTCAATACAACTTTAATTATCTGAGAATCTTTAAAGCTTCTATACAAGACGGTAAGTTGAACAGAGAGAACAAAACTTGGTAAGTAGCGTGCATTATTCATCGTAAAGAACGCATTTTCATTTAATGAGAATTTCTCGGCGGAAATTTTTATTTTCGCTTTACGCGAGAAGCACCGACCTTTCACGAGCATATCATTTATAAAGTTTGCACGCGCTCAGGGTGGTTTTGGGGTTTTTTTTTTTTTTTTTTTTTCATACTTTTCTAATTGCTTGCACACAAAAATCCTTCTTTTCGCGAATACATAAACACGTCTCGCAAAAAAGTGAGCATTGCTTTTTATGAAAGATACTCGTTAGCGGCTCGAGTGAGCTCTACACGGGTGGTCTATAAAAAAAACGAAAAAAAAAAAAAAAAAAAAAACACTATCGTTATCTCGCTAACACGCAACGCCGCACATTTGCGTTCGCGGAGACGGAGAATCTCGCGACCGCAGACGCGTTTAATGAAGATAATCTAGCGGAGGATAATGCGGAATTATATGCGAAGCCGGGAGAACCTTTCGCGCGGCGCTCGCGGTTCGAGCCTTTCACATTTAAAGTTTACGCTGCTCGATATTGCTTCCCCCCTCGAGAAGAAATAATTTAATTCCCGTCTGCGAGAAATCTAATGCAACCGCGTAACATATCGCGCAGAGTACGTAATAAACTTTGCGTCAAATTCTCGATATTTTTCTTTCGGTAAGAGATAACAATTGTGTTGTTTACATCGACAAGAACGTGGGTTTGAAAAAACAAGTAATATTAGAGAGATTGACTCCATAAATAAATTTATTCTTCTGTAAAGTACGTAGCTGTTTTACTATAAATCTTGATCTTGTATTTTTTTTTTTTTTTTTTTGCAACTCAAAAACTCTCAACTGTCAGGTCGAAAATCATCATTTTGTAGAATTATGTACATAATGCGCGTGCGAAGTTTTCGGAAAAGATAAATTGTGTTGT
This sequence comes from Pseudomyrmex gracilis, assembly GCF_002006095.1. Lineage (NCBI taxonomy): Eukaryota > Metazoa > Arthropoda > Insecta > Hymenoptera > Formicidae > Pseudomyrmex > Pseudomyrmex gracilis. The sequence continues at coordinate 572,855 of NW_018020589.1, read as the reverse complement.
GGCGCGCACAGCGAAACTTATTTATAAATCGACCCGAAAAAAAAAAAACTCGACAATACAGAGAGACTCGCGTGAAAAATTACTTGTCCACCTAACGCGAACGAGAAGTTTCAGGAATCTGCATTGACACGCTTTCAACTGCTGTCAGCCGCAACGAAATCCCATGTTGCTCGCTTACCCTCGGGGCTTTTACTTATTAGCCTGCCAACTATCTCCCTCAATGACACCGAAACAACGCAGAGGAAGGACTGCGCTCTCTTTCAGGTCTCTCTCTCTCTCTCTTTCTTTCTCTCTCTCTCTCTCTCTCTCTCTCTGTACACGGTGTCATACGATATGCCGTACGTGTGTACATACACTATACTAGGTTGCTCCCCCTCTCGTGATACGTACGGACATCGTGCTGGATAATACGAATCTCGCACGCACGCACGCGGCCACGCACGAACACGGCCGCGTTGCGTTGTAGTTTCTTTCTCTCTCTTTCTCTCTCTCTCTCTCTCTCTCTCTCTTTCTCTTTCTCTTGACAAGCACGTACCGCGTGTATTCGGGAGTGCCGGCCGTGACGGATGAGCGCGGCCGAGCTTCGGACAGGACGCCGTGCCCGGCTCCCGAGGGATCTCTCGGCGCGAGATTGATGCGTTATGGGAGGCGATCGTAGCGCAACCCATGCATCGGCAATGACGACCTCGCCTCGGCCGTTACCTCTTCTCTCTGTCCCGTTTCTTCTTCTTTTCTGAATTCCGCCTCTTCGCAGGTTCTTGTGAGATGTTCCCGGACATTCTCCGCAAGTCGATCAAATACCGACGAAAGAAACTACGTTTTTTGTTCGTGGCGTGCCGAAATCGGGTATTTTTTTTATGATACCGCGCGCATACAGCGCGAAGCCTTTCTTTTCGATTCGCGCGCGTCGTCGTTGCGATGGTGATTTTTTTTTTTTTTTTTTAATAAACGGAAACGTTCTTTTTTCTATGGCAAATTGAACGTGTTATTTTTTTTTTTTTTTTTTATTTATTTTCTCAAAGTTTTGATTTAACTCGGAATATTGTCTCTTTATCGGAAAAAATATTGCCGTTAGCGTGTGCGAGGAACATCATAGTAACCAAGTTCGTTGTGTACTGCGACAAACTTGTATGTAAAATATGAACTGTGTGTCCATCGCAAATAACGATTAATATTACTGATAGCACGCGCTGCATCTCATGTTTTATTGATCCAAGTATCGCGCGTGTTTTTAACACGCGCGAGCTCACGGGAACTAGGACGATTACTGAAGCGATCGCTTCATTAGAAGCGAGCGGGTGAACGCGGAGCTCGACACAGAGAGAGAGAGAGAGAGAGAAAGAGGGAGAAAGAGAGAGAGAGAGAACCGAGCATAAATCTCGACAATAACTCGTCTCGGAGGCACGTAGCTTCCTTCTGTTCGGCGTCGAACGGAGAAGAAGCCGAGAGAGAGAACGGCTTCTGCCGCGAAACCAGCCTGCAATCAGATAACAGGGAAGAAGGCAGAGAAACGAACGTTTCCCGGGGATATGGGTGGACTTTCGACACCCCGCGGTTCTTCGTTCCGAGCTGTCACACGTTTATGCACACGCTGCGGGAAAATAATTTACTTTCCGAAGACGACGTGTATATACCATCCGTAGCGCGGGATTCCGTGACTTTAAGCGCGATTACAAAAGTTTTGCCAATTATATTATTTATCAAATACATTACATCTGCACGGGAGTGATACATACGTTACAGGTCATTACAAAAGGTTGCCTTTGCGCTTGTGTTTCACATGTATCTCCTCAAGCCAGAAACTACGCAAAAATATAAATAATCGTTGCTCATGGGTCAATTCAAGATTTTTCGATAATTGATTTAAAAGTCATTCGCGCACCTCGGTGGCGACCTATTAAATTGACAATTTTACATCTCGTGCGACGCGTTGCAGAAGACGTAACATATCTCTCGCGATGCTAATAACAACAACAACAACAATAACAAAAATAATAATAATAATAATTTTCTACCAAATTGACGACAATATAAGCAACATAGCAGACAGAATGTTGAATAAATTTCAATCACGTTCTAAAAGATAAACATAAGAAGTTTCTTCGTCAGAATCAATGCGATATTATTTTACGCCTCGCATTAAGAACAAAAGAAATTTCCCGCGCAATCCTCCCCCTCCGAGCACACATTCACGTACGTATTTTCCGAGCGGACAGCTAATCTCGCGTTACCGCGCGCGATTATCGATTTCAAGCGTTTTCTCGCGCGCTGCTTACGCTACTTAACATTCTACATATTTACGCGGTTTACCGCGCGCGATCTTAAAGAGATAGCTCGCGGCGTAATAAATTGATTTATCTATCCATCTATCTGCGTAACGGATCGCGTTGTACGCGCGCGCTCACCTTTTGCATTATGTATGTGCGCGAGCGCGTATTATATTTCGGTGTTGGTACGTACGGGCGCGAGTAAAGTTACCGCCGGCCGCGTGTGCTCTTTGCCAACGCGGCGGGTCTCCTCCTCTCGCCATTGTATGCTAAGGTTCTTCGCGACGCGTGGTCTTGTCGCTACCGGTGGCGGTACGATGTTACCGTGAAGGAGAACACGGGCGTTCGCCTTGTACCGAGTGTGTGCACGTCAAACGTCTCTGTTCCTTTGATTTGCGGAGAGAAAATCGCCGCGAACCTAATCGGCGTCTCGCTCGAGAGAATTAACGGCGCATTGTCGCACTTTTATTCATTTCGAGACGAAAACGTTTCGACAAAACTATCAAGATGTTATATTTTTGAACAATTCTAATCCCGTGATATCGAGATTGATCCGAATGGTGATGCGCGTGTGTCATCGCGAACACACATTCTCGATTTCTCGCCGTCAACAAATAGCAAATGAGAAAACACATATAAGGTGTATGAACTTTAGTTCTCTGAAGATTGAGAACCGTTTGTTGCAGCGCAGATCTCTCTACGGAATCTCAGAATTCGGGAAAGAGGAAGGAGGAGGAGAAGAGGACCCGTTCTCTCCGGTCCAAATGTATTCGGTTATCGAGCGTTGTTCCACTTCGATAAGGGTGGATCTGAAAGGGCTGACAAGGGTTGTGACGAATGCGCGCGGCGCCACGCTGCTCCCGGGGAATTTGCTTTAAAGGGCAATTTTATTCATCTCTAAGCAAAGAAGGATAGTCGAAGGAGGTCGTAGGAGGTCTCGCATGCTCAAGAACGAATCCCTCGAGGCTACCTAATGCGATGTTGCCTCGAGATAAGCGTGCGTCTTAAAGGCGTATCTTGCGAGAGAGAGAGAGAGAGAGAGAGAGAGAGAGAGAGATGGGTCCTCTTTGCGTTTAACTGTCAGTGAGGGTGGGTCAGGATGACCGACGTGTCGCGCCGGTGATCTATCGGTGTTAGTCCACGAAGCTGATTGGCATCGTCGAGAATCAACACGTCCCTCTGACAGAGATCTTTAGACGATAGTCCGGTTTATGGTCATTCAAGAAGTATTGTTGGATAATTTAATTTCCTGTGAGAAATAAAATGCCGAAGTTTTTTTGTATTTTTTTTTTTTTTAATGCGAGTATTTCGAGCACAAAAAAGAACACGCGTTGAGTAATATTAACTGTGTAATAACTCCTTACTCCAATTGATGCAAAAGAATCGTGCCGGTCGGAGTCTCATCTTTGCCGACGCCTTCTTGACATTTGGTTCACGTCGAGAGAAAGGCGCGACGCGACGCGAAACACGAAAACGAAGGGCAGCAGCAGCGCGGTCTGAACTGGAATCCCGACTCCGATTGCGAGCAGCCGTATGATTTATAAGGTTACCGCGAGTAAATCAACCGCGCGCGAGCTCGCTTTGATATTTCGCTATCCGCAAATCGAGAGCCCGCGCGCGCGCGCGCGCGCGTTGTTATTGCCGAGGGATGTAATTCGCCATGGTTCGCGGCGTCGCGGTTCACTCGAGCATGGTATGAGTTATAAATCCGTGAGTGGATTTTGAAACGAAGAAGACGCGGCGAATCCTCGATCGACCGTAGAAAAGACACGAAGTAGGTATATCCGTTTCAGGCGCCGCGATACGGATCAGTGAACGTCCGTGAAAACTTCTAGCTAATGCGGTTATCATTGCAACACTCGCGAGTTAAACACAAGTAGGAGAATCGATCTTGACCTTCGAGGCTAGCTCTCACGCTCGATCTAGCCGCGACGATTCGATTGCCGATACAATTTTGCGATTCAAAAAAAAAAAAAAAAAAAACTCATCAGAGAAGCGTTTCGATATCAAATCGAAACGTGTGAAATAAAGTTTCAAGTGTCAAAACAATTTCGCGACTGCGAAATGTTTTCGCGATAATCAAATATCAAATCGAGGAAGGTTCTTGAACACTTTTCGAATTTCTCACGCGCGCTTCATTGTGAATCGATTCGAACTTCGACGCGCCGCGCAACGAGAAAAGGCTATTATTGAGCGATCGTTGTCTGATTTACATCAATCGAACGTTCGGGGCGAACGGATAGATACGCAACGATACAGAGTCTATGTGTATCGGCGCACGATGTACCGTTTCGAAGTCCATTTATCATAGTTAGGAGGCGGTTAACGAGTGACAGATTGGATCGGTGTGGCTATTATTCAACGATCGTTCATACATATAGCGATTTATCTCGCGGGACTTCGAGACTCGTCGCGCCGAAGACGTGAAGACGCGCCCGTGTAAAGACCGTGTCGTTCGAAATCGCTTCGTGTACTCGCCACAAAAAAAAAAAAAAAAAAAAAAAAACGCCTCGACACGAGTCGTCGCGTACATACACCGCAAATCTGTCCCTCAAATCGTGATCGACACTTGACAAATTTTTTTCCCCGTCGATTATTTATCGACCGTGTTGCGACATGTCGCGGGAACCGGTCATCGGTTACAACACCGAGCGCCCGGCCCGGTCTCGAGAATCTCGTTACACCCGCGGGAGAAAACGCGCGAGAGAGATATACGCGGCGTGATAAATGCTTCTATCTATAAGGAAACATCGTGGCGAACTTAGCGACGGGAGAGGGGGGGGGGGGGAATTTTTTGTGTTACGTGACGTGTGTGGATGGTAACGTACATAAAAATTCATAGAAGCTTATATTGCTCGTAATGGATTTTCATGAATAACATAGTCGAAGTGTGATTGCACTCCTGAGATTGTAATGTGTGAATCACATTGTGTGTGCGAGTTTGATTAGAGGGACGTTAGCCGGAGAATATGATAAGTTAGTATGAATTTATTATAGAATTTTTTATCAATAGAGGGCGGCGCGCTAAATCACATACCTTCTCCTGAGGTCAATATATCTCCCCTAGAATCACAAGTGTCACTTTTCTGACGCGGAAGATAAATTCAATGCGGAGCTTAATCTAGCGCGCGCGATGTGACCGTGGATTTTTATTATATACCTTTCTCTCGATGACGTCGGACGCGCGAATTCCGAGTCCATCGACGAAGACCACCCTCGAAATCACGTCGACCTTCCGCCCCAGTGCCGATACAATGACGAGGTCACGTGCATTAGCATTCCCCTCGAGGGCCGCCACGTGGCACTGTCGGTGAGCACACGTGTCGCGTCAACCGACACATCTTTCGTTCCTCCATGGGAAACTCGCTTCGTGCCGAAGTACGGCATCGTTAAGGTCATTAGGCGCGTTCTTCATTTTCTTATTACCGCGCGCTCTCGTGCCTCTCGCTCACGTCCGCCCTCGCGATTATTTCCCGCGGAATATAACGTAGGTGCGAACGATGGATGCAAAACTACTTATTTCTCAATTAGCCGGACGATTAATCAAGACCGCGGGTTCTCGACTTAGATGAAGGGACGATCGTGTAGCTCGTTTTAACGAAGATTAAAGGGGTGGCCGAGGGTCGCCTTCACGGACACGTCGATCCCTATGCGGTCTGCTCCGACGTTTTTCAAACTCGAAGGAACATGGCGCACGTGTCAGAGAACATACGAGATACGTTGTCAGTGGACTCTTGCTCGACAAAAAAAAAAAAATTGTGCGAGAACACAACATTTGTAATAATAACGTTCAGAAAAGCTAGTATGTTTCTCACATTTGTACAAAAAAAAAAAGAAAAGAAAAAAACAGTTTCTAATTTTTGATCCAAAAATTGTATTAGAAAAAAAGTGTAATAATTATCAGTTTGTTGAAATTCTCATTAAAACTGCTCGACATTGCCAATAATAACGTATTCGTTTGTCGCTTAGTAATTATTTGCGCATTATCGAGAATCGTATCGACTCATTGATTTCCCGGCAATGTCGGGGAACCTTAATCGATTCTTCTCGAATCAGAAGCGGGGGATGAGCTCGGTTATAAATGAGATATTATTGTATTTATTCGGGATATTTTTTCTCGACAATATATATGTATTTTCTTCTCCAGACAAATTTTTACCGTTGTAATAAAACAGATCTTATTTCCTTTCGCTTCTTAATTAATCAGTAACCACAATTAAAAGCTAGGGAAATAAAGAATGTAATTTATTCTACTTCAAAGTTTCGCTAGAAGAGAATCATTAGAATAAATTCTACTAAAATAAATGAATACGTAAAATTTATTACAGCAACGCATATTTTCCGCTATAAAATTGTAATTAACTCCTTCCGAAATCAACCGGGGGTCATTAAAAGCCACGTTATTTTCGACCGAAAATAGGGGAAGCTTGTCGTTTAGAGGTTTCCTGTTGTTTAGATTTTAACCAAGATGGCCTACTACTATTTCATTATTCAGCCAGCCCCGATGTAGTCCGGTGTGTGTACGTAGTGGAGAAAAAAAAACAGTTCTACTCGAACTGCGACACATTGCCACCAGGATTTATCTACCGGAAAGAAAAAAAAACTTGTCCCCTAATAGATTTAGTGCGCTGCGCGGTCCTCCAGGTTTTTCCCCCGTGTATATTTGTCGATACTTCCCCTCTTCTCCTTCCTCTCTCTTCTCACAATGTTGATGTTTGCGGATTCGTATGCATTGTGTCCCCTACACCTCCGGAAACGCGGGGGGGTTCGCGTACAGGTTTATCACGAAGACGGAGTGGTACACATAACGCACGGCGAGAAGAGGAGGGGAGAGAGTGTATCATCGTAATAAGGGAACAGCTGACAGTGGCACATACTACGCAGCTAAAAGCAATTATGAAGCTGCCATCTCTCGCCTGTTTCATACATACACACACATACACGCGCACACATATTCTTTCTCTCTCTCTCTCTCTCTCTCTCTCTCTCTCTCTCTCTTTCTCTTTTCCCTTCCCTTTTCAGCGCTTCTCCTTCTTCGTTCGGCCCTTGCCCCCTTTCACCGTTCCACAGTTCTGAGCTCGCCCCCGTATGTTTCTCGCTTGCTGACTAATATCCATCTTGGTTGCCTGCTCCACGTTTATGTGCCACTCACACGCACGTGCGTGCGTGATTCGTAACGCGCCGGTCAACAAGGTGCTAATAATGCATTCCTCGACACGTGGTACGACGCGTTCTTTGTAACACTCGTTTGCGTGGAATGAGCCAACACATTGATACACGAAAATAATGACGCGCCCGGAGTGTTTCCGAAATTCGCGCGACTCGTGAGCAATAAATCTGCGCGTCTGTTGAAAAAAAATCTCGTTTGTCTCAACTTGAATTTATTGCGCAAAATCGTTCTCTCTTAATGTAAAACTTTATTTTTTCAACAAATGTCACACGAGTAACTCGCGAAAATTAATACAAATGTGTAAATCACATTCAGAAATACGAGCGCGTGCACTCAGCGTTCAATAAAATACGACGACAAAGAATATGATTAATTCGAGAATATATTAGGAAATAATTAACGACGGGAACGAGAGAGACACGAAAACGAATTTGCATGTGTGCGATTATGTAAGAAGTAATCGCTGCCGAAATTACTCTAACAGTATATCTGATGTATGTTCAATGCCCAGGGGAAACTCATTATACAAACAACTCTCTTTAATGTTAATTACAATAAATCATAAGCTCGGTCTTTTATATGTAGTTAGTAGATCGTACTTCCTTTACTTCGTCGTCGTCGTTCTTTTGACTATGAGGTCTGTAAACTTTTAGATTTAGTGAAGTATAATACCTGAAGGTGTTATGATAATTAAGGAAGAGGTAAAAAAGAAGAGAAGTTCTCCACTGGAAACAGTTAAACGACCTTCTCAAAGGACAACTGACCGAAGTAGCGAATAGCGCCGTGGCGCTGAGAAAAAGAAACGGAGAGACGTGCTCGTTTCTCCCGATCGCTTCTCAAGTGGCCACTTCTCGGCAACTCGGCGAGATTCGACTCACGGAACTCTCTGGAGACTGTGCACGCGCATCGTGCAACAACGCCGCGCGGGTCGAGACTCGCGTTCCAAAAACAACTCTCCCGCTTGTGACGCACGCACGGGTCGCTTAGTAGGTTCTCTCTTCTACGAGAGAGTCGCGTCTCGAGACCGACCACTTGCTGGCCAGATGACAGGGACTCATGTGTCTCTTCTCTGACGCATGGTTCTCGTCTTCGTGGGCGCGCTGTGGGCGAGAGAAAGAGAGAAAGAGAACAGAGAAGAAAGAGAAGGGTGAAATCGAGGGGGCGGAAGACCACGTGGTCTGCGTTGTGTTTCGAGAGAGATCTCTCTCGCTCTCCCCTTTCCGCTGAATCCCCGCGCTTATATGACGACGTTCTTCTTTCTGCATTTTCGCTTCTACTTTTTTTCGCCGACCTTACGTGGTTTGTCCCATTACCGCGATGAGCCGACGATGAAAATTACGTCGTCGTCGTCGTTGTCGTCGTCGTCGTCGTCGTCGTCGTTGTGCAGCCGTACAGCACGTCACGTAAACTCATAACCGAGCGCTACTCAGGCTTGCTGGATGTATGTGTGCGCGCGCGCGTGTGTGCATACGTGTACATAAACGTGCTCGTTTTGCTCGTCTCGCGAAGCTAAATGCGCCACCGCCTCGAAAACGCTGCGACGTCACGGGCATTGACATCGTACGCGTCATTATAGAAGAGAACCTCTTCGAGAACAGCGAGGAACGTATTGCGGATAATTAAATCAGCTTTTTTTGCCGTCGTCAGTCATACTCTTAATAAAGTACCAACAGCGCTGTCAGATATTTATTATTCAAACGGTAAAATCAGCTTTTTTTTCGCAGTATTTTAATTTTAACGAAATTCTCGACATCTAATTTACCCCTCTTTTATAATAAATCGCTGGAGGGAATATAGAACCACAGAGAGAAAGAGAAAGAGAGAGAGAGAGAGAGAAAAAAAAAACGGGATTGCCGTACCGGAGAACACGAGTGATGGAATGTGGGCTAGATTTTTCTCCAGATGCCGAGCATGTGCGCAAGTTTCTGAGACTGGTGCGTTGCCGCGCATCGAAATTGGCGAGCGGACGAAATCATATCTCGGTTGACGAATCCCCGACGGGCCTGTCAGTTTCAGGCCTTTTGCTTGATATTTTTTTTTTTTTTTTTTATTCTCTTTCTCTTCGTTCCGTATCCCTTATGTTAGCTCGTTTCTGCTGCGGGATCGGCCGATGCATTGAAACTCAAGACCCTTGAGATGGCCATTCAAGGCATCTTTCTTCTTCTCCTCTTTCTCTCTTCTCTCTCTCTCTCTCTCTCTCTTTTTTCTCTGTATGTGTGCCCGGTTCTTCGGGCTCTATATAAAAAGGATCGAGAACCGAAAGAAAAGGCAGTCCTTTCGATGTAGGATGCCATTCAAGTTATTCATTCGGATCTCGCGCTCGTGGGGGAGGACCAAGCACCGCCGACCGGTTGAACGAATGTCGAGGTAAACCGGCTACAAGAAGCGCAGAAAATCACATCTCGTCATGAAACACGTAAAAACGTCATTGTCGAGAGAGTCGAAAACGAACACGGTCCACACGTTTTCTCTCAAAGGATTCTCCAAAATATTTCTGGTTTACATCCTGGTTAAAAGGCGCGCAACTCTCTACCTGCACATTCTTCTTTCCGATCTGACAGAAAGACGTTAATTCGAGAAGCTGAGTGAGAGAAATGTGTTGTAATGCCACAAAAATCTTTGCCGGCTTTCGAGAAGGAAGTTTCTTTCAACTAAAAAACAGAAAAAAAAATTATTTTGCTTCACAACAGATTGATTTACGAACTGAAACCACACACGCACACACACACACACAAAAACATATGTGATAATAAAAACACAGTCATCATCATTACTATACAACTGACCGTTTTACGAGCTCGATCGTTTAACTTCACACGATTATATGTTTTCTACTTGCCGTCATAAATTCGCTCTCACTGCGCTTCTTATCGCGCAATCATTGCAAAGTCTTTAGCTCGACCGTTTCGAAATCATAAGAGAGAAAGAGAGACGCGCGAGCGCCTCGTTAATTTTCGCACGTGCTTTTATAAGTGTGTATTTATTACACCGTTCCGCGTAGTTCAAGAGCTGTGAATCGCGCGCAATTATTTGATAACAATAACAGAGAATAAAGTCAAAGAATTCTACAAATCCTGCGAAAAAAGCGTGTGTAAATAATCACAATCAGATTTTCTCGATATTGATTGTTGCCGCTTTTATTTCGACGCTGATTGGACGTGTTTCTAGGATGTGTTTCTCGAGATTCATGTCGTACATATCAAGACGCAACGAAGTCGCGCTCGAACGACGCGAGGCACTCCGCGTCTCTTATGAGGTACGCGAAATTCATGCGATTGAGAAATGAGAAGATTTTCATGGAGCAATATCTCAAAAACAACTGAATCGATCACTTTCGTTTTAGTCTCAATCGCTACAGAACAAAACACTAAAAAACAAAAATATTCTTGCGTTTTTTAAAGTCACGTGACAGAGAAAAGAGTAAAAACATCACGTGACTAAATATATATATTACACATATACTACGCTAAGGTCACTGACCTTGGTCACGTGATTACGGTGAGGTCACTGACCTTGGTTACGTGACTGCGGTGAGGTCACTGACCTTGGGCACGTGATTACGATATATATATATATATATATATATTGTGCTAGTCATTCAAAAACCGTAACGATGTTAAACAAAGACGCAGGCACAAAGAAAACAACAAACATTCCGTTCACTCGGTTTAGAAATTCCGAACCAACCTTTATCGCGACTAGTTTCGAAGTCTTCTTCGAAAGATTAACGGATCCGACAGTCGAAGATAATCGTTACGCGCGAATGATTAAGATGATTATATTAATGACCGGGCCGCTAATTAGATACAATTAGAAGGTCTGTCGCGCGGGCAATTGAAGACTCGGGGTCAGACGGTCGATGCGTCGAGAAAGAATCGTTCAAACTTAATGCTGCGTAATAGTATCCTCTCGAGGAAAGAGCTCTGTGGATTCCCAAATGGTTGAGCGCGCCCCTTCGTCGGTCGACAGGGCGAGAGATCGATCGTCTAAGTTTAAACGAGATGAAGCCAAGTTTACCACTACTCTTTGTACGCGCATTTAATATGCTTCTTCGACTCTCTTGCTCTTTTAGATTCTCGGTCCTAGTTTGTTTAGGTTGGAGCGTACTGCTGTGTGTATCGAACGGAAGATATAAAGTCGACAGAGTTTAGTTCTGTGCTTTTTAGTTCTCTGTACGCGGCGTTTCTCTACATACAATTAGCTTTAAAAAAATATTATACGCGATAAAAAAATATATATGTTACCGCGTAATATATTTGAAAACATAATAAAATTAAAAAAAAAAAAAATACGTACACACGTATATTTTATTGTGTGTAATATTTTTTTACCAATTATTATACAAATAAAATAACTACTTATATGTATAAAACGCGCATTCAGAGCTACAATACAATATAACACATTCAACGCTTGCGTATATCTTTGCGCGGCAGAAAGAGAAATCCACGCTCGCGCTATTTCATTGCGTTTAACGACCGTATTGTGAGCGGGATGCGAGGAGAAAGACATTAGATGGACAGGAAAGATAATCGGAACCGATAGTCGAGGTCTCTTTCATCGCGCGCACACCTCTCGAGAACGCAGCACCACGCACCGTTGATTGTGCGCGCACAATGCAATGTGCGTGCCGATTAAAACGTATGCGAGAGAGAAAGAAAGAGAAAGAAAAAAAAAAAAGAGATCGACGGGTCGCTCGTTCGTTTTGTCGTCCCGGCGTTCGATTCTCGAGTGACGAATCTTCAAGTGCGCAGCGAAACGAGCGCACGGCGATTAAGCACGATCTCGCGTCGATCTCGAATCCCTAACGACGATTACCGACGCTGCTTGCGCCGCTTTATCTATCTGTGCCGTTGATCATCAATCGACGATGGGAATATCGACGATGTGTAGTTCCGAACAATGCGCGCGATTTACGACTTCTCGAAACTCGCGCTTGCCCCCTCGCGCCTCCGGTTCTTGATAGCGCGGCATCAAGTAGTCGGGTATAAGTGCTGTTAGCGAATTTACGGAGCGCGCGATGGGACTAAGTGTCGATTTGGCCGCGTTCCACGTGGCGCGCGCTCAGATATTTTCAGATATCCGTAATTGGCGTTGAGAACTTGACGATCGCGGAAATTACCATCGCTTCTGTTTACGATTCCGAAAACGATTTTGCGCGAACGCATTTGTATAAATATATTCGGAGCAACGCGCACACGTACAAACCCCAATACCACTCCGTAGAATCGTCTCCGTAAGAAGAATTCTGCTCCTGGTCCGCGCGCGCGCGCGCGTTCGTTAAAAAGAAAAATTCCACCACCGCCCACGAGGCTCGTTTAATACCGAGGGTATAGAAAAGACGGAGGCATTCTCGAGTGCCGGCAGCATGTGTTTCGTGCCGTTTTTCAGCGGCTGAACATACGGCTTCTTTCGTCCGCAAGACGACACTAAACCAAAACCGATGACCCGCGCGAGATTCCGGGTTACGAAAACACACACGGGCGCGCGATACACACGGAACCGGGAAAACACAGCCAAGTCGTGTCTCGCTGGCGCCTTCGCGCGTTCCACGGCTGAACGGCTGAAAAGAAATATGCTGGCTTGCCTGGCTGACGGCTGATTAATTTATCTTATTGCGTGTTTAACGCGAACGCCTTTAGCGTCCATGTGTCGCCTGTGTGTTGCGTACGTGTCGAGTGAAAAGGCGAATTTATACTCTTTAACGATCGTCCGAAATGAGTTCATCAGTTTCGTGTAATATTTACGTTCTCACGAGGCGTATCGCGCGTTTCGAGTGTACTGTATTTTTTTCAGACATAAATTATATAGCCGAAATATTTTATCAAAAGGCAAATAAATACATATATATATATATATATATATGTATATATAGGATGAAATAAACATGGTTAATTTTATCTTTAATGTGATGTGTGTGCGATATCTATATATAACTCATTCGAAATGAGTTTATCAGTTTTGTGTAACATTTACGTTTTCACGAAACATATCGCGCGCGTTCGAATATATTATAATTTAAGACGTATATTTAAAAACTGAAATATTTAATGAAAAAGTAAATAAATATATACGGGATGAAATAAATGTATGTAATTTTATCCTCGATATGGGACGTGTCTGCATAAATGTTTTTTTATATTCTTTGCCATAAATCTTGCGTAAAAGTTTTAGCTTGAATTTTGGTTTTATTTCAAAAAGATGCGACTTCCACCGCTTTGGCAATTTTTTGTATTTTTGTTTTTATACTGCTTTGGAAAAGCAGCGAAATTCGTCGAGCGACTTTTCGTTTGTTCTTTCTTGTAGAAAATATATTCGTAACTTTTTCGGCTTGCGATATTGTACAAAATAAAACATTTTCTCGCTCGCTCGAAGAACTTTGTTTTAAAATAAGGTTGATAACGTGTGACGAGTGAGCGCAGCGCACCAAGAGCGGACGAGATTCCGAATTCGGCTCGCGCGTGAAATCCTCTCTATTTATAACGAGCTCGCGAAGAGGCTATGCGTCAAATCCTCTCTTACCCCCTGCGGAGAAACCACTGGCTCAGTCGTCAGTGACAAAGGCGACCCGCGCGAACGACCGGGTTCAGAAGTACCTAAACATGCGTGTATGCGCGTACTTCCCCGGCGTTGCAGAAGCCGCACCTGCACGCGCGTCAACTAACGACGCGAGCCGGCCGCGTTCCACTTGCGAAACTGCGCAGTGGCCGTTGTTCGTTAGTAGTCGTCGTCGTCGTCGTCGTTGTCGTCGTTGTCTTTTTCATCTTCTTCTCTTCGTCGTCGTGGTCGTCTTCTTCTCTTCGTGCGAAGGCTTCGGTGCGCAAAAGAGAACGCGTGACACACTGGGAAACTCTGAAGTGCCCTGCCTCGCCCCGCGCACCCCTAAACGCTCGTCTTCGAGAAAGAGCCGCGTATTCTTCGAGAGGGATATATCTCCCGCTCGGTATTAGAATTAGATAAATATAACTTCGCGCGGCGCGCGCGCGCGTTTGTGTGTGCGGAATACGCGGCGGACTGCGCGGGAAACCGTGTATTGCGTGTTACGCGCGAATACGATGCAGTTGCGAACTGTCGGGGCCTGGCTTTTAGTATATCAACAACTTTGATGAGTTATCTTTCAGTCTTTTATTAACCCACATCGTTCTTATATATACACATAGCGTACTTCCCAGCATCTAAAGATATTCCAGTTTTTAATTTAACGCACACGCAAGTGCGTTTTTTGTTTATTAAATAATTGGTTTCCATAAATTTATAATTTCGTTAAATATGACAATTAAACCAAAATTTATTGCACCAATAATACGATTCTGTAAAGTCGTCGTTTTTTTGTAGCTACAATATATGGTAATTATGCAGTTATACGGACTATTTTCCGATCTCAACAATTTTGACATATGTTATTAAGGTCACCTCCCTGAATAATAATATGAAAGTTTTATCCGTCGCTCATTGTTTATAAAAAA
>NW_018020589.1:544089-557392 GCF_002006095.1 Pseudomyrmex gracilis | reverse complement strand
AATCATCAAACTTTTTTTGTTCATAACTTTTTTATAAACAATGAGCGACGGATAAAACCTTCATATTATTATTCAGAGAGGTGACCTTGATAACATATGTCAAAATTGTTGAGATCGGAAAATAGTCCGTATAACTGCATAATTACCCAATATATATTTTTTTTTTTTATTAATGCTGGTACATCACGCGAATGATAATAATAATAATAATAATAATAACGTTATCTTAGAACGACGCTTTAGCGGACAACTCATAAAGTATACGAAGTATCAATCGCGATGCGCAATCGCTACCTGAATCATCGTTACGACGGGTTGATTGGTCTCTCGGAGTGAGAGCGGCCGAACGATTCGTCGGCGATAAAAAAAAAACAGTTGCGAGCCCTCCTTATCTCGCGGACGCGTGTACGCGTTAAATTAGAGTGCCGTGCTCGTTGCTCGCTTTAAGTGCACCTACGAGGTACAAGAAGGAGCCATTGCGGCAACGCGACACGCTCTTAAATTACTCGCGACTCGTTGCTTCGGAGGGGAGAGAGAACGAGAGAGGAGAAGAGAAGAGGCGCAACGCGAGAACCTTCGCCCGATCGTATACAAGCGAACGTCCACGGCCGCGTGGCTCGTAACTCTTTTTCCCTCGTTCGCCCTCCTCCGTTTCTTCCTCTCTGTTCCCCTCCCCCATTTCTTCTCAACAGCGAGTTCTCTCGCTCTCCCGACGAACAGCCCAACAGCTGTTCGCGCTTTGACATGTCACTGGCCTTGCCCGCTCGCTTCGCCCGCTCCGGTCTCCCTCGTTTGCCTACTCGGCCATTTATCCGCGGCTCCTTCTCTCTTTTCTTCTTCTTCTTCTTCTTCTTCTTCTTTTCTTCTTCTCCTTCTCTCCCCCACATCGCCGAGTGATTCACGTGTGTATTCACGTGCGCTCTCGCGGCGCGTTTCTTCGCCGCTCAGGGACAGGCGCGTCTCTTATCTTTCTCAAGGAGCCTTTTAGTTGCGCATTACGCTCGCGGCCGAAACATGAAATATCGAGGACTGATAGACGAATGATATTCCAAAGTTACAAAAGTTGAAATCTTTTTGCCGTTTTGCGATCGAATTTTTATTTCATGGGAATTTTACGTATTATTATTTTTTTTTATAGCTAGAATACAGAATTTTTCTTTTCAGTTGTAGATAATTCCCGATATGCGAGAGGCAATTTCGCTTTTCGTTTCCTCAATATATTCACCTTGCATGCGTATATCGCGTCATCGGATTTTAGCCCTTAGTAGGTCCTCAGGTCGAGGGGACATTAAAATGGCTCCTCTCTCCCTTTCTATACATCTCTCTCCATCTTGCCCGTCTCCTCTCTTTCCTCCCTCCCCCCACGCTATCTTTCGACAAGACCTGCCTCTCGTTCCTCCGGTTTCCTCCGCTGACTTCTGCATCTCGCTTTTGCGCCGCTCCTTCCTATCGAGAAGTACATAATCCTGAAGGCCTAATAACATATTCCTCCAGGGAGAGGGAGAGCAGGTACGAGGGGGGCAACACGCAGGCTTATATCTCCCATCGCCGCGCTTCGCCGAGAACGCGAGGGCGAGAGCTTGTCCACCCTCTTCTTCGAGCGGGTTTTACCCCTCCGATCCAATTCCATCTATCCGTAGGGGTCGTCGACTACCGTGGCCCGGGAGGGTGGGAGGTAGAGAGGGGAAGCGGAAACCCGAGGGATGCCATGGCGCGGGCGACCCTTCCTGCCCCGCTGCCTTCATTCTTCCCCCTTTCGCGTCCTGGCCGCGCCATCTCGACGGGGATGGAAACGTCTATCGAAGGTCACACGAAATTGGGTAGTTCACGGGCTATTACCTTGGCCGATCGCCGCTAACGATAAATTTCGCTATGCGAGAGGAGCCGCGTGGACGGAGTAGTTTTTGCCACCGCAGCGAAATTTCCCCGTGGTTTTGCGAAACTCTTCCAGCATTTCGTACACACAACAAATCGTTTTTTTATTTAAAAAAAAATTATACTAATAACCAATTTGCGAAATTATCGCAAAAAATGTCACTTTGACTGTGAAGTCTGAGCCTGAAACTTCTCGCTGTAATCTGTTTTGACTCGAATTAGAAACGGATTACGAATTTTTTAATGAAATCAACTGTTGTGTTTGAAATTCGCATTTCGACGCGCAAAATTATTACTCCTTTGCTGAACTTGACACTATCTGAAAGTCTGACATAAGCCCAGCTATACGTCATACATTCATAATGTGGCGGAATAACTCAATATTCGAGGACGCTGGCAACGAGTGAGATTCACCCGGCCCCGGAGTTTAGGGACGCTGCTAATAAATCAGAGTATCGGCTAATTTGGTTATCCGCCTCTCAGTGCGGTCCTTCTCTCCTTGCTTCTCTTATACGCAACGTTCCTTCTTGCCTCTCGTGCCCCCGGGAAAAGTCCTTTCGACGCTGGAGAGAAAAGACCGTCGAGCAAAATTCGTTTCTCTCGCGCGCATTAGCATTTTAATGAATTTCGGCTTCTAAAGTTCGAACTTTTTACGAAACGACAGCGAAAGAGAGAGAGAGAGAGAGAGGAACCGCATCGAATTCAAATGTGGGTCACACTTCGGTCTCGGAAGGACCGTCGATAACAAGCGACTAATATTGTCTACACAATTATGTTACATTATTCCGAGATAATTACATGACACATTTGACATTAATCATTATTATACACGCTCTTCCAAAATATCGTACAAACGCGTGAAATAGTAAATAAAATTTGTGTTTGAGAATTGGTCTCTCAAAATATCGGATAAAAGAAAGCTCTTTTGTGCGTCTTCGTCGTGCACAATAGCTACGATATTGTTAAAGAAAGGAATTTAAATCGGTCAGACCCACATCAGCAATTTTAAACTATGTGGATGCGACATGCGAAATTTCAGGCCGTGAATATCACGCGCCGCCGACAACGCGGCGCTTAATGTGTTAATCTGGACGCACGCTTTCATCCTTATCAATTACCATTACCGTCGGCTGTACCGCTCCCGGTTAACGAGACAAATATTAGCTCGACAAATATTAACGGCAACGACTTTGCGCTAGAAATCTTCGCGCTAATTCGCGCGCGCGCGCGCGCACGCGACACGTGTGACGGAGAATGTATTCTCCGAAGAAACGAGCGAACGTTCGTTCTCAAGCTTGCGCGCGTAAAAACTAGAGAGAAGCCATTTTTCAGTTTAAAACCGTAAAGAGAGACGGAGATCGTTGCTCTACGAGAGCTCTAGGAACAAGCCGTGAAAGCGTATGGTTTTTTTTCTTATGTATGTTTTGCGCGCGCGCGCGCACACATCAGCACGTGTTAAGCATTCACGAGACATACGACGGATGCGTTTGTATGCGTTGACTATTTCCTCCGAGATTTTACTCGGGTCGGCTCGTTGCGCAATTTGAGCGCGGAACGGCATATGGTTTCATTCCGAGCGCTTTTGATAGCCCGAGCTGTCGGATATCTAATTCCTCGTGCGGCGACCGAGAAACGGTCGTGGACTCGTGAAAAAGTGCGACAGCCCGGGGATCCCGCGTCGTGTATACGACGGTAATTCGCGCGGGCACGTAAAAAACGACGCGGAGGCACGTGTAAACCGTAATATACGGGGTGAGACGGTCGTAACGTGTCGCGTATATACGAGACCGGCGGAGGGCGGGAAGGAAGAGGCGGGGGAAACGAGGTGATATTATGATACATTATTAAAGGGCGACCCTTTGCGAGCGCGCGCACACGCTGTCACTCGGGTTGTCGCACCCCTCGAAAACTCGCTCGCCGTTTTGTCCCTCACGTCTTCATATTTTTATCTTGCGTATTTAAAAATTGTCGGAAAGTCGCAATCAATTTTTTTTTTTTTTTTTTACATCCCGCCTTAGAGGGAGTAAACGCGGGATTTCGCGCGCGTTTATCCATTTTGTTTAGATACGGCGGGCGACGTAATAACGTCGCAGATGCGATTTTCCAAGCGACTATAAATTCGAACAGTCTCGCGTGTTATTACATCGCGATTGGTGGAAATGCTCGGCACTTCGAATTTTACGGCTTGAAGTTTACACTCGAGAAGAATCGTCGTCGCGAAAAGAGCGTTTGCGTGACGCGTGTTTATAACTAAAGTACATTTCTCAGAAGGTTAATATGCGCACAACTGTGCTCGCGAAGGGAAATTACGACGAAAATTACAAATGTTGATCTCCCGGACGAGGATATGATATATTTCGGCTACGCTCGCGACACGACGGTTACCGCTCGTGTAATCACTTATAAGAAATGTCAGTCGTGCGCGGATTTAGTGTCAGTGATTACTCACTTTCATCGTTCGAGAGCGCGCTCGGTGGTTATCGACGATAACATTAATCTCGACCTGCTTGAATATTCATACGTACGTCTTAAACGATACTTGTTAACTTTACTTCGTTCTTTGCGTACTCGCTGATCGCGGACGTGCTTCTTCTTCATTTGTAATATGCAAATATACAGTTGTAAAATTTCCGAATACATATTGCCCCACTTTATCAGCTCGGTTTAACGCACGCGAAAGTCGTGTAGATTATCAGTTTCAATTTTCAAGCAAAACTAGCACAACACAGGCGCGCGCTATTATTGTTTTTATTTTGACGTGTAGTGTCAGTGAACACAAGCTGTCACCGCGATGACAGCTAGTACATACGTCTTACAAACCATATACTACACATTAGAGAGATGTCAGTTATAACGCATGAAAAATCAAAATCAAAAAATAATGAGAGGGAGGAGTGAAAAAATAACATGATTAAAGTCACGTGATTGTATTTTAGTCACGTGTCATTAAAAACGTGACTAAAGTAAAGTCACGTGACAGGGAGTAGTGGAAAAACAACACGTGACTTTACTTTGGTCACGTTTTTAATAACACGACTATAGTCACGTGTTTTTCCTCTCTTCCCTGTCACGTGACTTTATTTTAGTTAAGTTTTTAAAGACACACGCTTTTTCTAGTAGGATGTGTCACACTTGCTTATTTGTTTTTATTTTAATTTATTTAAGTCCGCTGTTATATTTGTTTTTTGTTTTTTTTTTTACGCGATACGGAATTGTTCGAATCGCATGTTCGTTCCCTCTCGACGCGAAAAGCTGGCTCGAAAGCCATCAAGCCGCGAGTGGTTTTATCGGCTAATTTCCCGCGTGCTTGGTATTAGCTCAGGGTGCTATCGATATGAACGGCATAACACCACCCTTCTGTGATTTCCTTTCGCGATACCTACGGCGTCGCCGTTATCCGGAATGGCCCGGATTTTATCTGAGCCTGGTCACGCGGAAGCGTTTACTGTTAGGCTCTGATTGCGACGGTCTCCCGAGACAAGATAACGCCCGCAAACGGCAGTAAAAAGATCGTTAATCAACACGCTTTAACAACATCTACGGGTTAATGTTTCATTTTATCGTATCGCACGTGGTCGTTAATGCTCGTGGCATCGATGATACATTTTCCAGAAAATAAACGATAAAAGTATATTTCGTTTCCAAATAATCATCATGATGATCTTTTACTGTCTCGTAAAATTGAGATTAATTCGAATTATGTGTTTTTCTTCGATTGCTGAAAAGTAAAATCGGCGGATCCAAGATCGCGAACGCGAAACATCCGTTGCCGCGTCGTCGTCGTTTTTTTTTTTTTTTTCATTTCGCGTCGGATCTTCGCGACGGATCGTTTTCGCGCCCTCGAACGGAACAGAGTTAACGCGTTATCGTGCATCGTCTGGCGGGCGCAACCACACGGCTTTTCACGGTAACGAGAACATTTGCCGGTCCGCTGGAAGATTACGCCGCGCGCGAAGTCACACGAGAAGCGAAAGGAACGAGACGAGAGAGGGGCGGGGAGAGTGGAAGATAAATTACGGACGTTGCGGGCGTCACGGAAGGTTCCTCCGCGCGCGGCTCTTTTCCTCATGCCGCACGCATTTCCATCTCTCGCGCCTTCGCCAGCTCGAACACATTTCCCGGGCCGTAAAGTCGAAGGGAACAGCCATGCGTGGCCATTAAAAATGTATGTAATTTCTCGGGCATATAATCTTACCGAAAAGAGGGCTTCTGTTCGCGGCGCGGTTCGGTCTGAGGGGCTCGCGTGGAAGTGAACGGCTGATGCTTATTAGGTGCCGCCGTTGTCGCCGTTTCCGAGGGTGAATCCCACCGCCGCCAACGGGGTCGAATTTCGCTCGGAGTGTACTCTCGAGCACATCGGATTTCTTCTCATCCGCAATCAGTCTGCGTTCTTCTTCTCAAGACGAATTCTCGAGTACGATTTCAGTCACGCGTAATTCTCTGTGTTTGCCGCTACGTCAATTGCGATCGTTTGTTTTTGTTTCTTGTGCGTCTAAGATATTTTTTTTTTTTTTCTAATATTCTCGTAACGTTCTGGTTTTCTCCGCGCGTTGCGATTCAGCAAAGTCACGATTGTGCCATCGAATTGACGTAACACACGTGCGCGCCGGCTTTTATGTAATCGGCTCACGATTTAGGCGATCGATTCCTTAATTCCTTGCTTAACAGCGCGCGCTCGCTGTTCTTTTCGCCGGCGTTCTGAATGACTCGCCCGAGGGAGGAAAAAATAAATAAATTCTCCCCTTCTCGCGTCCCGAGCAACACGGTCATACGTACATTTTGGTGAAAATAATTGCCGCGGGAATAAAGTCTCGTCGCTCTTTCTTTTTCTCCTCCCCCGTCCCGAAACTTGGTTTCCCTACGCTCAGGCCTTACTTAGTTGTAAAGCTTTGCCGGATTCTCCCGGTCGCGGCAAACTCTCCATCGTTGCTTAATAGGTTGCTTTGGCTTCCGACTCCTTATAGTTCCACCTGGGTGAGCTCGCTCAGGCGGATTTGGGAATTGGTCGTGCTCCGTAAACGTCAGCTGTTTCCAACCCCCGTGTACTTCCGCGGACATAAATATCAACGCGCTCGTGGATAACGTAACGATCACTTTTCCCTCACCTCCCGCTTCCCTTCCTCTCTTTCTCTCGCTAGTTGTAATTACCTGTTAGCCTCAGAGTCGAGGGATCGGCGGCAAGGGAAGAGATTAGGGAGAACGCTAAGGGAACGTTTATGGAATGCTCGAGATAGGAGCGGGAAGGGAGGATCGTGAGTAATTAAAGGATTGTGCTTGCGTGCGTGTAAGATTCGTTCCCCGGATTCGAGCGGAGTCGTGCAACTCTCAAAGAGTCGAGTTCTGCATCCGCGCGCGCGCGCGCGAGCGAAACTCTTTCAGAGGCATTCGCGACGAAAGCACGACGAAAGGGTGAGATCCAACTAAAATCCATCGTGTCGTTCTCGGTCGTTACTGTTTTAATTAGTTCTGGATGAGTTTTGTAGCTGGGATTATTTTGATGTTATATTTCTGTTCTTGCACGTAATGCGAACGACATCCCCAAAATGTGCGCAAGTTTCTTGAAAAGGGACGGGATGTTGTGAGTTACAACAGTAAATTTCAATTTTTGAAGGATCAAAAGCCTTATTAAGGGATGAGTTTGTGACGTTTTTTCTCGAGGATCTTTTTAGATAAAAGAATCCTGACCTTCGGCTCTGAAAAATGTTGTAGCTCAATTTTCCTCGCGTTCCAGCGTGTTGCGCGCAGGTGAGAATAACACGATCCCTTTAAAAATCCTCTCTCTCTCTCTCTCTCTCTCTCTCTCTCTCTTACTTACCAACTCGCTCACTTATTCATTCTCTCTTTTTCTCTCTTGTTCCCCTTCGCACGATTCTCAACAGAATGACGATGTCTCGGCGAAAACCGTTCGTTCTGGCTTTTTCTCGCGGCTGGTGTCTCGTGTCCCTTTTCTCCTTCCCGGGCGAGGGAAACGGCGAAGGCCGAGTTTCATTTGAGAACGAAACGGATGCGCCCGAGAGATTGCGTTCCCTTTTTCTCCTGTTCTCGTCTCCGTTCTCTCTTCTTTTTTTTTTTTTTTTTTCGTCGGAAGGTTTATTCCGAACCGGGACCCTCGACGATTATCTAATGGAAGTAGAGCGCGCCGGGATGTCAGGGATCGGAGAAAGCCACGGTGGGTGGCATAAAAACGGCGGGCGCGGGGGGAGAACAAAGGGGAGGGGGAACGAATAGACAGATCGACGAAGAAGAGGAACGACGTTCCCAGGATTGCGATCGGCCGAACCTCTTTCGATAACATGACGATTCCTCGAGGGACAATTAAATATTTAACCGTCGTCTTTAGTGGATTTACCGTTCGTTCTCTCGCATGGAATTGTACACGAGAATGTAGTTCATCGAAAATCGAACGGTCTTTTAATTGGAAAAGCAACCGGGCATTTTGTTACGGCCTCTCATTTCGAATAGACCGATACCGGGTTCCTGAGTTTTATTTTTTTGTTTTTTTGTTTTTTTGTTTTTTTTTTTTTTTTAGTTACGAAGAAAGCATCGATCTTTCGTGGGATCGCGTAGAGAATTATTCGTAACGGTGTCTCGCGCATCACGCGAGACTGAGATTTTCTAAAATCTCCGCGTATATACGCGCAGAGAAAAAAGTCGGTCCGCGAGAAGTGACTTTTTAAAGAATGAAGTAACTTCTCGAAAGCAGATTTTTTGTTGCAAAACATACAGAGTGAAAATAAATATATTTTATTTTGTCGAGATAAGAGAGAAAGAAAGGGTGGGAAAGAGAGACAGATCGTGTAGTTTGGAAATCATATACGTTACACTTTGCGAATTACACGTTCGTCGTGAATTAACGCGAAAATTTATCGCATTTACGACGTCATTACGAAATGACGTGAAGCGAGGCCGTTATATGTAACATATAACGAGGGAGAAACTGTCGCGGAAAAAAAAAAAAAAAAAAGAGATCGGACAATTAATTCGCGAAACACACCGACGCTTGGGACGTGCATTTCGCATCGTTTAAGTTGCCGCGCAAGAACTAATGCACGGTAGACTAAACGGTAAAGTGTTCTTCATCCGGCGCTTGTTGTTCCGTCGTAGTCGTTGTTTCGAGCCGGTACTTCATTTTCCACGCTCGCTCGATACAGGTGGACGGAAAAGCGACGGAGACCTTCGCCCGCGCGCGGGAGAACGAGCGAGACGCGAAGAGCGGCGCGAACGTTTTTAAAACGTCAAGTCAGAAGGATTCACTTAACGACTCATAACAGTTAACGAACTGCGCAAGAAGCCCGGGAACCGATTAGATCCGCGTAGGTTCTCGCGGCGCAATTACGGGCTTCTCCGCGCCCGAGGAACGTTTAAAACGTAAAACGCGAGGAGCGGATTTATCGTCCGTGACGATTTCGCGATATCCATCGGAGACGACGGTGGCGAGGGGTGGGGGGAGGGAACGAGGGGAGCCGGGACGAGGCCTTCTTCCATACGGAGGTCAGACCTCTCGTCCCGCCGACGGGAGGGATCCCTCTGGTGCTCGTCGAGCGGAGGATACGGAATGGACAGACACGCGGGAAAATGCAAAACGAGGATAGGCCGTTGACCGTTCCAAGCTCTCGTGGTCTGAACGGCCCATTAACGCGCGTATGGACTTCGCTCGCCGAGCGTATTTGTTCCTGGTTTTTTTTTTTTTTTTTTTTTTTTTTTTTTTTTTTTTTTTCAGCGAACCTCGCGCGTTCGGCCTCTCCCGTGGGGACTCTTTTTACACGGGGTAGATTGGTCGCTCCCGTGGGAATTGTCGCGGACATGCACCACGGGAGCGAGAGATACGGGAAAAGAACGGAAGTAGAAAGACGCGAGACAGATCTACCGGAAATTATGCGTCACATAAATAATTCACGTCAGACCTCACGTCAGGTTGTCAGGTTGTTTAGGGTAATATAAGTATATACAGCTCTTCTTAAGAACGATACCTCGCTTCTGTGCTGATAATCGATTTATCAAAACTGTGTTCTCCCCTCCCGCGTTCAAGTTTAATCTTTAATTCGATCTGAGACATAATTTCCGACGATGTTTAACGTTGTAAATTTGCGGCAGGAAATTTCGTTTTCGTCAAAGAAGGAGCTCGACCCTTCTCAAGGAAAATATACACGCACATACATATATATATATATGTATAAAATATATATGCAAATATATATTTTTCTCTCTCTTTCTCTCTCGCTTTCTCTCATTTTGATAAGAACCTTCGCCTAATCCGCGCTTTTTACTCTCGTTATTTTTTCTAAATTGAGGCGTAACATCTCGCTCATCCTCATTAAGAGACGGAAAAACCGTAACTATCTCGGCCGTGGGTCTCTTTCGTCGAGACGTCACGCTACCATTATCCTCACGATGATCATCCCGTGGGGAACGGAGCGGAGGGAGAAGAGCCGTGAAGGAAAGAGGATAACGACGCGCGTTTACCGCGGCTGGAGAAGAGTATTTCGTCGAAAAAAGCCGGGCGTGCGCGCGTGCCCCCGCCGCGTTATCTCGCGCTGCATAAATCGGCCGAAAATGGAACTTCGGCGCTTTCCGCACAATTTAATAACGCTCACTTCCTCTCTTCCGCCCGGCGCGCCGTTTCCCCCCCCCTCCTCTCCCCCTGCTTTGGTTTTCTTTCCTTCCTCCTGTGACCCCCTTTTTCCGCCGGTTGAAAGAGCGAGAGGCGAGAATGGCTTTTTCTTTTATATCCCTCCGGAATCTTCCCGTCTTCCCTTCCCCTCCGACCGCGATCAGGATACGCTACATCATAAAATACTTTTGTGTTCGCCGGGCGACCGGCGATAATCGCGGTTCGTAAAGCTCGGCTAAATGTTACGTGCAGAAACGACACGATACACGATGCCCGGAGAGGAAACGTTACTTTTCTTTGAGAAGGGAGCGAAGATGGATCGCTCGTGCCGCGCACGAGTGATATACCTCCGCGCTGCTGAAATCAAATTGAAAACATCCGACGTTAGTCAGAAATTTTCGATATGACAAAAAAAAACCGAATTAAGAAATTATCCCCCGAAGTGCTAATAACAAAATTGAATAAACATCGGAGTGTTGTATCTTCGACACAAACATCTGTCAGGTCGCAAATGAGGCGGTCAATGCGATGCTCAACTCGGCAAAAATCAACATCGGATTACGTTTTTGATGTTCACCGCGCGTTAAAAAAAAAAAAAAAAAAAAAAGAAAAAAAAGAAAAAAAAAGCAGTTAGCGAATTGAACTGTTAATCATTATCCGACTCTCTTGTCAAGATTATCGTTAATCATCTCGATGTGTTTACCAACCTCGTCGGGGATCACTGGGATCACATTAGTCTCCTGACGAGATAATACCGAGCGGGCCTCGTACATACATTTTCGTCAGCATGACATTCCGATTGTTCGATAAAGCGCATTCCACGGTGACGCGTTTCGTATGTGTTTAGACGCACAAAGGTCTCGCGGGTCGAAGAGAACGCGATACCATCAAGGTCCCTTGGTCCCGAGTGCTCGTGCGTGCGCTAAACGAATTATTTGTGCTCACGGAATATTAAATCGTGAGAAACTGGTCGATTAGTCGGCCGCACAATCGGCTCTTCACTTCGGGCTCGTTTCAGTTCGTCGAGCGAGCAAACGCGTTTAAATGCCCGACACAGCTGTCATCCGGGCACAATGGTACCCCTGTTTCGTCACCCCGAGGTTTTTTAACAACCACCGCGCCGCCCCGTTGACACGACGTTTCCTCGGCTTGTTCGTCGGTGTGGTGGTATAACGCGCGCTCGTAAAACGCCACGTGTTTTTCCAAAGTAGGTCAGTCAGAATGAAGAGAAAGAGAGAAGGAAGACGCGATAGACCGAGAGAGAAAAAGAGATAGAGTGTCGTTTCGTCTTCGAGCGTGTAAAATGGATGCTGTCGGGAACACGCGCCGCCGAAATCTTCTACGTGGTCACCGCAGAGTTTCTAGAATTGTCGCTATTTATTTATTTCCTCGCTTCAGGTAAATTTCGCCCAGAGGTTCTCAATCTCCCATTTTACTTAACGTGTCATAACAACTCTTTTTCTCTTGTTTTCGATGTATCAAAACGTAAACAGAGAAACTATTTTATAAAATATGTAAAACGTACGTATTCGCGCGATAAGCGTAACGTGACATTCACGAGATTATTCTCGCGATGTCTGATGAACTTTTAATATTACCCGACACGTCAAGGCAAACTCGTTCGATATTGGAGGCCTCCGGCAAAGGACCGCGATGTCGCGTTGTATTCAGCGAGGTTTTGGACCGCCCGCTGGGGGGTGAATGAGGCTACGCGAGCACCCTCCGGATTTATACCCCATCCCCGTGAGCGCGGGCGTCCGGCCGCACCCCCGCTGGTGGCGCCCGCCATAGCCCGAGAAAATTATTAGCGGTTATTACGCGTGGAATGGCAGACGTTGCACTGAAAGCCACGTCGAAGGGGAACGGAGAAAACAGAAACAGGGAAGAGAGGGGCAAGGGAAGCTTGGTGAAAATCGGGGACGAGACGCGGGGGTCACCCGAAAGAGCTCCCTTCGTGTCTGCACGGCATTAAGGACCCGCCGATAGCGCCGTTTTAATGAGCTCGAGCCCTACGTTGCCGCGCTCAGTGCCCCGGCTCTAATTACGCCGGATTACGGTTTTTTTTTCTCAGTCTCGAGCTTGAAATCGAGAAATTAAAAGCGCGTTTGCTTTTTTTTTTTTTTGTTTTGCGCGCGGTGGTATTTTATTTTGATGGGAGCGGAAAACGCGACGAGTAAGTAATGCCGATTTGTCGATCGTGAGTGAGAAAAGCGAACACGTGCAAAACCAGGTTGAAAGAAATAAAAAAATTTTTAGAGAAAGAAGAAATGTAAAATATAGAAATGTTTTTTTCAAAACGTCACGTGAAATAATAATCGAATAAAAAGACTTGCTATAGTGAGAGAGGAGAGAAGCATTTTAATTCTGAAGTCAACATGTTTAATCTTCCGGAAGCAATGTGTTCATTGGAATGTACGCTTGGCTAATTTTTACGATCGTGCTCGGTGTAAACAAGACAGTGAGCAGGACCTTGGAAGCCGACGGACGGTAGATAGCATAAAAATAAAACACCATTGCAACGCTGATTCGTCGCACGTTGCGTGCAACAGCTTCCGTGTTACGAGGCGAATTGCGGAGTATCAATCGGCGCGCGGGTGGCACGTTGCCAGCGAGCGACGATCGTCTTCACGACCTGCTCGCGGCAAACGCGTGACGCGTTTGTTTGCAAATGTATTCGGCGAGACATATTTATTTTACATACAACGTACACGGACACGCACAAATTAAATCTCCAATAAAAAAAAAAAAAAAAAAAAAAAAAAAAAGACATACAATTTTAAGATCGTTTTTATCATTATCCATATCTTGGGGATCTCT
>NW_018020589.1:543979-544073 GCF_002006095.1 Pseudomyrmex gracilis | reverse complement strand
GCGCGGGTGGCACGTTGCCAGCGAGCGACGATCGTCTTCACGACCTGCTCGCGGCAAACGCGTGACGCGTTTGTTTGCAAATGTATTCGGCGAG
>NW_018020589.1:439795-543925 GCF_002006095.1 Pseudomyrmex gracilis | reverse complement strand
CAAAAAAAAAAAAAAAAAAAAAAAAGAACGACATACATTTGTAGGAACGTTTTTATCATTATCCATATCTTGGGGATCTCTGTTGCATATTTCAACGTCTTAAATCGTCGCCCACAAACGTTTCCGTTTATCTGGAATTTTCAAGAACCCGCAGATAAGATAACCGCGCGGATAAGGATCGGACCGGGCATGGCGGCGGTTGCGAAGCATCCCCCGAAGAAATGTCGTCGCTACCTTGACCCCATGCGGGCTACCGCTATAAAGCGACGGGTTGCTGAGGAACCTGGGGATCCCGTGTCGCGGTATATCCCGACCCGTTGGTGTGTAAAGGACGAGCTGCGCTCGCGCTGACAGTTTTAGCACGTGCAATCGATAGATAGTGCTATCCGGGAGGGTTTTCCCCGCGTCTCTCAATGGTACAACGACCGCAGCGAACGGCCGATATCGCGCGATGTCTCAGGAGAATTTACGTGTGTTTATCCGAAGATGGTTGTTCCCTCTTTCCTTCCCTTTCCATCCGTACCCTATGTACACGGCGTGCAAAAACCATCACATTACGAAACACCAACACCCCGTTATGAAATCACAAAACCGATGATGAATTACATTTTTAAACGCTTGCGGCGAGGTGTGTTAATATTCTCTTGGTTTTGTGTTTTTTCTTTTTCTTCGTAGAAACCCGGCGTTATAATTCTCCGATTTTATTGCTCATTTTAAGCGACTTTTATTTCCTCACGAGTTAATTAAGCTTCATGTTTCACTAAATATTTACCAAATTGATATTCAGGACGCCGGTGCGGTTGGCAAGAGCAATCCCGTTTTAATTTCAAACGCATAAAGGGTTTTATGTGCCGAGGTTTTTTTTAGTGCCGGGAGATGTGTGCATATTTAATGCTGACAGTTATTTTATTTAGATATTTTTATCACTAAACACGCGCGGGTTTTACTGCCGCGTGACGACGTTGGCGATTCCGTGTGTGCAAACGAACCGCGCACCGTCGAATCTGCGGGAACGGCGAAACTCCGCGCAAACGTTTATCGCGTATTTCGCGGAGCGTTTCTACGGCCCGCTATATTTTACGAGGACCCGAGACATACGTCGCGCTCTCGCGTTTTCTCCTCCTCCTCCTCCTCACCTCCCCGTCTGTGGGGGGTCTCGAGGTTGACCTATGGAGTAGCTTATATTGGTTTTCGCCCCTGCCGGAGCGGCGTGTCCTTACCCGGGCCACTTCCCGTCGAGCTATTCCTCATTCGGACCTACACGTACGGTTCTCTACGA
Organism: Pseudomyrmex gracilis; assembly: GCF_002006095.1. Lineage (NCBI taxonomy): Eukaryota > Metazoa > Arthropoda > Insecta > Hymenoptera > Formicidae > Pseudomyrmex > Pseudomyrmex gracilis. The sequence continues at coordinate 542,646 of NW_018020589.1, read as the reverse complement.
CGGCGTTACGCGACCGGAAGACGACTTTTATTGGGCACAGTGTTTCACTCGACTCGTCGCCGACCCAGAGCGGGAAGGGACGCCTCGATCGCCATACCCAGGAAATCGCGCGTCATCCTTTACGATCGCGCCGCTAATTTATCTGTCCTCATTCGTAATTCTACCGGAGCGCAGGAAATGAATCCCACCCCTCATCCTTCTCCTCACTCCCCTCCTCGCCCTTCTTTCTTCGTTCTTCTCTCCTTTCCAATCATGTTTAATGTAATCATACGGTTGTATTTCTTTTTACTACATTTATCGTGTCACACCGTACACGTCTCAGAAAATTACATTTTAGAGAAGAGCATAAATTTTCTTTTCTCTTCTTCGCGAGTTTGAACTTCTTCACGCGAACAGAAGTTTATCTCTCTCTTTTTTCTTTTATTTTGTTTATTGTTTTTTTTTCTGAAAATATCGCGATGTTCTTTTTTTTTTACGCTTCTTTCATAAATCTGTCGTTTACTAAATGTGTAATGTCGGAAAATTATTATTTTTTAAATCCCGCGTCCGAAACCGCGTCTGGCTTCCGTTTTCGCAGCAGGAGTATTAAGTTCGAGGGAACTTAATGCTATCGAGCCGAAAGAGAGACCGAAATTCGACACGCGCGCCGGGGAACGTTCGTAATCACGCGAATCAACTCCGACGTCGGCGAATTCGACGACTTAGGTGCCGCTCGTTAATCACGCCGATTAGAGGCGCGCCCGATAACTTCGATCGACGAGAACTCTCTTTGATGTCCTATCCTATGTGAGCCTGTGAGTCCCGCCATATGGTTGATCGAAGCCGTACGGCGGGGCTTGGCTTCCACCAAAGAGATCATTCGAGCGAGGCTTTGAGCGAGATTTGCCACGAGATATTACTCATTCGCAGATCAGAGCGACAAGTGACGATAGAAAGCGATTCGCTCAATCGTTATCGCAATTATATATTGTTTCTTTTCTACAGATCGCGAATGTAAGATTTATATCGCGCAAAAAAAAAAATATTGCGGAAATACTTTACTCAAGGTTTAGAAATTTTTTTAATCAAGAAGCGAACATTTATAGATTCGATTTGATCCTCGCATCGTGCTGCATACGCATCGCGCATTCACGATGTAATAAGATCCTCACAAATCGTACGTGACGACAATTGCCTTTTTTCGCATCGCCGAAGCTCCTTCTATAACAGTTAAGTCGGGCCGAGTCCGAGGGAAAATTCGCGGCGGGCTTCTCTCCCTTTTGAAGAACCCCCCCGAGATCTCTGGAAAGTAGAAGATGAGTTCTTCGGATTTGGGGAATGTCCGCGCACGGAAGAAGGATGAGGAGGAGGGAGGGGGGAGGGGGAGAGTGACGAGATTATTGTACGCCGACGAGGCCGCGAGAGGCGCTGGCGCGGGCTCTCGCGTCACAAGACGCGAGGAATAAGGCGCGGCCCGGCTGATTAACAGGGTCTTATCGTCTTCCAACTGGCAAAGCTCCAATAATCACCTCGAAGCCCCACCAGTTAATCCTGAACTAATTCTCGGCGTGACAGTCCCGCCACTCCTATCACCCCGCAAAGTTCTCTCCGGGGTGGTCCAAGTTTCGCATTCTTCGGCCGCGTTCTCGTTTTCCCGGAACCTCCTCCACCTGGCTGAGATATTTAATTCCTCGCCCTCGTTTGCATTTGATTTGAATTTTTTCAATCGCTCGCTAAAAACCGGGACAACATTCCGATCCGCCCCTCGTTCCGGGATCCGAAATATACCGCCCTTCTCTCTCTCTCTCTCTATCTCTCTCTTTTATCTTCTTTCCTCCGTACGGTACATTTGGCGAAAGGGAACATTAGTGTATTTGCGTTGCAGATGGCCCCCCGGACCAAGCACGTAACTCGTCCCTAAGAAGATCGCAAAGAGGGTGCGGAGAGAGAGCGCGGAACGCGAGAGATTACTTTGAAAATTCGCCGATCACGGTGACGATAGGAATACTCGGTTTTATAATGCGATATCGGCCGTAAATTTTTAGACGCGCATACTCACATTCGCGAGAGAGAAGATAAATTTTTTCGGGTGCGTCAAATTAATCAAATATGACGCGACGGTCTTCGTTCATAATGTAGCGGAAAATATGTAATAAAGGTAATAAAAGGAAAAATAAAGCGCGCGCGCGCGCACACACACAACCCGCATCGTATCTTAATGACGGCGTGCTGTAACCATAATCGTGGACCGCGTAACGACCGTTATTTGTCCTCTCATAATACGGCGATATAATCCAGAGAAACAGTCCTTTCTTCTTTCTCTCTCTCATTTTCGCAGCCCCCTCGTGATTAGATGGACGCGCGTATACACGAGTGCGTCACTGTCGGATGAAGAAGAAGAAGAAGAAGAAGAACAGGAACATCGGTCTTGGGAGCAGCACTGGGGTGGCCAGGCGCTCCGTCGAGAAACAAATGACAGTTGGGAAAAGTTTCTTCCGTTTCCTCGCTCGCCGCGACGCGGCGACGGCCGCGTTCCAGTCTCTGATTTCCTCATTAATTTCACGGGGATCAATACTAATGTCTTTATTTTTTGCGTCCCGTATTCTCTCTCGCTCTCTCTCACTCTTTCTTTCTTTCTTTGCGCGAGAGAAAAACGATCGTCGTTTCACTCGGTCGCTCGTTTCTTTTCAAGCTCGCTTGTCACGGCTGAAAATTTGGTGAACCGAATTAGTTTCTTAACACGACCGCAAAAAGAATCTTCGAAATGTCTTTTAGCATTTGTCTAAAATTTTTATTTTCACGATACACACAATATTTATTATTAATTTTGAGTTATCGCAAAGAGTTATCGCAAGAAGTTATCAGAAGAAAAAGAGAGAAAACTCCTAACATCTCACAGTTACATTACTCTGTGTCAACAAAAAAAAATTTTAAAAAAATTCAAATCCATCATTTAAGTTAACATTTTAGTATTTTGTTTTTTTCTACAAGAGTCTGCACCAAGTTCACGATAATCGGATACAAAAGCATTTCTTCCAGATGACGTCACGAGTATTTCAATCATCCACAGAATCTGCTTTAATAAAATTTCTCACAAGCCTAACAAGCCTATTTCTTGAGATCTATCTTGCGCGATCGATCGATCGACAGATATAGTATAGTATAGGGCGCCGCGACGCTCGGTATCGCGTCACGTCACGTCACGTCACGTCGCATCACATCACGTCATGTCGGGATGCCGCACGTGTCGAGGCGGGTCGCGTGTCGCTGAATGACTTCACGGGTGGCGGCGCGTAACGTCGTACATTGGCGGGTGTACGAGGACAGATTCGTTTCAATGGATCATCTGCCAGCGACAGATTTTCACCCCTCCCTCTCTCCCTTACCCCCTCCTACCCCCAGGAAGAAGAGGCAGCGAGGGAGAGTGGCGGTAGAGCCGCCTTCCGAGCGAGTGCACCGCGACGTAGCAAGAAATTCTACTTTTGTCGCCGGCAGAATGGCGCTGCCTGCGAGAGCCGCGCGCGGGAGGGCGTCGGTGAGGGAAAGAAAATCGGAAGGGAGAGAAAAAAACTCTCTGCGAGAAAAGAGAGGAAAAAGAGAGGTGCGTCCTTACGTGGAGAATGCGTCAGAAACAGATACACACAGAAAGCGAGGCGAGCCCTTCCCCCATTCGCTATCCCTTGATTCGCAACGTCACACGACTATCGCAAGACGACATTTCTCGCGTCTGGATGAGGGGTGAGATCCCGTCGATATATTCCGACAACAAATCTCGCTCGTTTCTAAATATCGCACAGACGATAAAAATATATTTCTGAAAAGTTCTTACTTTCTTCAAAACTTCGGTTTTTTTCTTTCGTTTCGCGAGAGAGCGCGCGCTCAACATAACACAACAATTAATATAAAATATTTGTTCATAATTTTTATTCCCCTCCGATTAAAAATATTTATTCATTATTCTCTGCGCGAATTACCGTGGCGTAATTAGCAGTCGTTCCGTCTCAATGCTCCGCTGCGGAAGAAACGAGCAAAGCGGCGGAGCGTAGAAAAACTTTGGCCATTCGTCCGCGAGCTTCTCTCCCGCGGGTAGAAATTAAGCGCGTCTTTTAAACGACGCGCAAGCGTGTATTGAGCGGGCGAGTTTGGAAGAAGGAAGGAAGTCGGAGCGGTCGCGGATAAAGGAAGGGAAAAAGCTCGAGTCTCGTCATGAGTTATGGATTCTTTATGCTCGTGGCGCGAATCCGGGATGGGGGGAGAGGAGTGGCGGTTACACGGGGATGGCGGCTACGAGTCCGAGAAGTAACAATTACATTCTGCGGGTGTCAGCGCCGATGATTTAAACGCTGACGCGAGAGATCGAGGAGCGAAGAGGAAGGGGCTCGAAGCTCTCTCCCCGGGTGCGCGATTAATTTCGCAAAGGAATTGTTGGCATAATAAGCGCGGCGCTGGCTCGTCTCTTGTGTCGCGCGAGCGCGCTTCTCTTTCTCTCTCGTCGGAACTTAATATAATCTCGCGCGTATCTCATTGATGAAACTCGCGCGCGTTTTGTGATTTATCCGTTTAATTAAAACGCTCGACGCGCGTCGCGTCTCAGATTGCGCGCGTCTCTTTAAATCCACCTTTGCTTTCGAAATACATTTCGTAGCGCGCGCATTTCGCTTTTGTTTCACGAACGACCATTCAATCGTCGCGCCGCGCGAACGATTTCTGTCATCCGACAGAAGTGAAGCAAGGATCGCGACTACACGTGTCGAGAGACACGTTTGAGAATTCAAAGATTTAGTTTTATATCTCCGTGTATTACGTCGATGTTTCTGAAGCGGCGCGCACGGCTTCCCGGAACGGAATTTTCAATTCGCGAGCGATTTATTATCAGATTCTGTTAAACGGGCTTTATTAAGCGTGAAAGGGCCGCATAAATTCGAAACGCGGAGACAGAAACAGACGCCTCGCATTGTAAATCAAGCTTTTTGTCAGAACTCGCGCGCAAGGACCTCGTGCGCTTGCTGTCCGCCACTTTTCTCACCCCCGGCGCGTTCTGGTATTCGTTAGAGTTGGGGTGAGAGTTGGAGACCAAGCGCAAACTACTACGCTCGTCGAACCGGTAGGCTGGAAACGCCGAGGGTGGTTAGTGTACTTGGCAGCCTGCCCGATGGAGATCTATGATTCGAGTGCGGAGAAAGTTCGAGTCGTCATATAAGTAACTCTCGTGGCCTACAAATCGAGTTGCCAGAATCGCGCGCGCGCGATTGAGTTATTATCGCGCACGGATGCTTCCCGAATAATAAGCCCCATTTTTCCCTCGATATATGCACAAGGCTCTTCTTCATTCCCGCCGTGTGCAGAAAAAGAATTAGTTATAAAAACTTATAGTTTTATTGTATATGTAACTAATAATTTTTCCTCCCCTTCATTATGAAACACTTTGTGATCTCTAACGTTTCCAACGTTAAACAATCAACCAACGCACTATTTGTCACACTCAGTCAGTCGGTTAACACGGTATTAACTTCATTATGCTCTGGTTCAACCCCCCGGCACCCACGTCACCAAAGGGGTTTTTAAAAACCGTGGACGGTTCTCGTAGCAGTAGTCGTTTGCCTTAGGATTTACATTGCGCACGACCCTTCTGCCGCAACTCGGATCATCCCCCCAGAGTCTCTCTGGGTGTACCATCTGCCTCCAACCCAAATCCACTCTCTCTCTCTCTCTCTCTCCTCATCTCCCTCGCCAGTACATAATACATATTACGCGGTAAATGGCAGCGAGCGAGAGTAGCGAGAGCCTCGAGTGACGATCGTAATTCTAATTAAAGTCTGCGAGGCGAAACTGGTATGTATATACGTTTGAGAAGTGGTTCTATTGTCTGTTGATATAAGAAATTGATTTCTTCGTTTATTCGTCTGAGAGCGTCGCCTATTGCGACAAGCTGTGTGTGTGTGTGTGTGTGTGTGTGTGCAAAAATCGTCTTAATAATTTCACTTCTCCTTTGGCTTTCGAGAGATCCCATTTTCATAAATTAAATGTCGGAAGAACAATTCGATAATATCGAACGTTCACGGCAAAGAACAACTTTCTGACTGAAATAGTGCAGCTGCGCGCCGTGTGGTTACAGCGTGAATTTCAGTTATCACGCTGCATATCGCGCGCGCGCGCGCGCGCGCGCCGTTGTCGTCGCCCATAAAACGGGACCCGCGTTCATTGTTCGCTCGCGAGAGATCGCAAGCCGTTACCCCCGCAACGCTTGCCGTGATACATTCGTTGCGCTCGTAATATCGCGCCGTCATTATTCGCTAACAAGGCGGCCGATGCGGCCTTTTTCAACCATCGAAAGTAGTTTACAGCCCATATGGTGTCTCGATGGACCCGACACTGTGTGCGCGTATTTGCCGTATTACTCGCGTATGTGCAGTCACCAGCGCGCGAACCACCACGGCGCTTTGGCGCGTGCAATTTTAACGGGTTACACACGTTTCGCAACATAACCTCCCTTCTCTCCCCACATACGAGCAATGTGATTTTTTTTTTGTTTTTCTTTTTTTTTTTTTTTATTGTCCTGCACGTGCCGCTCCATCGTAATCCCGTAATTCCCTTTGTAGTGATGACGGAGAGAGAGAGAGAGAGAGAGAGAAAGATCGTAATCACTGGCTACACGAGTTTATATCACGGACAAAGTGCTTTCCGTGCTGTTATATATTTGCGCGTAGAAACACAAAATACAAGGAAAATAATAACTAAATTTGCTACATTTTTGTTTTGAAATTCACACGTGCGTAAGCAGATTTAATACTCTCGCTCTTTTTTTTTAATTGAATTTTCACGGATGTTTTTTTTTCTTGTGTGAATAATTAACACGCACATGGATATTTTACAAAGTATCATCATTAGAGTACATCACGTCTGGTCTTGCGCGATGAAATCTCATAAAATTGTTGAATAAATATGAGGATTAATAAAAGGAGTTATTTCTTTATTATAATGGCGAGGCATCAGAATTTTAAATTCTTGAGAAACAAAAACTTTTTCGTTCGTCGTTAGGCGATTGCGCGTTTGATTAGCGAAGCGGAACTAATAACGGCGCCAAGAATCCCGAATTCATGAAACATTTTCGTTCTGCGAGGCTTAAGCCAAAGTTATGTGTTCGTGTACGTGTACACGGAACCGCACGACAGGCTGAAGAAAGCCCTGGGATCGCGCGCAGAAATAGCGATGCATTATGAAGCGAGTAACTCGGAGTCTCTCTCTCTTCTGCTATCCACGTCAGGTCCGTGTCGCTTCTGCGTTCGCGAGAGCGAGTCTTTTGTAAGGTCGACCAAGGATTAGTTACTCTGTGTAAGTACTCTCCCTTCTCATCTCTTATTCAGCGACTCGAAAAAGAAGGGTGACTCTTGCTCATTTCATTACGCGACGGACGCGACGCTCTTTCCCCTGCCGTATGATCGCCGAGTGATCGTCGCCGTGTCATCGTTATATCGGTGATCTAATTATAAAACGCGCGTCGAGAAAGTCGATCCGTTGCCGAGGCAAAACCGGAGAATTTCAAGAAAATCGACGGACAGATTAAAAAATGTACGAAAAAAAAAATAAATTTAAAAAAATAAAACAAAATACGTGTGCTTTTATAAATGTGGCCGCCACACTCACATGTACAAGATTGATTCGCATTGAATTCAGATTTGTACGCATTTGATTTGCAACACGCGCGCGCCGCACATATTAGGAAAGAAAAACTGTATTTCCCTCTTCTTGCGCAATGTGATTTATAGCTTCAATATATTTTTCTCTTCTTCTTCACAAATCCATCCGAAATTCCTTTCTATTTAACACACAACTGCTGCTTATTTAGAAGAGCATGAATGTCGAAGTAAGAGCACATATGCTCGGCTCGACATTCAACGGAGAGCAACGTGATTTATGGGTTTCTCGCAGATTATAAGTACGCATTTCTGTCTTTTTCCCGAAACTTCCTGATAGATATATCGCTTATCCGTCTATCAATCTTTCGCCTTTCGCGCGATACTTACACCGGGCGTCGCGCGCGCGATACGAGACGCGCACTATACCTACCTACCTACCACGGAGTCGAGCGTAGGAATCGATCCGTCCTTTTCCACGTCTCTTCTTCATCTCTCCCTCGTCCCGTATCACCCTACCGTTTCGCTCTTCTCACCCTCGTATCTTTAACCCTCGGCGTTCCCCTGCTCTTCTCCTCGCGCATGTACACGCGCGCGCTCACTCACTCGCTCCGTCTTCCTCTCGAGGAGAGACTCGAGCGCGTATAGAATCTCCCCTTGTTTATGGGGTGTTTGCCGCTAGCGCTACCCTCTCCACGGAGGAGCGGACGAGCCGAGCAATATTGAATCCGGGGGGGGGAGGGTGTAATTGAATTTGCTCTTGTTTCCATGCGCGCTGATCGAAGACCGACGTTAAAAGGAGGCGCGCCACCGTCGACGACCTTCCTCCCCCTTTTGCTCTCGGCCCCGACCCTGCCCGCGGTCGCCGCACGCTTTTTTCCCGCTGATTTTCTGATCCGGCGTACTCGATTTCGTCCCACAATTTCACCCGGCCCTTTGATTCTCCCTCTGTTCGTTAAAAATGAGAAACCGCGTCGTCTCGATGTCGTCGCGACGACCGATTTGCGCAAAGCAATTCGAATCGCGAGCTAACGCTCGCTTAATTTTTTTTTTCTTTTTTTCCTCACTTGAACGAGGAAGATGAGATTCGCTCTCATTTGGCTAGGCTTCTTTATTGATTTCCCGCCGTTAAGCCGCTCCGAAACGTCGGCAGCGTCGAGAGAAATTCTGTCAGCGGCCGTTTGATTTATAAGTGCGCATCATCGGCGGAAAGCGCTAGCGATGAAAGAAATTCGATCTCTCGACGATATCGTTCTTATCTCTTTTACTACGCGGATCCGTGCGGGTTTATCGGAGGACTGTAACACGAGGAATGTGTGTAGTGCTCCGATGATTTATGAGATTTCGAAGCGAGAGAACCATCATCTATGGTTTCGACGGGGATGAGCGCGCGGACGTGGTTACAACGGCTCGAGCGGATATTTTTGTTTCAATTGGAGTCGCAAAAAAAAAAAAAAAAAAAAAAAACCTTTCCCCGTTCCCTCTTTTTTGATTTGGTTTTTTTTTTTTTTTTTTTGCAATGACTTTGTTTTATTTTGCGGCAATCATTTCACTTCGCGCGCGCGACTTGTAAACTTTTGCGTTTATATTTTTGCTCAACTTTTTTTACGCGAGGTCTTTTTTTTTTTTTTGCATCAATTTTGATCCTTATTGTTACAACCGTAATCCATCTGTCGTCTCTTTCCCGCCAAGCTTCCTACGTTTCTCTCATCCTATGCGCCGTATGCCCGGATTGTGGCACGATAAAGAGGACTGGTTTCACCTACGGATCGGGTAACGGGTGGTAACAGGAATCCCAGGGGCTCTCCTCTCGTTTTGTAATTAACGAACGTGCTCCCGGGAGTCTCTTCCCCTCTCTCTCTTTCTCTCCCTGTCTCTTGTCGTTTCGACTTTCATGGCGGACCTCGCCAGGCCGATGACGAGAATCAGGCTAAAATTTCGTGGAAAAGTATACGGTATTATTCCACGGAACGGCTGCCCGAGAGGGCGGGTCCTCGCGCGCGTCCTCAGAATATTACCGCAAATTATATTTTTACCCGCGTTCTAATAACTAACAAATCGGACGCTCGTGGCCATTATGAGCGTGGCCTAAATGCCGCGTCGAGTCGTAAATTTACAAATCTTCTCGAACGGCGCGCGGCTCGTTCGAGCGAGAAATTTTAAAACCCGTGATTTTCGTCATCATGCGCCATGTGCTCAACTCTCGAGCGCAGATGTTACCTCTCTCTCTCTCTCTCTCTCTCTTGCGCGCGCGCGCGCGCGCGCGCGTTTACGACGCGTCAGCCCGCTTGCTTTGTAATTCGCGTTGCTGCGCGCGTGTAACGAGCCTCGAAAATTCACGAGACATTACGTTCGATTATCGGACGCGAGAGCCCCCGATCCGGTATTGGGTGTCGTAAATTTCTAAACGAACAATCGCACCTCTCCAATCAACCACAGCGGCGTTAATATTACATCAATGAACGAACCTGAAAAGCAATTAATTACGCGATGCGTCGCAAATTATCGACGCGCGAGCGCACATAAAAATTTCAGCACATCGGTCTTTACGTTAATTCCAACTCGTACCGCGAGTCGGTCTTTCTGCGATGATGATTCTCAACTGTGCGTTTTATAATTACAGAACGCGCAACGCTAAACGAAATTAAATTTAATTAAAACGCTATGTGTATATAATCACAAAACTGAAAATAAGCGAGCGCGGCAACGAGAGAAAAAATAAAATAAAATTGTGTTTCTTGCGTTAATGGCTCGAAATTCATGAAAGGGGGATGTGCATAATGTTCGAGCGAGAAAAAAAGATTTACCGTTTTTATTATCGAGTGAGAAAAAAAATTTAATGTCGAGTGCCTCGTTATGAAGGAATAATCGTTCTTTTCACCGCGTTATTTTTACGCCTGTCACTAAGCCCGAGGAAGCGTCCTCCTCTCTCTCTCTCTTTCTTTCTCTCTCTTGTCTCTCCTCTTATTTTCCATCCGGTTGCTCTTACGTGTGTTACATTGGGCGGTCACCGAGTCACCGCTCTTCGATCATTACGCCGATCACCGTAATTTGCTCGCTCGTTATCCTCACGGCGAACAAAAACTTCACGTGTTTCGCCTCGCCGTCTATTCGTGATGAGAATTATAAGAACGCGAGACACACGGAAGAGAGAGAAAACGAATGAGGAAACAGAAAACGAAAAGAGAGAAGAAAGACGAGGATCTCGGATGCAAAAGGGCCGGGTCTGCCTCCCGAAGGATTAATCGAGAATTGCCTCTCCTCCCTTCTCCGGAATCCTGCCTTGGTTTCTGATCTCCTGATTGTCGGACCTGAGGGAGCTGACCACGCCGCTTACGCAATTCTCAAATCGTTGTTTCCTCATGTTTACGTCGGCGAATCATTCGCTCGCACGCGCGTCATTCGTTTCTCTCGATCCAATCAGAACTTAAGGAAAGTTTTCGATCGCGAAACAAATTTGTTTTATTTGTGTATTGGCGTATTACGCAACGATTTTGATTTCAACGTTCTGCGCTTTCTGTGTTTCTCTCGATTCGAGAAATAATAGACGACGATGTAAAGGACAGACGACAGGTCTGTGCTCGATTAGACCGCGACAGAAACTCAGGCGAGACCGTCGTCGCGACGAGGCGCACTCGTCGAGCTTCGGTTCGTGCCTTCAATAGAAAACCCTTCTCTCTTCTCTCGGACGTTCTCTTATCCTTTTGATTATCAAACGCGCGCAAGGGGAAACCGAAGGCCGAGCTTTAATAATTACGCCTTCTCTCTCTCTCTCTCTCTCTCTCTCTCTCTCTCTTTCTCTTACGCAGTAGAAACTCCAGGAACCTGATTCCGCGAGGCAAAGTTTCGAATTTCTTTGCGGACAATACCGCCCGAAAACGGGAACTCCTCTTACAATCTCGCAACAATGGCCCCGGTCTCCCTCTTTTCAACGAGACCGGGACGACTACGACGTTTCTTTCGCGAGGAAGAACTGTATCCCGCCCGGAGGGGGAGGACGAAAAAACACCGCGAGATTAACAACGGTATCGTTGCAGGAAATGACATGTAATATCTCTTCGCTTCTAGGTACCGGTCTCTATCTTCAATTATTATCAAGAAATCCATTTTTTTTCTCTTCGTTTCCTTCTCCAGTCATTTATACGAAACGGTTATTACGAAATAAATGACTGCTATGTATTTATTTGATAGAAATGTAATATAAAAAAGGAAATATATATATGTGTGTGTGTTTTACGATAATCGATTTGCCGAGATTTCAACGGTAACGCAGCAAATCAGACGTGCAAGCCGATCTATGTTAGAATGAACGACGTGCCTTCAAATCGCAGATAGTACGCTTCGCAATTCGCTAAGGGGAAGACGCTAAGGGGGCGCGAGTCGGAATGAGGATTGAAAGGGAGATGTTTCGAGCCGTGACAAGACACGCGAGAGCATCCGGCGAGAGAGCGAGGAGGCGCGGTGTTTCGCGAGGGAGTTTCTCGAGAATCTTAACGACGACAACACTTTCGCAACTCGAAGGAGGGTTGCTTTTGAAGGGGCTACGACGTTTCGGAGGGGCTCGTGGAATACGCGCGCGGGCGCGCGAGAGGGAATGGAACGGATGGGACGCTAGCGCGCAACCCGGGGAGAAAACCCGGGACTCCCCTACCCGGATTTCCATCTACTCTCCCCTACGCCCGAGGAACGACGAGCAGCCGCATGGTAATGTAGGTCGTCCTGTCGAGAGGACTAAAGCAGTGGCACGATATAGTTAGCGTTTGACGACTAGCGCGTGGTCTGAATGTGCCAATTATCGCTCCCGAACGACGAAGTCGATTAATTAGAGTGCCGCGCGCTGCTGATTCGCACTTACGTAATTCGCAAGTTTCGCGCACACTCTCCGCGAAACACATCCTTTGATTTTCAAATCTCGCCCGCGTTGCGAGAGAGATTGATTTTCACATTTCTCGCAAAAGCATACACATTTACATATTTACGTATTCTCTTTTACCGCGATTTTTCACATTCCGCCTCTGTTGAATATTTGTGTTATGTTTCATAAACGAGAATACAACTGAAATAAAATACTTGATTCTGTCGCACGTCCTTCGATTTTTAATTCGTCGCCAACTTGGTTTTTGTCGATCATTTGTACAAAAAACTCATATTTATGCATTTTCTCTTTAATTATAAATTTTTTCACATATCTCTCTGTTAGATTTGTGTGTGTATGTGTGTGTGTATGTGTGTGTTTAATAAAATATATTGAAAAATTACTCTTCTCGGAATCGTATTACATTTTCTAGCGCGCGCGTGTGTGTGTGTGTGTGTGTGTGTGTTTTGCAATTTAATACAGGAATCGCGTAACGAGAATAATATTTGTTTGAGATTGTAAAATAATATTTATACGCGGCGAAATCGGAGAACGTGTAATTAATTAAGAGGGACGTATACTGAAATATTCATAGCGAACGAGTTACGAGGTGTAAGAAGCATGCAAAAGTCGTTTTCATGCGAGCCAAAGTGGAAGACGTGCGATCGTCGTTGCGATGTCGTGCGCTTTAGCGGTGCCCGGTACGATAATTGCCGGGATAGTACGTCCTCTTTAATTATAACGCGCGCACACCCACCTCGAACACGGGCGTTACATCACTATTAAGAGTCTTCAATTTAACGTAGCGTATAAAGAGCAAGTTCCTCGGGGCACTTGGGGAGTAATTTACGGCTCTATAATCGTTTCTATGGGAATCACGTTGCGCGGAATAGACTCGATCTCGCCGTCTTGCTTCACCGTTTAACGACGAAGTTTATGAAAATCTGCTCTCACCGCGTTCCCATCCTCGGCTAGATGCATTAGCATTAATGACCCGGCGCGGTCGCAAAACAGAGCGCGCAACGCTCTCACCGTTGAAAAATAAATCCATATCAAATGAAGAACCGCGTAGAAAAGCGACATCGCAAATTTATCGGATGCTCTTGACAAATTTGTGAGATAACGATTGAACCAGTAGTACAACAACAACAACAACAGTTCGATGAACACATTTTTCTCTCAAACTATTCTCGAAGAAAAGATCGCGAAATAAAATTTTCGGTCTCTCTCTCTCTCTCTCTCGTTAATAGAAAGACTTTCCTGTTAATAGAAAGCGCGCACGTCTTTCTATTTATATGCGTCTCAAAATAAAGCTTCACGTTCTCACGAAACGGTCGCTGAGAGGAAGACGCTTTCCGTAAAGAGCTGCAATCGATCGACGACTTTATCGCGATTCTCGTTCCCTTCGATTTACGATTTATAGAAGCGTTTTTCCCGATTCCAAATCGAACCAACCGCGGCGCATCGAACGACTTTCTGGCGAATCGTAAAGCGAGATCTCTCTTTCTCTCGTACGATCGGGGGGGAAGACATAATTGAATTAACGAGGCAAGTCGTACGTGAAGAGGGAATAAAAAAGCTCTCCGACCCCGTAAATCTCCGAGGTATAAGATAGAAGGTAAATATTTCTAGAAGTCACACAGTTCTCTCGCGCGCGCGTTGTGTTCGCGACGAGGGAGAAGTAGTACGCAGAAGAAGTCCGAAAAGAAGCCCGCTCGCTTCTTTTTAAAAAAAAAAAAAAAAAAACAAACAAAATAAACAAATAAAAAGAAACAAAAGTCGAGATAAATAATGTAATTTTTTATTTTATTTTTCATTTACTTTGCAATTATTATTGAAATTTTAAAGAAAAATCAGTAGTCGACAGCTGTGTCGACGTTGCTTATAGCAGCGTTTATGCTTTACAATTTCATTGATTTTATTCGACGGGAACATTTGCATTATTGCATTGAGAAATTCATTCTACGCGTAGCGCCGTGTAAGTTAAAATAACAACGGTGCGTGAAGTGGTCACATTTGGCGTTACAATGTCGCATACTGATGACTCGGAGAAACTGTTACCTTCCACTTTTCGCCCTCCCCGTTCCCTTCTGTGACTTCGTGTAATGGACGAGCAAAGCAGGAGAAGGAGGAGGAGGAGGAGGAGGAGGAGCAGAGCGAGAATTGCACATGCACGCGTGCGTGCGCCAGTATGTTTGGCGGTGAAGTTAATGCGCCAATTAACTACCCCTTAAACGTCCCATTGAATGCAACGTCGCTCGACTTCCGTGCTAATTTATTCGTACGAGTTGAGCCGGTACATGTACCAGCCGGTCTTTGTACAACTTCGAAACGAGCTATTCGCCGCCCAGCTGCCATCGGTCTCTCGCGAGCACTTGCCAATGGAGATCGATTAGCTCGTTCGCGCAGCGAACCGTTCTATTCGGGATCGTTGTGCCGTGGCTGCTCGATGTCGATTTTTGAAAGGCAGAGAGATTCTGGAGATGTTTGTCCTCCCCTACCTCCCACCCCCCTACCTCTTTCCTCTTTTCCGCGCGCATTGTTCCAATATTTGCAGCGAACTGCATTCGCCGTCGCTTGCATATCCGCTGAGCTGCCGGACAATTTTCTCTCTGTCTAAATTAACGTTTTCACTTCAGATAAATATATTTCACAACCCGAAACAGAGATGTTATATCTTGATGCACGATAATGGATGAAATTTCGCAATATCACATAACATTCAATCACGGATATAAATTGACGAATGTGTATTTGTTCTGGCAATATTTGCGCGCGCGCGAGCTCTAAAATTTACAGTATTTAAAGTGATAATTTGTCCCGTTTCACGCGACGTATTTACTTTCATCGAAATGTTTGACAAATAAAAATCGATGCAACACGCGAAACCCGCATTTGGCGTCGCGAGATGAAACGCGAGTCACGTTCGAAGATCAGAATGTAATACGTTATAAAAAGCGAACACGGATTTCGGTGACTGCCTTTAACGCGTTGTATTTTGCGCGTGTATTTGCGCTGCTGGAGAGAAGAACGCGCGTGAGAGAGGGTGGAACACGCGTGTGCTCGCGCGATTCTCGAATTCGCGTCTCGATCAATATTCTCTTCTCCCCTTCCCTCGAAGCGTTCCCGCGGCATTTCGGAGTTGCAATAAACGTAAATGTAACATCGTCGCAACTCGCGGTGAATTTTACGATCGCGTCCTTCATCTCAGCGCGCGTCCGCCAATCCTTCCCCGTCTCTCTTTTCTAACTCGGGCACACGGTGTAGCGCGCGTGCACAGTGTGGCCTCCTAACCCCCTTAACAACCTTCGTGCCAATCAAGGGCACGCCCTTAAATGCCTGCGGGGTAGTCGTCTCTCGGTCCCTCTCCTCGTGAAACCTCCACCGGAGAGCGATTGTAATTTCAAACTTCCCTATAAACGCTTAACGTCCGCGAAGGCCGGTGTGGATTATAGGAGACAGAGAGAATGTCTACGCGCGCGAGAGAGCGACGTTTTAAAAGCCGGTTCCAACGTCAGTTTTATGCGTCAGCTGATGGATTAACTCCGAACGCGTAAAGACGCCAGTGTGATTCTGTTTGTTCTTTCTATCCTCTCTCTCTCTCTCTCTCTCTCACGAAATTACAACCTTTCTTCGTCCAAATACGTTTATTTAATTTTTACTGGCTCGCATGAAACAGGCTCGCGCGCGTTTATCTTTTTAACTCGGAACGCGCACGATGCAAAAAAAAAAAAAAACCCTCGATGTGTTTTTCTCCCGCAGCGTCGATTTCAAGCGAGACTCAAGTGGCATTATCGATCGCAGGAATTTACATAAATAAATGACAAAACACAACGCGCATGTGTATCACGAGACACGTACAGGTGAGTGACTCGTGACCGCTACGAGGCCGGACACAATTTCCCCTTCTGTAAAGACGACATAATGAGCCACCACCGTTGCGTGATAGGTGTATATATATATATATACATATACCCCGCACACACTTCCGACTTATTTCTGGATACCATCACCTATAGATCCACCTCCGGTGCGGTTATCGATTCGAGCGTAAGAATTTCTGCGAACACGCGAAGGTCATGGTCCTCTTTTTTGCCGCAGCTCGCAAATGTACATATATGTATATATAGACAGTTCAACCTCGGTTGAACGCACTCGGCCATCTTAACAGCGAGATTCATTATCTTTGGATCTTTGACACAATTCGGAATCTAAAATGTCGTTTCAAAGTTCAATTGAAGCTTACAAGATAGCGTTTATGAGGGGTGATAATAAAAAAAATGTTTGTGTGTGTGTGTGTGTGTGTGTAAGGGTATAGAAGACAAAAAGTTTCGAAATACCTCACCGGTCACCTCGGTGCAAGAGTTTCGCGGGGAGTTTCTTTGTCGGGACCGGTTTGGTCTGATGAATATGCAAACGAGATAAGCGCATTTGAATGACATTTCGAACTTTTACCGTATTAATTTTCCATTCCTCGCGAGGGAGTAGTAGGTATATCGCTCTAGAAGACGTGGATGTCGAAGTTACAAAGGTATCGACTGGAAAGTTCGCGCGCGCGGGCGAACGTTTTACGAAGTCTTTTTCTGTGTTCGCGCCGCGGCCGACGCACGTGAACGTTACAAGCGCGGCTCGGTTTGTGCCCGGTTGAACGTACCCTCTCGGCGAAACGCGAAGTAAAGAGGAGACCGCGCACGTACGTCGCGCGTGTACGCGCGACATGCATAACCACCACGGGTGCACCGTGGCGATTCTAGAAATAGCGGTGTGTGTTTTCCGCCACGGAGGGGATCGAACCCGCGACCTTAGAAGTTACACACCGGCAGTGTCCCGTTATATTTTTAGTGCTGGCGCACTGAAAAATGCACGGGCCACCATCCCTCTTTTCCCCGCTTGCCTCCTACCCGTCCCTCTGGCCCGGTCTCTCTGGCCAGAGGTTCGTCTTGTTAGAATTCATCACATTGCGCGCTTCGTGGCCGTTTGCAAGGTGAACCGGTGGTTCCACTCGATGCTTTTTATAAGTGGCCGTGCGCGATGATTTATGCGGGGTTAGTCCGGGAAGGTGGGGGGGGGAGGGAGAGGGAGAGGGAATTATATCGCGCCCCGGTCTCTCGCGCGCGAGCGCCGAACAACAGCGATTTTCTCGAAAAGGATGAGAGAGAGAGAGAGAGAGAGAGCTTTACAAATTACGGGCGGTTTAAAAAAAGTGGAAAAGCTTTGAAACATTAATGCTCTTGTCTGAGATCTTATTTGAATTTAATCTTGAAGAACGGGAAAAATTATATTTGTTTGTCCAGATTTTTCACTCGGGAGAATTGACCGACGTAATATTCTGATTTAAACTTGAGCAAAAAAAAAAAAATCTCGAAGTAAAATAATTTCTCGTCACAATCCCTCGTATACATCTCTGTGTGTGAAAAGAGATTTTACAAGTTCAACACGGAATTTACAATTGAAAAGAATGTATTTATATAAAATTTACAGCTTTTTCTCATTAACTAACATGTATATGCATACATCTTTTTTATTTTGTTACCACGTCAGCAAATGCCGCGCGCCTGTTGCTGAGCGAGTACCTACCTTGTGCTCACTTAATTCGATTTGTCGCTTTAGAAAAGGACGAGAATCGTGATCGGGAGGGGGGGGAGCAGGGAGGAGGAGGAGGAGAGAAGAGGGAAAAGAAGGCGTCGAAGAAGATTCTGCTTTATCTCGCTTACCGGGCGTCACTCGAAATATCTCCCCGTCTTTCACGCCGAGGCGTTCGACTCGAGGGGGCGCCGGCCCGTTGCATTTTAATATGCACTCT
Source organism: Pseudomyrmex gracilis (assembly GCF_002006095.1). Lineage (NCBI taxonomy): Eukaryota > Metazoa > Arthropoda > Insecta > Hymenoptera > Formicidae > Pseudomyrmex > Pseudomyrmex gracilis. The sequence continues at coordinate 524,375 of NW_018020589.1, read as the reverse complement.
CACGGACTCATTTCTGATTCTGATTTATAAACAAATCACGCCTTTATTCAAATTTCTTCGCAAAAACTCTCCCGCCGACGTTTCTGCAGATTTCGCGGCCTATCTCTCATCCCGCGCCTTTTCCCCGTGAAATTTTTCGTACCTACCACTCGCCTACAAGATCTCCTCTTGTAATCCTCTCTCTTAAAACCATCTCTCACCCACGCGCTTCAACTCCGTTCTTTCTCTTTCTCTCTCTCTCTCTCTCTTTCTCTCTCAATGCTCTTTAGTCATCTCGGCGTGTTCGCGCGCGCGTGTCTAACCTCTTACTCGAATGACGTCAGGCACCCTCCATGGTCGTCCAGAATCCACCCTTGCCACCCTTGCTCCCAATCTGGCACGAATTTGCATGGAACCCTTTCCCGGAGCCTGACGCCTGTTAGGGCCGAAAAGCTCCGAGGTGGCGTCATCACTCTCTCGCTCTCTCTTTCTTCTCTCTCTCTCTCTCTCTCTCTCTATCTACCTATCTATCTCTCTCTCTCTCTCTCTATATATATATATATGTATATCTCTCTCTCTTTCTCTTCTCCGCTCCAACCTCCGCGACGAACGCCGGATGAAATATTCATTTAATTATGACTGATTAAAATATAGATAGCCGCGTTACGTGCTGCATTACGCTCGCTCTAGCATCCGAAGGAGTATTTTCCGCGCTTGTTCCCCGCGGAACGTCGGGGAACTAAAGAGCCCGCGGGCGCGACGGCTAATTGTCCGTAAGGAGGCATCGCGGGCTTCCGTGCAAATTACCACGTCGACCCAGGCTTTATCGCGCACGAGACGACCTCGCAGTTACCGTCATAAATATTTCAGGAAGACAACAGGCTGCGCCGCGCCGCGATGCATCACGTCACGCACATCCAAGTTTGTGATCCCCGAGATAATCTGCGCGCGATGAATATATATATATATATACACACACACACATACGTTGTGTATGTGTAGCGCGCACAAGTATATGTATAACATACGTCAAATCTCGCATGAGAAGCGAAGAGAAATCGCGTCTGTCATATCAAAACGCGGTGTATAAAAACCATCACGCAGCTCTATCCGAATAGAAACGTATTTGAATCTTTTTGTGTTTGCTCTTTCTCTATCGAGACGCGTGATAATCCTCAAATGACGATTTTATCTCTCGTCTCGGATAATGAAGCGGTTATGTGTGTAACGCGCGAGTCTCTCTCGCGATTAAACGTTATCGTCGCTAATGGAACGCTAACGACGTCGCGTGTCGTAGGTGAATTTTTTTTCGAAGTAATTGAAATTTGTAGAATTGCGATACGTGGTCAGAACCGCGGCGCGGCACACGTGTCGGCGCCGACGACGACGACGACGACGACGACGACGACGACGGCGGCGGCGGCGGCGATAATATGCAAATGCAGCTGTTACGGCATGAACGCACTCAATTACCAGGTGCGAACGGCGGTCGGAGCCGCGCCGGTATCAGGCCGGGCACTTTGCATCGATTGCTTTAACGAGAAAGAGAGGGAGAGAGAGAGAGAGAGAGGGACTACTACCTCCGAATCCCCTGTACGACGTAATAAAAGGCGATCAAATACGCGCGGCGCGCGCGATCGATCGAGCCCGATAGTCGGTAGTAAATGTGTCGCGCCCGAAATACGAACGAACTGCGTGGAAAATTAACAGCCGTACTAATTTCGGCTTCGTTACTCACGGTCTTCTCTGATTAATTCGATGCAAGTAGGTTACGGAACGACACAGCATGCCGATAATTAATGACGCAAACGTGGTAGAAATTTCGAGAAGGATCTCTAAGTCGGTGGTCGCGCCGGAATTGGGTGACAAACGATTCGCTGTATAGAGGCATAAAGAACGCGGAGGGAACTATCATTCCTTCGTTAACGTTTCCCGTTAACTACCTCGACTCGTTAAAACGCGCTAATTACGAACGCAACGTTGAAGAAAAACAAAGCACGCCGACACGTTGCGCCAACATCGAATTTTATACGTCGAAGCCTTTTTTTGTCGCATAAACTTGGTTACTAGGATAGTCTCGTTAAGCTCGTCTGGAGTATGTTGTTTAACACGATAAAAGTTGAGAGAGAGAGAGAGAGAGAGAGATCTTAAATATATACACTATAAAATAGTGCACGTATATATAGTGACATACTAAAAATGCGCGTATAGGAAGAGCAGACGCACACTTAAGAAAAAATATTCCGCGTAAACTGGCAGATTACCGTACATCAACTTGTATCACGTACTACATCAGCTGCTTGAGTGTAACTGTAAGGTGGCGCGGCAAAATATTTTGAGAGATAAAGAAAGAGAAGCAAACGGCGAAGTTTACTAAAAAGAAGAAGCCGCGAAGAGCGACGAAACTTTGGCCGCGCGCGTGAATCCTTATTTATCCTCGATTACGAGGCCGTCCCCGCTCTTTCGGTTGATTAAAAAAGAGCGGAGAGGCGTGTGAAACAACACTCCATAAAGTTGCGCTCGTTTCATTTTGCGTCCTTCATCAGGCCGTCGGCCGGCTGATGTACACGCGCGTAAAAGAGCGCGCGCTGGCTTTACGCTGGTGGAAGATGTACGGTTCGGCCCGCGCGAAAAGGAGCTCGGCTACTTCCCTGAAATAAGAACGCGGAGAGAGAAAATAACCGGCAACGTAAGCGCGCCCGCGCTAATGCCCCGCCGAGCGAAATTTCCCCCTCGGGCCGGTTCCGAGTGAAAAATGACGGGACTGCTGCATCATGCGATAGATCTCTTGTTTGCGTATGCTCAAAGGTTTGCCCATATTAACGTCGAAGAGCGCGCGCTTTAAAATTCACCTCTCGCCGCGCGGAATAGCGGACGCGCGCGGAGGCATTCAAAGAAGAAAATGCATCAAAGACCGACCTCGGCGTGGCCGTTTTCAGTAGAAGTCGACGTGGAAGAAATTTCGTGGGCGACGTCGAAATAATACATGAGGATTTATTATAGCCGAGATGTATTATACACTTCACGTCGAAGTTTCTAGTTATCTTCTTGCCTACTACCACGCGGGCTTAAAAGTTATAAAGGGAAATTAACTGCGAAGTTGTATTTTTGATTGCGTTAAAACCGGAGAAATTTCAACGAGTCTTTAGACTCTTCCGATGAGCGAGCGCAGGTGTCTCGGCGCGAAATTATAAATAATATACGAACGTAAGAAAATATTTATAATATATATTTTTTTAGGATATAAACCAGTTTTTATAGAATTCAAATATAGATACGGTCGAACCTCCCAAAACGTATATTTCTCCTATTTCTTCGCTCTTTACTTCACGCATGCGCAAAGACTTACTTGGTATAAATTCATCTCGCGCTAGTTCGCAGTTTTTTTCGGTTGTAATCATACTTAGTGATGGGAAAAGCGATGAAAGGGAAAATATACGTTTTGAGAGTGGATTTGTATACGTTTTGGGAGTATACGTTTTGGGAGGTTCGACTATATTTCGAATGCGCTCCACATACTGACGGTTCTTCAAGATGTGTTTCGGTGGATTTCTGGAATAGCATTCCGGTGAACGTATATACGCAGAGAGTTTTATGATATCTTTAGAAAACGTGTATTTGAATTTTTGTGAATTTTGAAACAATTATAAAATGTACTACTCTACTTTTTGATTTGTTTTTCTATTTTGTTTTTTCACTTTTCTTTTTATATTTATTTTTCTCGATTGTATTTTGCACATCTTATATACTCATTTTCACATATGTTCTTATCATGTTTTTTCTTTTTTAATTTTTGGTTAATAATTTTGTAATTGCGTTTATAATATGCGCTTGACGAGAGCTTCCCAGAGCGCAATATAAATAAACCTTCTATCTCTATCTACTGACATTTCATGTAACTCTCTCACAATCACCGATAAATAAATTTAAAGAAATTAATGCAAAAATTGCAACTTCTCGACCAGAGAGATCGAACTTGAAATTCATCGCTGGCGAAACACTTTGCATTAGATACTTTAGGTCTTCAAAGTTTTGTACAAAGACCCATAGAGTTTGATAGTTTAACGACGTAGTTTTGTCTCGTTCCTTTTCTAAGACACAGAGACATAAAGAACCACACAGCTATTAATTCCTAAGAAGAAGTCTCTATTAATGGCCGCGCTAATATTCACCACGAGAGCCTTACTTTTCGAGCAACCCTTTCGCATAATGGCGTTGAATTAGCGCCAGCGTTTTCCCCTAGGTACGGTACCTTTGGGGCACATCATCGTTGGTCTTCCCCACCGCCGCCGCCGTCACCGCCGCCGCGGCACCGCGTCCCCAATTTTTGTCCGGGACCTTTAAATTACTCGGGATTAGGCTGCGTGCATTTTACGAGCGGGCGAACGACAGAACTTTTTTAATAGCACGATAGCGGCCCACGCTCTTAAAGCCCTTTTTTGCATTTTCAGTGCTCGCAGTTTAAAACGTCGCGCTCTGAAAATTTATCATTATCATATATACCCCTCTTGTGGCCTGGTTTATATTTGCGCAGCGTAACGCGCGAAGACGTAGACGCTTATTAAATCTCGTCGGATTATATACCGAGTCAATAATTTCTTTTTTTTTTTTTTCCCAGCCGCCATAATAAGCTGCGCGCTCAATGAATAAACCTTTTTTTTTTATCTTTATTGCAACATAAATATCTTTTAGGCTGATGAGATTATAATAAAAACAAATGCGCGCCAAGGTTTTGTACCTGAAATTTTCATTTGACTAAATTATTCTGTAAGCAACAACATGTCGCGCTTGAGAATCGATCGCGAGAGAGGATTTCATTCGGTGAATTCTTCTTCTTCTTCTCGGTTTCGGGAGGGGGATTAGTTAAAACGATCGACGTGAAGACTACGGCCATCTGCATCGAGATAGATACGGCGGATTTTCTTTTAACGAACAACGCCACGTCGTCGTTTTCCACCCTCCCTCCCCAGACAACGACACGCAGCAATGGATTAAAGAGGGCCTCCCCCTTCCCCCTTCCCGTTTAATTTGGGTAATCCGCGCGGTTACAGCCGCAGAATGTAGTCGAGAGGAAGGAGAATGAGAATCGAGAGCAAGTTCTCGTTCTCTGGCAAGGTGATAACTCTGTACGCAGGTGGCCTCCTCTTACTCGAGCCGCTCTGCGGTAAACCGCTCGACGGTCCCTTTAATTTTTACCGAAGACGGCGCTTTTCCGAATGAATTACTACTTACCGACCCTTCTCCGCGCCCTCTTCTCGTTCGACCCCTCGCTCGCTCACGCGAGCTCGTACGCCGCCACCCCGGTAAAACCACCCGGATTTGTCGTCTGTAATTTACGGCTGCCGGAAGAAGACAAGAATGGTAAAAAAAAAAGAAAAAAAAAGAAAGAAAGAAATAGATGGACATAATAATCACGTGGCAGCCGTGCACCGTTTAAATTCCAAGCGGGCACCCTCGTCGCGAATTGTCGCGCGATATCGGACCGATTTTAATGGGATTATCGGAATATTTCATGTTTTTTTTTTCTTTCGTCGTACAATTGCTCTCGCTCGCTCATTGACGTGCAGAATTTGAACGTCGAGTTGATTGGCGTTCGGCGAGAAATACGATATTAGCGTCCGTGTATTTGCGACGCGGCAATAAAACGCTACCTCTACTCCCGCCGATCTCCCGCTTGGCAACATTTCGGAAGCTTATAAGCGACAGATTTCGGAGAAATAATTTAATTTAAGAAAATTTTACGACGCTTTGCGCGCGCGCGATACTCGTAACTTGTCACAAAAAATAAAGAAAGAAATGGCGAAGTCTCGCGTTCTAAATTCTGTCGTTGAAATCCTATTCGTTCGCCTATACGCTGTTACATTTTGGACGACGCTTCCTCGAATTCCGCGCGAGCGCATTAAGCGTAACAAAGAACGCGGTATTCCGAAATCGCGCGTCCGCCCGACCGAGATTTTTCAAAAGTCGCTCGTTAATGGCGGCATAAATATCCGCTGACCCGAGAAAGGGCGTCAGCGGCGGCGTCGTCGTTGTCGTCGTCGTCGTCGGCCGATCGTAATTAGCCCTGTTGGCCGCCGTGGAATTCTCCGCTGGAAATCGGGCATCGCTTGAGAAATTGGATTCGCCTTTATATTTAGTGGCCGCGCGTGGAGAGAAGGCCGCGCGAGAAAGAATGCGTGCACATAACTGACATTATATCTCACACCGGGAGGAGATAAACCGTCGCGCGGGTGACGCGCGCGGCCTTTAAAGAAATCGCGCGTCTGCGTGGCCCATTCAAAAGATTCCCGGCCCGACCGTGGCGAGGAGAGTAAAACGTACCCATAATTTACGGTACCGTTTTCACGACCGCGTGAGACAGGAAGCGTGGACAAGATAGGTGGTGCAATAAAAGAAAAAAAAAAAAGAAAGAAAAAAAGAAGAAACGTCGCTACCGTTAAGAGAGAGAGAGAGAGAGAGAGAGCTGATGTCGCGCCGAATTGCGAATTCGGCTCGTTTCCGTGACGAGCCGCTCCCGCGAATTCCATCGATCGTAACATCCCGGGGTTGAACCGGGCAGGCAGGAATTTTAGCAACCGCGCACGAGTATCGCGTTTTAATAATAAACGCGTTCCTGTTGCGTAGCTATGGATGGGCGGTCGTACTCTCTCTGTCAGGGGGAAATTCAAGAGGATGTGACGTTTTGGAGCGATGGAGATAATCGTGCTTTTTTTTTTTTTTTGAGATGTTGTAAAATTTACACGCTCGACATTTAAGCGCTCGAAATGAAAATCGCGCAGTATCTGCGCAGTAAGTTTTCTCGACTAAACCCTTTTTTTTTCCATTCTTGTCATTCCTCTCTCCTTTTTCAAACTACCTATTTAATTTGCATTTCGAATGTGGTTGTGCGAGCGGAATTATTAAATTTTTGTTTCGTAAAAATTTAATCTGGCGCGTTTAATCTCCCCTTTAATCTCTCGATTCGCGAGAAGTGAGAGTGTAAGGAGCAGCGAAGAAGGTTATCGGAAAGTTTCCGGCAGCCATTTTTGTGTTGTCGGGAAAGGGGGGGGAAGAAGGGATAGGGCAAAAAATTTTCTCGCGGATTCTTAAACTCGCGGGACGAGATATTACCCGCGCGCTATGTAGGCGGAGCTACCGAAATTGCCGAGCAAAAAAGAGCGAAAGCTAGCAGCGAAGCGAAGACTAATTTTAATTAGTTACCTCCCTCGGCACGCTTACGTTTTCTCCCTCCCGCAACCCTTTTCGTCATATTATTTTCTCTCTCTCTCTCTCTTTCTCTCTATCTTTCTCTATCTATCTATCTCTCTTTTCAGCCCTTTCTCACCCTTCTTAGATGTTATCTTTCCACGGCACGTTAAGAAATTGCGACGAGTCAAAGGGAAGCAGTCCGTTCTCGCTCGAGCCGCCGCTCGCTTCAGATCCAATCGTATCCCGTCCTTTCCTCCCGGCAAATTGAAGAGTATGATCCCGAAAAATGTGTTGAGCCCATTTTCGGCAGTTGTTTACGCGGTACCTGGATGCGTACCGCGTGGATGAATCAATGTCTGTCGATTGTTATTTTTCAGACCCATTTTTCGTATCCCCTCGAGATAACATCGCGTTCTTTTCTTCTTGGTAAATTGAAGAATACGATCCCGAAAACGATCTTCGTCGCGTTCGTCATATTACGTCTTGCCTTCGATATATTCTACTTGACGGGATGGCGATATATATCGCGCGCAAGTTCGAATAAAATATTTTATTGTCTTATTCGATTCGATATATATATATATTTTTTTTTTTTCACATGTAATTTTAACGAGATGCATGGCAAGCATAATTAAAGCAAATTTATATCCTCGCTTAAGAAAACGAGGTAAGAACGCAAGAACTCGAGTGATGCAAAATTGATGAACTCTCCGGGGAACAAACGATCCTCTCTCGACGAAGGCGATATCGCGTTTCCGAAAATTTACGATCGCTCGATCGTGTCGGACGGTTTACATCTATAACCGCCCTCGTAAACGGTCCCGGCACGTGTAGGGTTTCTCGAATCGGACCCTCGAGGCATATTTAATTAGGGAAAACTCCGGCCGCGATGTCCTTGCGAGGATCGACAAGCAGACCTACGATGTTCCCGAGAGTGTATTTTTCGAAAAGAAGTCCGCAAATGCGCGCGAGACAAATGTAGACGCTTATATAATTAGTGAGGGAAAAGAGAGGAAAAAAACAAAAACCTTTTGTGCATTCGTCCCGATTGTCTCAACCGATCGAACCGTTCTCGTATCTTTTTAGTTACTGTCTGCTCTCTCGAACATTACTCACGTCACGAGAAAGTTACAAAGTCACTCTGCGAAGAGTTAAAAATTCGGTCTCGCCGAGTCCCTCTTGACATTATCTACCCCCTATATTTCCGACGTGAAAACCACGAAATACTGCGCGCCGGCGACGACGAATCACGACCGGACGAGATAGGACGACAGAAAGGAAGGAAAATAGAAAGAGAGGGACAGATTTGGATTTCGAGACCATCGTCGGTCCAAGAAGAAGGGTGACGGTCGGTGACAGCGTCTTCCGACACTGATTAATGACGCGCGGAGTCAACGCGGACTAATGCCACGGGGTGTGCGCGCGCGCGCGCCTCCCGTTCCCTCTGTCTCTCGTTCTGTTCCCCTCGACATTTTTCAATCGGACTGCACCGCACTATCCGCGGTTTCGCCACGGCATGCCCTGAAATTCGTGCCCACACAGCCGTCGCTTTATTAAATCCGCATGTGAGTGTCGTTAGGCCGTCATTAGCGCGTAATCTGTAACCGTCGACATCGAGGCGAAGGGGAAAAGGGAACCGATCGATTGCCGAATTTACAAAGCGCCCGCGCGATAATTGTTGCGCACGTGCCTCTCCGCAATCGAACTAATTTATTACGACGAACAAGATACGCGCGCGCGCGCGCGCGTGTGAACAGTTCGTCGAGCAAATGTGTAATAATATTCTGTAAATTGAAAGCGAAAGGAACGAAATACGATAATTAGCGCAACACGTTGATTGATCTTAGATCTGATATTTGACGCTTTGATTGTTGATTGTGTGTTTCGAGAAGTATTATACGCTCGCGACGCGAACGGAGAAGCGTGAAAACGCGCGCGCGCGATCGTACTCTTTTACTCTATAAATCGTCGAGTCAGCGAGAGACACTCGTGTCGACGCGATTAAGTCGATATCGCTTGATTTATATATACATTCGGCGAAAGAGAGAGAGAGAGAGAGAGAGAGAGAGAGAGAGAGAGAGAGAGAGAGAGAGAGAGAGAGACCGTCGGATAATCCGCGTCCTCTCTTCGTTACGCCGTAATTCCATCAAGTTCTCCTCCCTCTCTCTTTCCCTTCTTCCCCAATTAATCCGTTGGCGTTGTGTACAGCACGAAATGCAAATTGGCGGGCTCGGGCGCACTTTCGGACTTAATTGTCGTCGGCCGGAAATGCCCGCTTAAGCGAATCTGGTATTTATATTGCCGATAAACGGGGAATGCATATTAAAACATGCAAATCGACGAGATAAAAATTCGGGTCGCTCCCCCACGCTGTTAAACGGCCGGAATGCTGAGCCACGGAGATTTCGGGGATTTCGGACAGAAGGGTGGTGGTGGTGGTGGTTGGTGGGCGCTTCGCCCCCAGGAGTTTTTGAACGATCGCGGGTTCGTGCTTTACTGGCTGTTTCGAAGAAAAGAGGGATATGTAACGCGGCTGTGTGCTGATGCAAACGATTCGACATGAAATTCCGACGGTAACGCGCCACGTGCATTCCTGTCACGCGTGTAGGCTTCCCCAACAAAAAGCGAGGGGTTGCGGCCGCATAAGGGGTAAATCAAAATTTTGCATCTCCCGCGCGATCGGATCTCTACACCAACCAACTGATGGCGCGTATCGCTTTGCATTAGCCGTCGTTGTGTTTCATCCCCCTTTCATCCCCCCACCTTCTCCTCCCGCCATCGGGTTACTAACGCGGCGAATAATCGAATGTTGAAAATAAAAATAGAGAATATATAAATGATCTTAATTGTTGATATAAAGAAAAAAAAGATTACGTACGTATATATATATAATTTATATTTTAGAAATAAATTATCTCGCACTCCGTTTTTTTTTTTGCGTGTGTGACACTTTTGTATGTACGCGAACAGCGTGTTATTACTGCTGCTGTGTAAGAAAGATATAAGAAATACAAATACTATATATATATATATACGCAGCGGGTGTCATTATGTCGTTTCTCCCCGCCGCGATTTTTCAGTAGCCTGATTGAGGCATTAGCGTACGGCGACAGGGCATCGTTTTTCCGATACCGCGTCACGCTCAGGAATTATAGCAATTTCGCGATAAACAGCCGCCTCGCGGCAGAAATTGCCTCGATGACGACGTCACAAATCGCGAGGCATCTTCGCAACTCCACGTCGTGTCGATTATTCGCGCGATCTGTCATCGCTGATTATCGTCCTTCTCTTTTCTGTCTTTCTCTCTCTCTTTCTCTCTCTCTCTTTCTCTCTCTCTCTTTCTTTTCTTTCTTCATTTTTTATTCGCGAGTGGATTTCTCCGAAGCCAGCGAACTCCGTTTATATTGTTTCGACGACGACGACGACGACGACGACGACGACGACGTTGTCGGAAATTTTCCGATGGGCGAACAATAGAGCTTTCGCAATTTCTTCGCTCGTGCCGAAGCGTTTCTTCAGAGTTTCCAGTCGGCCTTCGACCGCGATTGTCACCGATTGCCACCGATCTTATCGGCGTGTCGAATGTCTCTCGAACTCGTTTAGCCTTCTGGCAACAAACGCGTACGCGTTTTGTTTCATGTCTCACAACGATGCTGACTTGAGACAATGGAATAATCGGTTGAAGAGTTATTGTTAAGTATTTCGCTCATTGTAAGCGTATTATCAGCGTGAATGAGAATCGGGATCTCTTCTAGAAGGGTCTCGCGAGAAATTTCATTAATTATCAGAACTATGACCGTTGTTGCAAAACACGGTAGAAGTCGTCTTTTCAAGGAGAACAAAGTCTTTCGAATAAAGAGAATTAATAAGTTTAATGCAAATAACATTTTGTTCTCGCCGCACTGGAGGGATGCGGTAATTCAATCACTTATCATATCAAAGAACTTACTCACGTACAAATATATATATATATATATATATATATATATATATATAAATAGCTTTTCGTGGAAACTCAGCGCGCGCTTTCACTTTCGACGTGCGTTCGCACAACAAACGATCGCTCGTGCGCGCTGAGAGAGAAGCGAAAGTGTTAATTCTTTATAATGTAACCCCACCGCCATTCATAATTCATAATTAATGACGCGGCGGTGTGGCTCGCGAATATCGTGTTGTGTGTTTTTGTCTCGTCGCACGAATGCGGGGCTCGAGCCCCGCGGGATAACGCTCATTGTATTATTGTTATTATCATTATTATTATGTGCCGCTGGAAATTTTTTTGCGGCCGCGCAATCGCGTCGCAGTCGCAATAAAGTAGACTGCCAGCGTAGGACGCGTAGGTGTTTCGAACGCAACGAAATAATGATGATTGATCCCTCGAAAGGTTTCACCGTTACAGCGCGGACCGGTTCGTTCGACACGTACGGACTTCCATCGCACGGTGTTATTTAGACTAATGCCTCCTTGATCGCCTTGCGTGCCCATTCGTCCCACTAGATTAGGATTATTCATCGGAAAAATGTCAAAAACCGATCGAACAACTTTTTCAATCCGATTCGAGACACGCACATTCGCTCTCGTTTTTTTTTATAAATTAGATTAAATTTGTCTTCTCAAAAGTGCGGCGACGCAGTCGCTGGAAAGTTTCGACCTTATTTTTGAAAACTGTTTCTCAACTAAGAGACACATTAAATGTATCAAGCGCAAAAACCTGTTTGCAAAGATTCGGGTTAAACAAAAACAAAAACAAAAAAAAAAAAAGAAAAGAAAAGAAACGGAAATCCAAATGAAAGAAGTTGGAATTTGGCGAATTTATACGTATATACGTATCGTATACGTCGAGAAAGATAGCCGCTTTTGCCGAAGTGGCGTGTATCCACTCACTGACGTTTCGCTCGTTATACGTACGTGCAGCACGTACATACAATGTATCTGACGCTCGGATACCGGTTTGATGGATCGACAAGCGCGGAGCGAGTTATTAAGGGAACGAAAGAAGACGTCGAGATATGTGTTGCGTATCAGCCTTGCGCGCTCGAGGACGGGGTTTGCATTTGCCTCGCCGTATCACGAGCGGCAAAAACAGGCGGTATTTATCATTCAATATTTTACACGTGTATATATATATATATATATGTATATAAGCAAAAAAACAAATTTAATCGATATCTGAGAAACTGACGCCAACAATTATGTGTTGCTTTTAAAATATAAAAAGGTTGTTTATTTGACTTTCAAAGAAACTGGCAACAATTTGTATCACCTGAAAGAATAAAACGTCAGGAAAGACCGGCGTTTGCGTTTTTTCTTTCTTCGACAAGTTTATAGATGAGGCGATTGAGAAGAGTCGTCTCAAAGTTAAAAAATAGCCGCGGTTCTCTTTTCATTTTGGAGCGTACTCCAATTACCCGCAGTTGGAGAAACGCGCTCGACGACGCGGTTCCGCTCGAATCAAACGCTCTCGGAAACGCCTTTATTTACGATCATCCACGCGCCTCGCCATTCAACGAGTTCAAAGAAGAGCTCAAAGAGAGATGCGCGAGAAGTGGCTTCTAATGCTCGGCTTAATGCTCGTCGCGATTAGAGAAGCTACGGCGGCAGCGCCCGTTAGATTCTCATCATCGGCAACCGCGTCTCATCCGCGACGAGCGAGGAGCCGCGCTCCCGACGTCGTGAGAAGAGCTTAACGGTATACAAGCAGCGCTGGATTTATACGTAAGGTCGCGACGAGGAATAAGGCTCACGATGACGCGCGAAGTCAGTTAAGTCAAAGTTCTCTGAAATACTGTAAAGGTTCTGCAGTCGCTAAGTGATTAATTTCCTTCAGGGAAACACGGACGGAAAAATACTGAAGTGTGTGTTGAACGCGATGGGTGGTTCGGTACGCAAAAACAAAAATTATTTTTATCGTTGTCTCAATGATATTAATCATTATTATCGATCTCACACGCATGTTTTCTCCCCTCGTAGGTGCGTGAAAGTCAAAGTTTTTTTCGAAACTTGAACGAATGAGAAGATTATGTGGTTCAGTCTAATCTCGGCACGGTTGTATTTCTTGCATCAATTTTAAGTTACATTAATATTGTCTACCTTTCTCAAGTGCGCGTTTGTGGAAAATGTGTGAGATAAGTTTGCGCTGTGTGTGACGCAACTTAGCTTTTCTCGTACAAATTTTTTCAATTTTCACACCAGAGCACATTTAGTGCTGCGATAAATTATTTAAAAAATTTATATAAAACTCGCGAGTTGCGACCCGAAAAACCGTTTTCGGCCTTTCTCTGAGGAGAATTTCTCGCGGGCCTTACTCGCCGTTCCACTTAAATGCGGCCCTGCGGATACGTGCGCCGCAAAGACGCACTCTAATTGGAACGCTGGCGCCACGGCGCTCACGCGCGCGCGCGCACGCAGCGGTCTCTCCGACCGCGTCTCTCGACGCGGAAGAACGACGGCGACGACGACGGACGGATCTATTCGACGAAATCGCCGTACTGGCGTTTTTCCGTTCCCAGCGCCGATCTTTCAAGAGGATAGCGTTCAGCGCGAGCTGCGGCGGATTACTTACAAGATCCCGTCACCGTTCTGCTACATCATCGCCGCCGTTCCGCTCTCCGGTCGGTATTTTTAACTCGCGAGAGAGACGAGTAATATGGTGGCGTAATAGATAACTGTCACGATACCTCATCTCGGAATTTTTCGTGTTATTACAACGTGCCGCTAATCGCCCGTGACTTTTCGTTTTATCAACGCGAGACGCTCCTTCATTTCCCAACCACAATATTTCTCAGCTATTTCCGTCGTATATTCAGAATCTTCTCATATTTTATCGTGCAGGATACGCGCACGTGTGTGGCGCATATGCGCACACATGTAAAATAAAGTAGGTACATATTTTTCGTACACGCGTGATTATATCAGACTTGTATTATATTACGGAATTGAGATAATTAATTTTTTATGAGGTAAAAAATTACTGAGATATGCCTCGAAAATATTTCGAATAGCTTAGATCAGTACTCGACTGTGTGTGTGTATGTGTGTGGGGTGATCAGGCTTCTCGATATAATACTTCTCGAGAAACCTTCTCGAGGAACAGGGGAGTCGCCCAATTGCTCGTTCGGTCCGTTCGGAGCGACGGGCAACGTACTCTCGGCGAGGACAAGCGGAACGGCAGATATCTCGGTGGGAATCGAGAGCACGGCCGTGTATCAGTTGAAACGGTCCTCTCTCGTTGGAGAGCGTCGTCGGAGGAGCGGATTCGTGCGCGGTTTGCGCGCGTCCAGTGAAGAAGAGAGTTTGCATTCGGAGTAGGCAGGTATAACTCCCGGGAGCGGAGCCTATTTTGTATAACCAGTTCCGCCAGGGCAGAGATTTACGATCGTAGCCATCTTTCCTGCGAAGCGAGCGAGCGAGCGAGCGAACCTTCGCACAAGCGCCCGGCTTCACCGGAATCGACTCGACTCCGCGCTCAAACTAGCGTGGATCGCGAGCGACTTATCATTGCGTGAAACCTGAGATTTCTCGCCAAACGCGAGCGCTCGACACGAAATCGCTCGAGTCTCTCGTTTTTGCGTTAACGAGATATTTACATAACCGCGAATAATCAAAATATTTTTTGACCATTCGTGTCGTGTATGTATTACAAATATTATTCGCAATTATATCGCAAAAAAAGGGACAAAAAAGGATTTCTCTAGCAATACAATGTATATATAGTGCGTGTTGCATATCGCGTGAAGTGTTTTAGAAAAAAAGTTCTCTTCCAAATACACCGCGGAGTGGAAGAGACCGGTGAGATCCCTTATGCCTGAGGGGGCCACATTCTGCATCATCGCGCTGGAACTACGCGCGGAACAGATGCACAGATGCGCGGTGTGTGCAATTTATTATCTCGCGCTAAGTTATTTCGAAAATTGCCATTGCTGTCGGGGTGCAACAACTATTTCGCCAACGCAACGTGATTTATTACCAACCTGACGTGTCTGATAAAAGCGTATTCTAGATGAGCGCGTATCGTGTTTGATCACGCACGCATCTCCCAGCGATCGAAGAGAGGAGTATTAAAAAAATTGAACGCGAAGTCGGCGAAGAAAAACATCATCGCAGGAGGGGGAAAACAAAGTGATCTTTTACTACAAGCGTAAAACGCGGACAAATAATAGTCCATCTCGTGTTTGTCCTTCTGAGGAAAAAAAACGATCTAACGACGTTACTTGAACGCACGTTTATTGATGCGTTTCTGCACCGCAGTAAAATTTGTGGTACGTTAATTTGCGTCAGTTTTCGTCGAAACAAAGAAAAAGCGAACGTATATCCGCGACGACGGATCGTTCGGCATGAAGGAAATAATTACTACCCTAATCGGTAATCGGCAATCATTGAGAAACGATGCGAGGAAGAAGGAGGAGGAGAAAGAGCGGAAGACCGCCGCGCGACTGGCTTTGTCGTTAAAGTTTAACCGCAATAATTGCCAATATTATTTATCGATCGGATAAACGCCGGCTCCTTTGACGGAGGAAGTCGAGCGCGTTATGAATCATTTACCGTCTTTTTTTTTTTACGGCCTCTCTCTTTTCTCCGATATTTTCTAAAACCGGGTCGGCCTCGAGAGCGCGCACGCGCGCGCGCGAAGAGAAATTACCTAAGGGAATTCGTCGTAATGACTAGTTACAAGGCACTGCCTTCCAGGTTTACGAATGTCGGATGTCGTTTGATCGCCGATATTCTGTATTCGATCGAACGGCTTCTCCGGTCCCTCATTTCCTTTCCGTCGCAGAAATCGAAATCAGTTCAATTCTCTTCCGCAGTAGTTTGCAATAACGAGAGAGAGGTCTCATTTGAATGATTTATCAATTTAATCGTGAAATTCACGGAACGATTTTATTGAAAATGGATTCGATGTAATACTTTTTATAGCTTTAAAGTTTATGCGAGAATACACGCAATTACATTCGACTTCCCGGTTATTGCTGATAAGGAGGAAACGCGCTTATAATATATATTCTACCAAAAAAAGGGTGTGTAAATAATCACAATCGATTTTCTCGATATTGATTGTTGCCACTCTTATCGCGACGCTGATTAGACGTTTTTTGGATGTGTTTCTCGATTCATGTCGTACGAATCAAGAGGCACACGGTAGTACCTCTTCTACGCAAAATTCATACAATTGAGAAGATTTTCATAAAGCAATATCTCAAGACCGACTAAACCGATCATTTTTGTTTTAGTCTCAAACGCTTCAGAACAAAACACTCAAAAAAAAAGTATGCTTGCGTTTTTTTTGTTTGTGCTTCTGATTTGGAGATATGCAACGATATAAATTGTCGAAGTGAGACATTCACGTTTTTTCAGAAATATTATTATTATCGTATATATATTACACATATGAGAAATGTCAGAATCAACGCATGAAAATAAAGCTCGACAAATAGAGAGAGAAGGAAGAAAAAACGTGACTATGTCACGTGACTGTGTTTAGTCACGTGTCTTTAAAAACGTGACTAAATTAAAGTCACATGACAAGGGAGAGAGAAAAAACAACACGTGACTGACGTCACGTGACTTTAGTCACATGTTGTTTTTTTAATTCTTCTTCTCACTATTTTTCTCGAGTTTGATTTTCATGCGTTATTTCTGACGTCTCTTATATGTGTGTTATATATGGTTTGTAAGACGTATATACTAGCTGTCATCTGCCGGTGACAGATTGTGTTCGCTGACGCAACACGTTAAAATAAAAACAATAATAGCGCGCGCGTAGCCCGCGCCTGTGCTGTGCTTATAAAGTATTGTAAAACGGTTTGTTTTTTACGTCTATATCTCGCTCATTTACTTTTTTACTTTATAATTGTTCGCGATCCGCGCGAATATTTCTCAAACGATAATCCGGCCGGTGATAAATTGCGATCCCCTTTATCTTTCGCGTATTTGACGTCGGATACGACAGAATCCCCGCAGACTTTGGGGAATCCGACCGTTGGATAGTCTCGGATTACTATTGCTAAACGGACTCGACACCGTATGTCCGTCTCCTTTCGTAATCCCGTCCGATTGAACCACCTTCCAACAGTTAACACAACGAGTTTGAGTGCGTTTCGCGCACTTTAAGGTCAGGATTGACGAGGGGTTGCTTTTGCGTAGCAACTCGTTGCCAAACAGCTCTGGTCACACATCCACAGTATATAGGCGTCGTAACGTAATACTCATCGCAAGGGTCATTCGCTCAGTGTCTCCCAATCTCATTTCCGAGCTCTGATGGGTAATCGAGTTTGTTGTGAAAATACGAAAATAATTTAGACAAAAATTTATTTTGTCCTTATTAAAATATTTACATAAAATGTTTATTGCGCACCCGAATTTCTGAATTTTTAGAGAAAACTCGATGATAGACATTTTTATTTAGCAGAAATAATCTTTCACGCACAAATCACCGTTGACGCGCGTCCACGCATTTTTGTGGCACAGTAAAGATATTTTATCGTATAATATATTGACATGTTACAAGACCGTTACTTAGTGAAACTTCTTTTTTTAGTACATACCCATATATTTTATTAGTGCGAAATAGTACATGAAGTGTGTTTCTTTTTTGTACGAGAGATATGTAATATATCGATTTCTAGAATATAAATACGTAAGATAAGCTGGAAAAGAGATTTTCTTTTCACATCACTGCTTGTGATAGAAGCGAAATATATGTTTTTCGCTCGACGAACGTCCCAAACTTCGACGACGTGCCGAAATCTGCCTCTCTCCGTTGAATTTATATACGTCGCGCGCCGCAAGAAGAAACCGCAGAGTCGTAGCCGCGAGAGGCGAGAACATCCGAGACACTTCCACATCGTGTTCAATTTCTCTCGCAACTATTGGCCCGCGATAAACGTTCCAAGGACAAATGCGCGTGGTTTTCACCAACGCGGCTGGTTGTTTTTACAACCTGGCTCGGGGGGTGCTTGAGAACCACCGCTGGTACTGCCACGGGGCAGTAGCCAGTGGGTCCCCGGGCAGTAAAGAGCAGTAAAGCATAAATTCCCCCCTTTCTGACCCCCCGTTACCTTGAACGCCACCAAGAGCAGAGGAGAGGGGAGGTGAGGCTTTAATTTTACTCCGGCGTTTTAATACTAGACGCGGATCGTTTGGCCAGACCTCATCGCTCCCTCGTATCCCCGTTGATTGTCTAATTATTGTAGACCGTGGAAGGTCGCGCGCGCACCACCATTCTAACGATTAACGTAGAGAGAAAGAGAGAGAGAGAGAGAGAGAGACTCGGCAAGCACAACGACGAAACGACACCGGACATAACGAGGGTAAACTAAATCGCCCCGGTCTTTTCAGCTTCAGGAGCGAAGTTAAAGGCGAGAGCCGGTTATTATTGCTCACATCTCGGATTCGCGCTCTCGTTCATACCGAAAAACAGTCTTGCGCGATCCTGATACAGCGGAACGTAAAGGTATTTACACGCGTATTCCCACGTCAGAAGCAAGAAGGAAATTCTTGATTAGCGCGGCTGTATATCCGGAAATGTGTTTTCTCGTCGGATTACGAGCGTTAAGAAACTCCTCTCATCCTGCATAGGAAAAGACAGTCACGTCCGGGATATGTTACGGGATGATAAAAACAAAAAAAGAGATAAAAAAAAAAAAAAAAAGACAAACTCGAGGAAATTGTATAAAGATTGTCGCGTAGATATAACGCATTTCGAGGATCAGTATTATATATCACACGTATACAACATTTTCGATTCGATACGTTTTGCTTACACACATCCAGGTATATTTAAAACATTTACAACACGATTCAACGCGGTCAGAAGTTCGATCCGCGGGTGAAAATGTTTTCCGTATGCCGGCGCGCGTGTAAGGCGGCGTCTCTCGGCGCGTAAAAATATATATCATCAATATACTTAAGTAATATTTCATTATCCGAAGGAGAAGAATTATGGCTTCGCGAATAATAATGGTGGAAGCCTTGCGCGCGCTTCGAAGACAAGCCGTAATTCCATACCGAAGCGTATATGCGATCGATGTTTGAATTTAAACGATGTTACGGCGTATCGAACGAACCGTTCGCGTAATTGCCGCGAACGGTATTACGTACAGCACAGGCTAATGGCGGTGTAGACGCCACGGCGCGCGCCATTTCGCGAAATTAAGTTACTTATTATTCCTAATAATGTTATATCAACACGCGCGTCCAACGCGGGAATGTTACTTATTCGGTTCCCGATCGTTATCGGCGATCTTAAGCAAGAGCCGCAATTAAGCGGCCGGGGCACGTTCCAAAATAACGTTTTACCACAGCTGGCCGAACGAAGAGGGAATAGAAATTCTCTCGCCGGCACAGTTATTGCCAGATAATTTTTACGAGCTTTTCTTGTTTCTCTTGCGAGCTAAGTGAGTGTGTGTGTGTGTGTGTTCGAAACGTGAACTACCTATATCCTGTTGTAAATGTGATTTCTCTTACGAATGAGACTTCATTAATTAAGTATCCAATATTGCGCTTTATTTTTAATTAGCAGACGTGAATTAAAGAAATTAAGGCGATAAAAATCCGATAAAAGTCGAGATGAGTTGTAGGTAAAAAAGCAGGTCGGAGATGAGAAAACATATATTAACGAAACATATATGGATATTAGTTTCCTTGCGCGCGCGCGCGGAGAGGAAGAGAGAGAGAGAGAGCAGCGTTACGCAAGGTCGGCGCGATATATATATATATTCGTAGAGTTTCGTCGTTTCTCGGTAAAGCATCGCTCGACAGTCGTTCTTAATTACCGCCGGTGTGTCCCGAGGGACAGAAGGTAGCCGGCAGTAAATAATCAGGGATGCTGCCGTTGCTCCGCTTGTACGATCCCACGGTCGCACGTGCGACAAACCGGCCTATCTCACGACCACGACGGAGGCCAGTCTCTACCCACTTGCTGTACACGCGTATACGTAGATGAGCGGACTGGCGTGCTCGCCCGGTTAGGTTTATCCACGGTATACATCGTAGTTAACACTCCGGCTCTCTCTCTGTCCGGGAAATAACTCCTCCGCCCCTCGGCGGAGCCTATAAAATCGTCGTTTATTTAATCGCGTATCGATCCACCGGTTCTCTCGCCGCTCGCTCCGCCACCCACGCAGCAAAAACCTACTTCGACCCTCCACAAACAATTTTTTTATTAAACTATTTTCGATACCCTTTGAGTGCACATGGGGGCGGGGGCAAAAATTCACGTGGCAAGAAAAAACGTTTTCACATTTTTTTTATATTACAACAACACATCCACGTTTTAATAAAAAAAAATAAATAATAAATAATGTTTTTTATAAAGCGTCGTCATTTTTCGTCGTGTTATTTTTAATTAACGAAAAATCTCTGTTTAAATTTGTATAATAATTACAATTGACGGATGTGATGATTATCAGAAAATTATCCTCGTGTGTGTTGTGTGTGTTACGTACGTGTCGCGAGCAAAGTAACTTTTCTCCGAGGTCGGCGCTATCTTCGGTGTGAAAGTTAGTCGAGATACGATGTAGGATGCGTTCATATGTGAGGAGCGTGCAGAATGCTCGTGCAATGTCGACCCGGTCTGACCCAACGGGAGAGAAGTAACTGCCTCCGTGTTGGGTTTTCAACATCCCGCTCGGTCGGACTGCGAGTGCATCTGCCGGGGCTCAACGGTCGGACGCTTCGTGGATCGGTCACTGCCGCGAGCGAAGATCCTATGCATTTTTCTGCTAAGCCTCTCGAGTTAACGAAGACAAAGTGAGGCATATTTTGTACATTCCCGCCAGACGGAAATGGCGGAATTACGGTTGACTGTATTAAGCGACACAAGACGATATTCGCAATCTTCTCCCGCTGTCGTGACTAGCATCTCTGAAGTTGCAACAACACACTTGCCAGATTTATTAAGCGCGCAATTTCCGACTTTTTTTTCTTAAACGCGGAAAATCGTACGGACAATAAATTTTGAGCATTACAGAAAGACAGAGAGAGAGAGAGAGAGGGAGAGAGGGGAGGGGAAAGAGGAAGACAGACAGATAGAGAGATGTATACAAACATATATATGCAGAAAACTTATGTACGTGGTTTTCAACGAGAGACACGGTGAAACACACATACGGATCGATCGAAGGAAAAGCGGCGATCGGTGTCAAGGTGGTGGGCGTCTCGTAGGTATACCTACAGAAAATCGATGCACGTCGACCGACGCTAATCGACAATCGTTTGAAAGGATGTATCGCGGCGCAGCCGCCAAGGAGTAGAATCTTTCACTTTCACCCGTGGTTGCTCCGAACCACGAGCCTCGCCCATCACGGTTGTGTAATAATCTCCGCGACCTGGTTCCCATAACTGTTCCAAGTACAATCGAGGAGCATCCAGAACTGATCGGAAGGTTGCGCGAACTCGCATTACTCGATCCATCAAAATCTCGAATCTTTGACGAAAAGAAAGAAAACAAAAAAAAAAAAAAACGTTTTTCTTTTTTGTCGCAAACAAAATAATATTCCAACCAAAATATATGTAAAGTAAAAAAGAGGTTTTTTTGTTTCAAAACGTTTGCCTGAAAAAAAAAAAAAAAGAAGATAAAAATATTTAGACAGTTACGAGAGACTCTTTCTTGAAGTTCCTTCATGGCAACATTAAACCGTTTTAAGAGAGCATCTGGCCGCGAGAGAAACGGCTAAGTGAATATGATCTTCCGGATGCTGCGCCCGTTAATTCGTATGCAAAGCGCACTAATCGCGCGAACAGAAACTTATATAACGGGTCCTTCTTACCGCTAACTAGCGTAAAGTGCGCTCCGCGTCTGGGAACTTTATTGCATCTTTCCCCGAACGACGATTCGAACGTCTATCTCGGCCCCGGCGGGTCTCTTCCTCTCTCTTTCTCTCTATATCCCGTCGGTGTAAAATTACTAATGTCGAGTAAGGAAACCGCTCGTGGAAACCCCTCGCGCGAGTCGTACAATACGTGACTTCATTACCTTTCCGCGCGGCGCTTTCACTAGTGCGAAAGCAAGGTGTTGCGCAATTTTACTTTAAGCCCGTTTCAAGATCATAACATAAGCCCGATGCGCGCGCGATTGAAAAGCGAATTACCGACGGGCGCAGCTATGGGTTAAACTAACGCCGGAGAGTGTACGTACGAATAAAATCCAAATGTCCCGTAATAACGCGGAGAAAATGGCGAGTGTTGGCGTACCGTATTTGATAATTTCGGCTCTGTTATTGCACCTCTAATTGTCTCGGAAACACATACGCGCGAGACTTTACGTTCGCGCGTGCGCGCGCGAGTACTTGATTAGAATTGATTGCGAAACGCACGTGGTAAGCGAGAGGCATTGTTTCAAACATTCTGCGTTTTGCTTCATCGTACAAATTTCCAATCCCACGTAGAAATACGAGAAGTGTATCGCATTAAGAGAGCGAGAACCGCGTTCATCGCTTTTCCTTCATTAACCCTAACCGCGACGGTTTCGAAGGCGGCGCAAGAAACAACCCGATGACCGAGCTGATGATTACTTGTTGCAGAAGAAAGAACGGATTGTGATTTGCGCCTGCCACGCGAGGGTGAAATTGCAATTATATTCGAACTTGCGGCAAACACCGATCGATTGGTGCGACGACGGCGGTCGGAGTTTTGCGCGTTGTGCACCGTGTAATTTCGGCGACATAAAACGCGAACTCTCCGCTCTTATTAAAGCGCTCCGAGCGCGGAAATATCAGCCGCCGCCGCCGCCGCCGCCGCCGCCACTCGCCGCGACGATAGATCGATCGGTATCGGCGCGCACCGGTCACCTCCCATCTGAGAAACACTCGACCGTTAGTAATTGGGCCGCGGACCTTGCGCAAGTAGTATCAGCCGGATATTGTAGTGACAGCGGCTGCTGGAGGTGGACGCATTATTATGAACCGCTGATCTGTCGCAAACGGAGATAAGACCGGCAAAAAAAAAAAAAAAAAAACCCGGGGCTGCACTTTTGCGATACTTCGCCGACCGACGTTTACGCAGCGTTTCTCAACCTATCGCTCTCGGATCGTTAAAGTAGATACTTTTCGAGAACAAAACGGTAATTTGTTGAAACGAAGGGAGACAGAAACTGCTGAAACATATTTCTGTAAAACCGCAAACCTACATTGCACGCGAAAATGAAGCGGGTTTGCGCAATGCTCGCTCACGTCGTGCCTCACTCTTAACCGACCGACTCGAAACAGAGCCGTCACGTACAAACGACCGGTTCATTTTGTTGTAGCTTATAGCGAGCCGATCAATAAGGACTTCCGGTCGATAAGGACTGCCAGCAAAAAGATCCGATTAATAGACTCTCGGTCGACAAGTGCTACAGGCAAATATTAATTTCAAACAATCAAGTTGGTTGGAAGATTAAAATATTTCTCCAGCGTGGAAAAACGTCGTTTGTACTGCCTCAAATTAATCGGATATAAAGCTCGTTGAAAAAAAAAAAAAAAAAATGGTCGTAGTGTGTGCGCAACGGGTTTTTTCGTCGCTCCGCCGAAATAATCGCGAGACCCTTGGTCTCATGACGCGCACGCACGCGCGACGACGAGATGTTATTACGGAAATAACGAGCCCTTTTAACCGCGTCCCGTCCAATTTCAACTACAAGACCGCGTGGGTCGTTTGGCACAATACCGACATTTCGACTCGTAATAACGTACGTAATTCCCGCTGCACCGCGTACACTCTTCCGGAGAGTTTCACTTTGCCTTTGCTTCGCCACTTTTTTTCAGCGGTTTCTTATTTCCTCCTTCTCGCTCCTCTTTCTTGGCTCTCCCACGCGCAATAATAAATAACCACCGCAAAGTCGTTTGTCGAGAGCGCGCGTTATTCCGCGCAATTATGCGAGTGTTATCGCTATTTTCTCCGCTCTGCGCGTAACCGGGAATTCGCTTATCGGCGGCGCGATCGTTAAAAATTCGCCCGGTAACGAGTCACTTGGCTTATCGCCGATTACGCCGTCGTTTTACGTTTTCGAATTTTAACCGCCGCTGTAAAGAACAGTCTTTATTTCACACCTCGCGAAACTTATTCAATTTTCTTCTGTTCCTTTATTAATATCTAAACGCAGCAAACATAATTTGTATTTTTTTTTTCTACTAAACTAATATATTGAAATTATATGTTACACATTTTTTACGTGATTATATAGCATAACACAGGAGCGCGCTACGCGCACGCTGTTATTGTTTTTATTTTAACATGTTGTGCCAGTACACAACCTGTCATCGCGATGACAGCTAGTCCCTATGTATACGTCTTACAAACCATATAGTACACATGATGTACATATGAGAGATGTTAGAAATAACGCATGAAAATCAAACTCGAAAAATAAAAAGAGGGGGAAAAACAACACGTGACTATGTTTTAGTCACGTGTCTTTAAAAACGTGACTAAACTAAGGTCACGTGACAGGGAAAAGAGTAAAAAAGAAAATATTATATATATTATATAATATATGTAATATTTTTTATTTATGTATAATATATACCGTAATCACGTGACTAAGGTCAGTGACCTTAGCGTAGTATAAATATATATATATATCTAATATATAGAGAGAATATTTTTTTTATTAAGATATGATATAATTTGTCACTTTTCATTCGTGCGAGGCAAATTCGTCGTAATTAGAAGCACGAGAGCTAACGATTTTCCGAAGTTTAGCTCTTTAGGAGACGACATTGAGCGGCCTTCCACCTCGTAACTCATCCGCTCGCGCACGGGTCAGGGGTCGCTTTCGGGGTGCGTCCGAAACTCCGGCAGTTACCGAGACCGCTGTCAACATAAATTGCACCGACCTTCGCCGCGAACGGCGAGAATTTTAGACGCCGCCACCGCTCTATGTGCGCACACACTCGCTCTAATCGTCACGCGCTCGCCACCTACATTAGAAGATATACGCTTAATTGACCACTGATTAACGTCGTGTGACACATTCCCGCTCTAAAGTCCGTCCCGATTCTCATATCTGAAATCCTCAAACTTCTACTTAGCGACAAACACAATCGCGCCGCACTTTGAAGCGAAGGGGGATGATTGTAGCGAAGGGACAATTGCGACAGTCTTGAGATAATGCGAATCCCATTGTTGTCGAGATAAGAATTCCGAATGTGCGAGATAAGACTATCGTGTAAGACACTTGCTCTGCAAACCGAGTTAAGGTGACGCGACGGAACAACAAATAGGGAATATTCTCTTCTTTGATACTAAAAGAGAGAGAAACTTTGTCAGCAGAAAATTTATTACTTCTTACGCTTGAATCCCGCTCGATCACATTGCTTCGTTCATGTGCGCGAGAATCGTTTCTCGTCGACCTCGGCAGCTCGATCGCCGAGAGATCGAGAGGCAGCACAACGCTAGATTAGATTTATGGCTCGGTGGTGGCAATTCGCCAAGACGTTTCGCGGCGCACGTTCGTCGGCCGACCGATGGTTATAAGGCAGAAGATATCGGGGAGGAGGAAGACCGGTCTTTTCGCGTTGAAGATATCTCGGTTGAATCCTGGAGGAAAGTGGTGGATGAAGCGCTCGCTCGGCGCTACGCTCGAGGTGTCGATGTTAATCGACCAAATGCGAGAGAAATCGTCGGAATCTCTCTGGATCATCGGATCCTCGGGATACCCTGAAAACTCTTCTTCTTCGGAAAGCGTAACGTTCTCTTCAGATCTCCCGTCGTATTCCCTCAAATATTTATGCCCCCCAGACGGGAATCGTACGCATTGCACGTAATGGTCGTCAAATATTCACGTTACTTGGGTTACGAGTTTGACGTTTGAGTTCTCGTGTGCGACAGTTCAAATAATAACGTTGAAACTCTTCGTGGAATATAATTTTCGTCGTACCGTCGTGTTTCTGGATATTCTTGCAGTCGGCGGTCCGTGTAACATCGTCAAAGCTGGAAATATAACGTTTTCACGCAGAGCGGTATGGAAAACCGCGTGGTGGTGGTGGTGGTGATACGTTTGACTCGTTATCCCGCGAGCGCAAGTATTTTCCGTGCCGCCGCAAACATTTATTTACGCGCTCGAGGCAGCTACGCAAATTAGCCGGGTTGTGAGCGACCATATTTGAAGTTGGTAATCATAATTATGTTTAGCGCGTGGCGAAAGTTTGTCGGGTCGAATAATTTTGCGGCCGCGCGTTTAAAATAAAATTCCGATCTGAACACACACATTCCCTCTTTCTCTCTCTCTCTCTCTCTCTCTCTCTCTCTCTCTCTCTCGATATCACATTCCCTTTCCTTCGCATAAATAAACGATATCAGTTATTCCTCTCGTGCGAAGTTATCGAACAAATTGAAAAATAATGACAGCGCGCGACGGTTAGCGTGAAATTATTAAAATAAACAGATCCGGGGAGAAAATAATCGGCGAAAATGAAATACGCGGAGAGAGAAATATTAAAATTCGTAAATATTAATAATTCGTTATTTTCAAACCGTGTACTTTTAAACAACAAAAAAAAAACACGAATTAACCAAGTCTCTTCGTCGCTATTTATTTCTGATAAAAATCTTGTTGTTGTGTTATTATAATATTACGCAGCTGCCGGATTTGTGCATCGTTGCACCGACAATGAAATCGAATATCCACCGACGGTGGAGCGAAAGGAGAGCTCGTGAAGGTCGCGGCAAAATGAGCAAGACGTCGCGCGGGCACCTCCTACTTCGTCGTGGAAGAAGAAAAGTATCCGTGGCCGCGCCGAGCTCTCCGAAACTCCACGGCCGATCGTTAAACCTGAGGATCCTCGAGCGCGTTCCGTTAAGCCGTTAAAGGTCAGCCGGGAGCAGCAGCGGCAGCAGAACCGAGAAAGAAATCCCCGGGAAGATAAATCCTGCGGGCGGCGGATAACGTCTCGCGCGCATTTCCGAGAAAGAAACTCCGACCGATCGTCGCGAGCTCGCGCAGAGATTTTCGAACGCGCGTCGTAAAGGCTCGTCTCTGATTCACGACGAACGTCCAATTCCGCGAACGTCGCGCATAATTTCGCCCGCGCCGTGAGGTCGTCCCGGTTGTCTCTCGCGGATTCCGAACGCGATGTGTGTGTCGTACGCAACGCGGCGGATTTGTGAGGGCCAAATCTGAAGAAATGCGACGCGAAACGAACTTTATTGCCCGGCCGACGTTGCGCGCCGGCATTTTAGCTTGGGCCTTAAGATACGCGTATTTCACGCCCACGAGATTTCCACTGGCTGTACGAGAAAATAAGAGGAACGACCGAAGAGGGTAAACCGAAGGTCGTATCGTATTCTCCCTCTCCTCGTTAACGCGGAAGAATTCGTTCGAGCGCGT
This sequence comes from Pseudomyrmex gracilis, assembly GCF_002006095.1. Taxonomy (NCBI): domain Eukaryota; kingdom Metazoa; phylum Arthropoda; class Insecta; order Hymenoptera; family Formicidae; genus Pseudomyrmex; species Pseudomyrmex gracilis. The sequence continues at coordinate 496,906 of NW_018020589.1, read as the reverse complement.
TCCGAGCTCTTGTCGTTAATTCCTTTTCGATGACGCGAGCGACGGATGACGCATTTCTCGCGCACGTGTTGTCAAAAGAAAAACCACTGACGAAAAAATCTACTATCTAATTTTAAAATATTTGAAAGAAATTAGATGACAATTTAAAACACACACAGCGATGTATGGAGATATTGAAGTTTTACCACTTATATATTTTCACAGTTTGGTGAAAAATCGAACAAAACGCCGTTGCTTTTATTGAAATGTTAAATAAAACGCGGGCGCGCGTTCAACTTGTTGCTTCACCGCGCGGAATGCAGTTTTTATGCGGCAATTCACGTATCGTTGAAAAAATCATCGCGCGATCCCGTTGTGCTACCGCGCTGCAAGCTCGTATGTCGTACACAAGCTAATGACGATTCTAGGAGCCTGGTGCTCTCTGAAAATTTGCATTTTGCGCTTTGCATAATTTCCCGAGGCGAGGGAATAAACGGCCTTAGCGCTGGTGATGCCGCGGGCGATGTGCGAGAAAGAAAACGAGCCGATCCAAGAGAGCCAAGCGAACTCTATACACCTACTGCGGAATGTTCACCGCTGCGGTTAGAGATATCGGTCGTAATTGTCAAAAAAAAAAGAAAAAAAAAACATCTTACCTTTCTATCTTTCTTTCTCTAGTCAATTGTGAACGGCCAACGCGCACTGTGTAATTTTAAAACAATCTGCGTGAACAGATTTCAATGTGACCGACAAATTTAGTTGTTTTTATTGATATTTTGAATACGCCAATACAGTGTTTTATAATAATTAGAAAAGGAGAAAAAGACAAAGATCATAAGTGTTTATCTTCTCGCTCGAGTCAGTTTCTCACATTATGTTTCGTTGAAATGAGCACTCATGCGAAAAATACAGAGTTCGCGGAGCGTGTTTTTCCCGCGATCGAAATAACGAACGAAAACGATCGTTCAATCTCTCGAGAATCTTTTCCGATTTCCTGCGCTTCGCAAGTTATACGCGAAAGTTTTCTTTTTTTTTTTTTTTCTTTTTCGTTCTTCATCTTGGTGGACTTTAAATATCCGGCGCGTCATCCGGCATTTCTTTAAATGTTTTCCCCCCTTTCATACTCTCCCGTCGTATTATTCATTTTTGACGGATTCTTCATTAATCACTTCTATACACATACATGAAAGAACTAAGAATACTTTCGTGCGAAATTTTTTGATAAATTGTTCTGAGTTAGAGTTTCGGAATCCAGCGGCAACAATTGTCGTCATCCTACGTCTTTTGATATCGAGATGGAAACGCGATATTAAGGACGGTGTGATGTATGTCCCTCGGGAAACGTCGTCGATATAGAACTGTATTCCGACCAGAATCCAAGTATAACTTTTAACGGGCAGCGCGAGAAGCAATAAAGAGAGACGAGACCTTTTTTCCGAGAGAGAGAGAGAGAGAGAGAGAGAGAGAGAGAGAGAGAAATAAAAAGGGCGTAATGTATCGGTGCATTCGGAAAGCCGCAGGCTAGTGAAAGCCCGCTAGCGTAAAGCGCGAAGACACGTGTGCGACGAGTAAATTATACCGCGCGCCTCTCGCGGTGATAAAAGTTCAAAGCGAGACAGCCAGACACGCTCGTACATATATGTATGTGCGACCAGCAGAGCCGAAACTCTGCGATAGCTCTCCGAGACCGGTCGAATGAACGTGTAACAAATTTCAAAATGTAGCAACATACAGTGTTAACTAATATTTTGCACAATTTTATAATTAAGTTAAAATTTTATACACGGAATTTTTTATACACGTATTAAATTAAAACTAAAAAATAAAAATATAAAAATTGTTATACTTGTACACTTGATCCAAAATCGTCTAAACTAAATTGCTATTGCGAGTAAATAACATATATCACGCGAGTAAAAAACTTTTTTTCTATCATTCTCTTTGTAAAATTTAACATAATGTCTTGCGGGCTGCTCAAGTAAATAAACTAGGCGGTTGTATATATGTCGCGGATGCGAGACACTTGACGTATAGATATGTAAGATTCAAAGAAGAGAGAGGACTCTCTCTGCGCGGGTCGAACAGGAGGGAATGGTTGAAATCGAATAAAGAACCGAAAATTCTTTGATCGGGCGGTCTTCAAAGAGCCGCGAGATAAAAGACGTTCTCGTAACTGTCGCATCTGTGTCGTATCAACGGCGGTGGCTCGTATTGCTTCACAACGCGTGCTCCAAATTATCGTCCGCGCGCCGCACATCCTCACCGCCGTTTCCTCCAGCGCGGCCTGAAATATTTCGAAGCGTAACCTTCCAGGCGCGCGAGGTGTCAGTCCGCGTGAAAAATTAACGCCTCTCGCGCGCGTAAAACTTAACGAGATTACGTTTCCTGCGCGGAAACGGCCGGGGCGATTTATTCGCGTGAGCTAACAGCTCGCGAGCGGTTCCGCACGTTTACGACGATGGCGCCTAAAGGAATTAAAGCGCGGCGACACGAACGGATATTACGTTACGGATATTACGTATATACGCGCGGTATTGTTTTCAGAATTTATTCTTTTAATTTATTATATTATTCGCGCACACGTGCGCATAACACGAACGGAAACTGCGGGTTTCGTTATGTTTAAGAAGAGACGCAGGAAATATGAATTTGAAATTCAGCAACGCGAAGAAACGGAATAAGTCGTTCCAAAATCTGTAAATTCTAATCTTTTGGCTTTACAAATTCGCGAGAGAAGACGATATTCCAGAACTGTGAAAGATTATGTTAAACACGGTAAGATGAATAATTTAGTAGAACAAAAGTTCGAAGAGGATACATTTTGAAGATTCAAGAGTTTTGTGTTTTATCTTGCGGAAAGTGCCCCTAAAATACGTATAAGCGTCGCTTTCTCCAGCGAAAGCTTTCATGGCCGTCGGACTGACAATTTTCGTCCTTCGAGACCGGGATGTGATAAAAAGAAGCGAAGGTTTTATCGTCGAAGCGTTTTTCCGTGACGAGCCTTCCTGAAAACTGCGCAGTGATGTTGCCGGGAGAAATCTTCTCTCTCTCTCTCTCTCTTCGTTCTTTTTTTTTTTTCTTTTAGACTCGCGAGCATAACCTCTACCGATCCCATTGCAGCATCCTTAAACAGGGTCGCCCTTTATCTGTATTTTATAGCTAAGACGAAGGGCGTCAGCGCACTAACGTTACCCTCACGCGATCCTCCACCCCTTCGGCCCCCCATCCTTCAAGGCGCCGCGCTTGCACGGTCCCTTTACCTAGTTTTCAACGCACCGCTCGAATCTTGCACGTGCTCGACGTCCGAATGACGTATTTTTTAACTGCCGACGACACAAATAGTCTAATCTACGGTGCTATTACCGCGCCTTTTATAGCGCATAAATCAGATTGGCCGAGGTGGAATCGCGGTCCGTGTCTAATCTGGTCCCTTTCGCCCTTCAATCTGTCGGCACTTCACCTCGGCCGCTCGACAAAAAGCCACGGACGATACGTCGGCGTGAATAGAAGAACCGCCTGCGCCTGAGTTTCCTGGTAATTCACAAAACCCGAGTGAGATGTATCAGCAAATAACAAAAAATTTTGTTACGACAAAGAAATCGATTTGTAATAATTCCAATCTGACAATTTTTTTTTAAACGAAGTGTCCAATTTACAAGAAATAAAAAAAAAAAAAGTAGTAGTTTTGGATATCATTTTTTTTTAGAGACAGATCCCAACTATGAAAAATCCAGTCTTTTATATACAGTCTTTTTGTGAGAACGATGAAATATCACGTCTGTGTTAGATATACGTAGGACGAACAGGATTGCGGGCCGTTGCACTCTTTCCCTTCTTGCGAGTGGGTCTCTCGTAGTCTGAGGACCTTCTTGCTCGTCGTGCTCGTGCTCGGGGAGATCCTCGGAACCACGTTTCTACGTTGATTGATCGCGTTTGCTCATCGCGCTGCTTTTCTGCTCGGGTATAATGTTCTTTTTAATACCTGTTTATAGCCGGGGCTCTTGCCTGCGCTCTCGTGTTTTCCGCCTGGACTCCATATTTGGAATGGGACGATATGCACAGCGAGAAAGAGCTATGCGCGCCATCATCGTTGAGTGAGTCAATAGCGTAAACTGTTGTTTTATTTTGTCAGATGAAAAGAAAATTTGATACACGTTTCTTGTTTATCTATTTTGTCGCGTCCTCGCTTTTATTGCAAATTTATTCTAGTGAATTTTCGAAGCGAATTTCACTATATGTAGTAGAAGTGGAATAACAGCGGCCGTAACGCATAAAGTGAACGTATACACTGCTATAACAAATGGCTCTCTCTCAGTTCTTTATCGAACCATAATTTTTTTTTAACACCTCTATCTATCCATTTAACATTTTACGAGCTTGTCCCTCGCGCGTGTCACGCAATCTCGGGAGTCCTTAAAATTGCACTTCGAACTGGCGAGCCGCGTCCGCGTCGAGCACGGGATTCGTTATTTCCGTAGGTGAATTTTGCCGAGAGAGATGTGCGGAATATAAATTATGTATTAAAATTCAGTAAATTCATTTAAAATGTAAAACTTTTTCTTACAAGATAACGAACTATTATATTTAACTTTTTGTGAAATATTTATTACTTTTTAACTTGTCTTTATGCTTCGGAAATAAATCTTGTGTATAAATAAATATAACTATGACGTAAGCGTTTCAGGATTGCACGTATAGTCTGTTAATTTTTGAATTAAAATTTTAACTTTATTAATAAATTTATTAAATTTTGATATACATAATTTAATCTATACATCGCAATTTGCTTAACATTACGCTCTGGGTACGTGCATATTGTATGTACGACCTGAATATTTTGATATTAATTATTCCGCATTCAAGAATGCATGTTGTGATGTGTCTGTGTATGTAACAGTATTTTTCCAATATTATAATATATATATATCACTATATATATATAGCAAAGTGCATTTATCGCTGCGCTTTCTGGCGTTTCCTACGGCGTGCGACGCGGTCCGCTGGTAAATCTTTTCTAGCCGCGCAGGCAGGTCGCGAAACGGCGTGTCAAAATGCGAGGAAAAGAGCTCGCCGGGGGCCATAAATGCGAGGAAAGAGATCCTTTTTGTGCGGTCGAAATATACGCACGACATACATACATATGCACGGCCACGTCGTCGTCTCGACGACGCGAGACGAGGCCGCTCGCGCGCGGTCGTTGCGGCCTATACGGGACGACCGCAAACGGAACACCGCAGAGTTCCCGGTACGCCCGGGCGAATGCACCGCGTCTTCGTCGTCGTCGTCGTCGTCGTCGTCGTTGTTCAGAAGGGAACTTCGGGCGTCACTGACCGAAAAAACTCATTCTTTCTCGCAGCAAAGGAGCGGAAAGCAGAAAGCGGCGCGCGGTGCACCGCGCTCGCTCGTAAAAATATTATTTACGTCCGTCGTAATGGCTGGTCGATCGCGCGCACCGCTTTATGCCACAGCCGGTCCTTTGCCGGTCCTTCCTCTGACACACAATGCACCGTGCTCCTGATTCGGCACGATATTCGGATATTCCATTTGTAAGATGAATCTCGCAGGAAGAAAGAAACGTGAGAATCGTGGGTAGTGTGTGTGTGTCTATTTAACAAGTATCTACATCGGGAAATGATAATCTCAATTGTACGACGAGAACCTCTCTCTCCCTTCAAAAAAAAAGTTTTAGATAATAAAAAGTGACCAAAAAACTGATACGGCGGTAAAAGATAAATGTTTTTGATGCAATCCAATAACACGCAGATAATCGCGATCTCGTAATCGCGCGTAATACAGAAGTGTGATAAGTAATCAGAGTTACAAGATATTGTTGAGATAATTGAATTTGATAAGTGGGTTTATCTGGTTCGGTACGCGCGCACACTTTATCGCTTTGTCGTTTCACGAAAGTGTATATTTGACTTACTTGGGCGTGAAATTCTTGGTCGCATCGACATTTTCACTGTCACAAGACACACCGAACCTTAAAGCATCCACTCCGGACATCTACCTTGTCGCCAGGCGGGATTTCTAGACCACCGAATAGCGGCGGTATTCAAAGGGCGTTCACGTCGGGCCTCTCGTCGCGAAGATAAGCGGCGGGGGAAAGCGGAGGGCGATAGCACCGCGGGGACAGGTCAGAAGAGAGAGACCGAGTGAACGACCGAACGAGGAGAAAGAGTGCAACGACACTCTCGTTGTGCGGTGGTAGTGGTAGTTGCAACAGTAGTAGTAGTATATAGTAGGGAAAGCAGGCGACGACGACGGCGATGACGACGACGTCGACGACGACGACGACGACGACGACGACGACGACGACGACGACGACAACGTGGATGGCGAGGAGAAACGAAGAGGCGGAGGGACCGAAGTCGAGGAACGAGCTCGGCCGCGCCTGGGGGAGATTATGATAATGCCGGCAGACGTTTCGGGGCCGTAAAAATAATATGATGGTGTCTCAGCACGGCTACCGGGTACACTTTGGCCGCTCGCGTGCACGGTGATTCATTCCGGCGCGATAAAAAGCGACGTGACTCAAACTTCAACCGGAGAGCGAGAGCGAGAGAGAGAGAGAGAGAAAGAGAAAGGTATACGTGTGGGCATACCTCTCTTCTTACCCGCCTGCCTTCCTCTTTTCTTTCGTGTTCTTTCTTTCTGCTTTTCTTCCTTCTTCTTCTTTTCTTCTCTGCGCGCAGCAGCAGCAGCAGCAGCTCTTCGCGCGTTCGTTCCAAAACTGCCTGCAAAGGAGATCGGCCAATCTCTTTTCGAGAATCTTTCGACAAACTCGCGTTTCGATCCGAAGGATTTGTAGCAATATAAATTTCGATATAAGTTCCCGCGCGATTTTGCGCGAAGAGAGTTTTCGAGAGAGAAAATGTAAGAAACGTGCGTCGAATTTTTTATTGTCGTCGTCAATTACCACGCGCGAAACTTCTAAACGATTGTTTTCGAGAAAACGAGTTTTTTACGAACGCGCGATTCGCACTGGTTTTTTGACGTGTGTTCAATTGTCAGAATGTGAGAATAAAAAAATTTAAAAAGCTAACGACATGGTCAGCAAGTATCGAGATATTATGTAAATGTGCAACGTGTGTCGTACGTACTTTGCGTCAGCATTCCACGGATTGTGTCAACGATAATGTGCTCGTAAAACTCGAGAAATCTCAATGTTTATAGCGATGACCTGAGAGAAGAATCTCGAACGCACAATAGGTGAATTACAGAAGTGAAATATATCACGACACGACAATCACAGGTTAAAAAAAAAAAAAAACCAAACTACGAATACGTAAATCTTACATTTAAAAACAGAAGGCTGAAGAGCCAATATACAAACTGTCGGTGTAAAATAAAATATTTTTATTCGAACAGTCACACGTCGATTCTAATGTTTGAATCTTCTTCGGTGAACGTAATTAAATAGATTAAAACATTAATCCACAAAAGAATTGATGCCGATTATATTGGCCTCGTATCGGCCTCCTTTCAATCATTCGTTTTTAAATTTTCACGAGCTCATATTAATATTTCACATTCCTTTTAGCGTTTCTTTCTTATTTTTTCTCTACAATAAGTATATTTTGATATCCCGAATCCCACAATAACACTTTCTCTCGTGAAAATAAGCTCGCGAAAAGGGCTCCGTTACGTCGAAGACGTCTTTCGACACAGTCGTGCGTACGGCGAGTGAGCACGTCGTTTATTTTCAATAATCGATTCGACCGCTATAGAGGTCGGCCGCCGCGTTATATATTCGCGGAGACCCATTTCTCGTATTTACTCACTCGCCGTGACAATTCCGCGGTCTTAGCGTCCGCGAAACGAGCGGGACGATTTTTATGACGCGTGTTCGCGCGCCCGTTCCGGCTCTCCTCGCCTCGAGGCGGCGAACGATCGCGCCGACGTTGATTGCTCGATAAAAGTGACGTCGGCCGTTCGGCGCGCGCGGTAGTAAGTGTCTCGCGCGATCGCGATATGACGCGAAATACGAGGCGACGCGCGATTCACCGTCGGCGCGAAAAAGTTCCTGATGCGCGAGAACGATCGGGGATAATGGCGCGAATCGGATTTTACGTACGTATAAGGAGCTCGCGCGCGCGTTCACGTAGTAGTTGGCGCGCGTGTGAGCGCACATGCCCACAGCGAAATGATCCTTGTTAACCCCGTGGCCGGTTGCGCGTATCGGGAATGCATACATAAATTAAGGAATTACGGAAATTCTTACGATGTTGCTTCGCGGCCGCGTTCGCCAAATGCGCGCATGAGGAAGTAAATCTGACGAAATAATCACGGAAAGATATCGCGTGTGTTATATTTCGCGTCGGTGTAATTAAACTAATAGAGCAAAACTCCGCGCGTTAAAAATTTTTTTTTTTTTTTTTACGTACGTTTAATTTCTCATATGCTTGTAAATATTTTAATCAGCCGCTCGTAAAGTTGAAGAAATAAATTAACGTTCGAGAGTATTAACTCTTCGAGAGAAAATGTGTTGCGTTATTTTTGGGACACGGTGTTTCTCGACACACCGCGAAACAAGCTGATCGCGGTGAGCGGCATCGGGGAATAACGACGGATTAAACTTGCTCGTGAGGTGGACGCGCGTATACACGTACATATATCGCGTACGTACATCGATTACCGGTACGAGCCGCGAGGCGCTGTTTACAGGGACGAAACTGGGCCCGTAATTATAGGCTGGTGCACTTACACGCGGTACCGCTAATTTTGCCGTACGCCGGATAAGGCCGCGCCGCGACCTGCCCCAAACTAGCCGCGTGGACACACACCGGACCTGATGTCCTTGTTAATCGCGCGTTCCATCGCGTTGTCGAAAGATTCCATTTATTTCACAAAAAATAATTCAATTTTATGCAAAGGCAATTTTTATCAAACTCTTAATTAACACGATATGTTGTTGTTGCACCAATTATACGTGCGCACAAAATAATTTATAAATTTATAATTTATAAATTTTTTTGTTAACAAATTCTTTGCGAAAATGAATATCTTTGTCTGCAGAAATTTCAAGGAAATAAAGATCGATCTCTCGGCGGTTTTTATTCCGAAAACGTTTCCGGGCGATGCGTGGAGCGATCTTAAAATGCCGAATTCGTGAAGAGGTGTAACGGTAGATACTTCGCGCGCGCAGCACGCCCGGTGGATTTACGAGAGAGGAAACGCGGCCTCGGTTATTTGTCGACGTCTTTGGCATTTATTTTTCTTGGACCGCGCGAGGGAGTATTTTCTCTTCGCGCGCGCACCCTCCCCGTCGCGTCGCCGCGGTTGGTATTTCTGCCGTTGCTTTTCCGCGGTAACGTCCGCCCCGGCGCGCGATGAAAATTCACGGATGCACTCACGGTGCAGTGCCGGATGCAGTTTGCATAATGCGGCAGTAACTTATCGCGCCTGCATATCGTTGCCGGGACGCGGCTTGACCGCGAACACTGCGGGACACCGGCCGATTTTTTCGCGCGATAGTTCCATAAACGGTAACATGCTGATTAGCCGCTTACGGCTGTACACAGGCCGTTCCGCAGTTGCGTTTTAATTGCCATGACACACATATTCCCGTTTGTGTCCTTCATAATGTTTGCGTTTAAAATAAATATCTTATCCTACCAGAAAAAAGTGCGTGTGTAAATAATCACAATCGATTCTCTCGTTATTGATTGTTGCCACTTTTATCTCGACGCTGATTGGACGTTTTTCGGATGTGTTTCTCGCGATTCATGTCGTACGAATCAAAAGACACACAGTAGTGCCTCTTCTACGCAAAATTCATGCAATTGAGAAAAAGATTTTCATGGAGCAATATCTCAAGACCGACTGAGTCTGACCGAACCGATCATTTTTGTTTTAAACTCAATCGCTTCAGAACAAAACACTTAAAAAAAAGTATTCTTACGTTTTTTTGTTTGTACTTCTAATTTGGAGATGTGCGACGATAAAAAGTATCGAAGTGAGAAATTCACGTTTGCAGAAACGTTATTATTATTCCAATAAGAAGAAGGGGAGAAGAGGCAATGACGAGCTGTACACTTGATGTTCGGATAAAATTCTACTTTATTCAGAGATTTGACAAACGTTTCGATTCACTATGGGATCTTCTTCAGTGTCTATGCACACTATTACAAAAGAATTCCTTTGCAATTGACTAAAGTCACGTGACTGTACTTTGGTGACGTGTCTTTAAAAACGTGACTAAAGTAAAGTCAAGTGACTGTAGTCACGTAGTGTTTTTTGAATTTTTGATTTTTTCTCTTCTTCCTGTCACGTGACTTTACTTTAGTCACGTTTTTAAAGTCACGTGACTTTACTTTAGTCACGTCTTTAAAGTCACGTGACTTTAGTCACGTGTTGTTTTCCCACTCTTCCGTCTCACTATTTGTTGATTTCGATTTTCATGCGTTATTTCTGACATCTCTCTAATGTGTATGGTTTGTAAGACGTGTATACTAGCTGTCACTCGCGGTGACAGGTTGTGCGTTCCACTGACACAACACTTTAAATTAAAAACAATACTAGCGTGCGCGTAGCGCGCGCCTGTGTTGTGCTAGTAAATATATAAAATATGCAAATCGCTTTTTAGTTTTTTTTTATTACGTGTACACAAATAGAGATATATAAAAACAAATAACAAAATAAAAATGTTGATCATCCGTTTGCCAAGCAAACGTTTTTTCGGGATGAGACGTTTGCTCTAAAAATCTGCAAAGCAGATCGATCGATACTGCTGCGGAATATGTATTTTTTTGCAGTTGATGAAGCATCACATTTGCATATGAAAAGTCCTGGTCTCTGTATCTTCGCGTGCGCGATGGTGCGCGCAACGTCACACGAGTAGCCTCGTTCGTTCTTGCGGGGAGAGAGAGAAAGAGAGAGAAAAAGAGATCGATTTTAATGGCATTATACGTTACCCTTGACGATCTGCCAGGTGGAATTTCAAGTACGAGAAGCCGCGAGAATGTCGCGCGAATTATCCTTCTCTTACTTGCCCGGCCGCGACACGTCCTTACAATCGCGCGCCATCGCTCCGTGCAATCGCTCTTCTCTCTGTGAGAGAAGAGCGGCGGCCGGTGTATTACTACGAAACGGCCTCGAGACACATTGCGCGAATTACCGTGACTGCGATACGCGGACGGGGAAACTAAAATCGTTTCCCGTAATGGCGGTAATTACACGAGGCATTCTTCTATTATAAGTTTTTCAATTACGACATTCCGCGCGAGGCTTCCGTTTCTCTCTCTCTCTATCTTTCTTTTCTAAGATCGCGTCGGCGAATTTTTCCCGGATGGGACAATTTATCCCGGCAAATTGTGTTTGACCAATCATCGGGATGTACATCGCGACACATCTCGTAAACATTGATACGTTATTACGGTTGACTTTACGACCGCGTAAAGCCCGAACGACACGATACGTGGATCTCTGTGGAGACACAGAGAGAAGACATGCGATTCGCTTTGTAAATTCTACACGTCGTAGTATTTCGTTTCTTAATTAATTTCACCGTCGGTATAAATATGAACTTTGCTTAATTGACGCGCTTGTGAATATCTCTCTCCTGTAATTCTACGGATTTTAGTTATGTGCGATGTGTGGTCTCTCCTACCAAATTAATGAGCGAATATATGACGCACCTATTTCAAAATAAACTTCGTAAATGCGAAAAGAAGTAAAGCGGAAAAAATCATCGTGATTGCTTCCAAGTTTTATATCTGTTTTACATTTTATTAATTTAAACAATTTTTATATTTTTTTCACATTTTGTTTTGTATTCCCGAGACAAGCGTTAGAATAATTATGCTTTATATTTTTAATTGCATATTTGACGCAATCGATATCGGAGAAAGAGATGTAGTTCCTTTTATTAGTAATTTTATCAAAATACAGTTGTTATTTTTTTCGCAATATACTTCCGCGAATTCGTTTCGATCGCCCGTAACGTTGTCGCTCAAGCGACACGAAGGGATTAACTTTTTCGCAGTTCGCCATCATGCTTTCTAGAATATTCTCCGCGTAGCGGCGGCTTTCCGACGCCCTTCGTGCACCCTCCGTCTCTGTACTCTGCCCGCTTTCGTTTTCGTCGTCGATTGTGGATTTGGCAAGCCCAAGTGGTGTCGCTCCCACGCGACAGGACACCAGAGGGACCCCCGGGGAGATTCGATAGATGAATTATTTACCCGATTATGTCCCGGAGTAAAGGTCTCCCCGCCTCACGCGGCTCCAAGGCCACGCTGCATTATTAAAGCGCGTTGCGACGAGGCGAGAGAGAGAGAGAGAGAGGAGGAGGAGGAGGAGGAGAGACAGAGAGAGAGAGAGAGAGAAAGCAGCGTGTCGCTCAGTTGCAGCAAGTCCTTACCTGGGACTTTTGCCGGCGAGTTGTTCTACGGGTTTTCTTTGATACATCATCAACCGAGTGGCACGAAAGCGGATAATTGCTGGACACGAATATTCACGACATTTCTGTTTTACAACTTACAGCGTATAATTTACTTTACACCGCGCAACCCCCGCGGTGTAACAAATCTTGGCACGGCCGTAAATCTAAGCATCTTTTGGATTTTCAAACGCTTGGAATGAGGTTTTGGACAATTTGGTCTCTTTTTGATAAGCGGAATTCGGCGTTTATTCGCTCGCGATATTGTTGTATTCCTGCACAATTTTTTTCGAAACGCACTTCTTTTGTAGGACTTTCGTCTTTGTGACAAATCCGCCGCGCATGTTAAAACATGTCCGGCAGTCCAACCGGATAATTCCTTCGGAGGGATTATCTATTATCTCCGCTTCCTCAGTAGTTTCTATCGGGATTACGTATAAACCTCTTTACTACTATCGCTCTGCTATTCCCCCCCTTCTCTCTTTCTCTCTTTCTTTCTGTCTCTTAAACTCCCCTCGCTCTAAGAACGTTCTCGCGGGATTTTCGATAAGGTCTTAATCTTTTTTTCTCTCCCGCCTCGTATCTCACTTTCGTCGAAAATAAGCCGTTCTTCTTCATTCCGTTTACCGAGTAAAGTCGGCGTCATTCGTAATTCGTGTCATCGATTTCAATGTGATGTAACTTTACATTATCTTCCTCTCTGAGGTGACGACGCTCAATAATTTCGCGATATCGCGCCGAGTTTTAACGAAGAAAAACTATCTGTTTTTTTCGCGAAACGTATTTATCTGATAAATACGTTTCGCGGCCGCCAATAGCGGTTTATTCAAAATCTCGTGAGGTCTTTTCGCTCTGTTTCTCCCTTTTTCTCACTATAAATTGTATGACGCATGGCACGACAAGGCGAGCTTGGAAAACCGGGCGCGCCTTATTACCATCATTCGTTTTCGTTAACGAAAACGCGGCGCCGCGCTGGAGGAGATTTTCACGCTTGACTTTCGGGGTTTTCGTTGCGAGTGATTTGTTTTCGCACGCGCGCGAGGCAAAATCTTGCATCCTCTCTCGCATCACGCTGAATAAACATATAGGCCGGAGAATTTCGCGTGTGATTCATGATTGCAATATCAAAACATTTAAATCTGGAAAATGAGGATAGTGATGTTAAAAGACTTTTGACAGATCTACGTTTTTTTTTTTTTTTTTTTTTGTCGCGCAAGCGGCAATTTTACCAGCAATCTTTTTTTTTTTTTTTTTTATCTACAAAATCTGCAATTTCTCTTATGTATAATTTAAGAAAAATAATTTGAAAAATATTTTTCGCAAACAGAACATGAAAAAATACGTGTTTTTATTTGTATGTAAATTTTTCAATGTTAACATTTTTACACACCGGAGTTTTTTTTATTTTTGACATATTCGTGGCAAATGAAGAGATCATTTTCCCCGAAGAACGACGAGACGGCGGCGAGGAGAAGCGAATTAGCGCAACGTCTGCGCGGAACATTCGGACGCCAGGCGAGAACTTTAGCTTCGAATCGTTTCCGGTAAATTTCCCACCGACCGATAGGCCGCGCCGGTATGCTCCGGCAGATCGTAGCGCGGTCCGATATCGGAACTCGCGCTTCGAAGCACACGCGACTTAACCGTTCGGAAAATTTTTAAAATATTGAGCATCTCGCGTGGAGAGCGCGCCGGTCGCGCCAAGCGATCCCGGATTCGAACGAGTAAAAGCAAATTTACACGCTTCGCTCCGGCCGATCGTTCGGGATGAGTCACGCAAGCGAAACAAGCGCTGGATGGACCATTTTTTATCCACTCGTACAGTTGGCGCGCAAAGAGAGTGTCTTTGACCGAACGCGGCGAATCGTTCACAGAGCGAATTGGGTAAACGACTCATCCGTCTCTTCTGTCGTCGTTTCAATGCGAATAATCATTCTCATTATTCGCCTCTATCGGCTTTTCTATACGCTCCGCGCGATTCATGCGTCGAGCGCGGTGCGCTCGTCAAAAGCCGAACCGTGCAAATTTGCCGTAAGCGGCGAAAGCGGGAGAAGCCGCGCTATTCATACGACCGAGAATGTCGCATAGTTGCCCGATTACCAGTCATCATCCCTGCACAAGAGAGAAAGAGGAGAGAGAGAGAGAGAGAAAGAGAGAGAGACAGAGACCGACTACAGGCAAGTTCGCTCGTAAAACTCCTTCGACCCACTACTTTTATGCGCTCTGTCGCTCTCTTCCCCTCGCTGTTTCTCTTTCGAACGCCATCGTGTTACAGAAGGGAGATAGAGAGAGACAGACGCACACATAGTCTCTCTGGAATTGCAGTTCCGTAATTACCGGCTGCAGTTTCGCAAAATCAAAAGTAACGAGCACAACTCTCTTCTCCACCTCCCGCGTTCCGTTGCCCCTCCTCCCCTCCCGTGTACTTTAGGGCAGCAATTAAACTCTTTTCGGTAGCCGAGGCGTCTATAGACGCGATTCTGCGCGGATACGCACGTTTCGTGACGTCGCGCTCGCTCTCACGAGGGTCCGATTCTAAAAATACACGCTCGCTCGTCAAAGGTCGCGCATGCGTCATCCTTTGATTCCCTTCCCTCGTTCCCTTCGACCCTCTTTTTCGCTCTTTTTCTTTTTGTTTTTTTTTTCTGTTTTTTTTTTTTCGCGAAATTTCGGCGAGCGACTGACGGTTACGCGGAATCGCGCGCGCGGAGTCGCGCGTTTTTCTGACGGCGCCTTCAAAAGCCGACCGCGGTAATTATTAAACGTTTGTGCGCGCGACGAGCGCGTAATACGGCGCGTATGAGCGCGCGCCCCGCTTGGCGCATACAAATCAATTCTTTCATTCTCGGCGTGTACGACGTATTAAAAACATATTTGAATGGAATGCGATGAAAGCGCACGGAAATGAAAGAGCTCGTAATCGACAGATGTCGAGTAGTATATTAATTTGCAGACGCGGAACCTAATTAAATGCGGGACACACACGCTCCCGTGCGTATTCTAACACGTGCGCTCCGCTAATTTTTTTTTCCCTTTCGATAATAAAATGGAATCCGAAGCACGCGCGCCGCGTATATTCAATTCCATCGAAATTAAAATCGTCCCGAGTGCGCGCGCGCGGGTTCGTACATCTTTGTCCCTTCCTACGAAATAACACGCGAGAGATGCACACCGGATGCCACCCTTTACGCGCCGACCAGAAATATCCGGCGGCGAGCCGCATATGCGAGTATCTGGGTCTAAGAAATCGGCTATATTCGTCCAGTTCTCTTCTCTCGTACTACTCGTCGCGCGCGTACGTGACCTTACCACGGTAATATTAGAAACTCCAGAGCGTTGTGCGTGTATGTACGTAGGATATATACTGACTTGCGGTCACACTCTCTCGGGTGTCCGTCGTGGTTATCGGCGCGGTCAACAGCGGGATTGCCTGATCGAGAATCTGTACTACTTCCGTAGTCGATTGGCGGTTCGAAAACTTCAACGTTCAATAACAATCTCAAAGACGATCGATTAAAAAATTAATTAAAAATATTTTTGAACATTTATATTTGTTCTCTACATATGTTTTTGAATCTCATTCTGTCGTTTGTGTGTGTAATAAATTTAATATCTTTTTTTTTTTTATATATATTTAACGAAGAAGTTGTAAAAGAGAACATTAAGAATTAATATGCAAGGCATCAAGAATGAAAAATAATTGGTCTCTCGTTTCTTCTCTTTCTCTCTCTTTCTTTCTTTCTTTCTCTTTTGAGTAGACCGAGTTATATTTTCTAGTAATTGGATATCAAACTCTTATTTTATCGGAATTAAAAGAAGCTTGGCGCGAATGATAAAAGTTTTCTCATTTGCATTCCCTCAATTTAACGAAATTTATTGCAAACTCGAGAGATCGAGTTGTATCAAATCGAGCGCTTCTTCTTTTTTTCTCTCTCTCTCTCTCTCTCTCTCTCTTTCTCTTTCTCTCTCGTGAGAGATTATAATTTCATATTAATTTCGGCTTTATTAAAGCTCACGCGCCGGCGGCCTTATGCGGCCGATCAGGTCAACGCACACACACACGTTTAATAGTATAGTTACTAACTGCGGATGGAGAAGCATAAGTTTTATAACAGACGCTGCGCGTCTCAGCTTTTAATTATTACGCGTATTTACGTGCCTGTTGCCGTGAATGTTAATTGCAATTCGCGCTCGTATCGCGAACAACGTTTCCTACCGCCTCTTGTGACTCTGTGTGTACACGCGACTGCAGTTTTTAATTATCACAAACACGACGAGGCAAGCCGTGCGCACGAACGAAAAAAAGAAAAAAAACGCTGGAAATTATTAACGAACCCGCGAAAACGTCCCATCGTCAGTCTCGACGGCCGCGTTTTCTCGCTGCGATTTCACGGAATATTCAGGATAATTAGCGGGAGCCAAATTATTGGCGCACCCGGCTTGCACGACAATCAGAACTGCTAGCAGCAGCCTCGTTTCGTGCTCGGCCGCAATCGTCAATAATTCAGTCCGGCTAATAAGTTCGCGGCAAAACACGCCGTCTAGGAGCCCCGGCAGTCATTTCTACAGACGATCGCAATTAAGTACAAATTGTCCCCCGAACGATTAAGTAATCGTCGAAGTGGCGGTTGGGGAAGAGAGGGAGTTAATTTCGGGTTAATGCTCGCTCGTTAATTTTCATAGTCAGCCGCAAGCTGCGATCTACATTGTGCGCCCGCGACGAACGAGACGGTATCGACGCGAGGAGGAGACCGCAGGAGAGAAAGTCCGAACGTAAAGTAAAATAGCTCACGAGCAAGAGCTATAATATGTTCATGATTGTGTGTGTGTGTGTGTGTGTATGCGATGAGGAAATTATAGCTGCCGTTAATAGCTGCCGTGCGCAGGTTTACATTAAACGCTTAAAGTATTTCCTAAATACCGACGCAGCCGCTATGAAACAAGTATTGGAGAGACTTCGCGTTCCGCCGCTCCGCGGAATCCGATAAGCGACGTGAATCACGATTGTGCGCGCGAATTGCTTTTCCCCCTGTGCGGTGCTACAATCTTCGGGATCGCGATCCCAACTCTGAGAAACACATCCGAGTAACTGGATCTCGAGAAGAAGTGGCGCTTCTTCGTAGCGCAAACGTTTACGGCTCTTGGCGGGATATCCGGGGCGCAATTAATGAAAGTCAAATTATCGACGCGCGAGAGCCGCGGCGGCAGCTCTCGAATTATAGCACCTGCCTCCGTATTCGACTCGGGCTATTAACAATTTGCCCGTTAATGAGACGCGGGGCCAAGTTCCGTGTATACCCGAGGCTACACGAAGTCGCTCTAAACTACCGGATTTACGGTTAGCCATCTGCTAAACGCCACGCGTAAACACGCCGTTAGCGGCCGCGCGGCGAGATTCTCTTTCTCTCTCTCTCTCTCTCTCCTGTACCTATATATACTTCTACCTCCCAACTTTTCCCTCCACAATCTCTCCGAGGATGATTTCCAATCTTTTTTTTTTCTTAGAGTCTTAGGAAAATGAAGCAAAAAAAACTTTTTTAAACCAGCTATGGGGTTTGTAAGACATTGACTCTACAATATTAATTCTTTAGTTTTTTTTTTTTTTTTTTAAGTTTCTTTTCCCGAGCAAGTCACAATCAAAATGGAAAACTAACGCGTTTACTTAAGTAATTTCTTAATTTACACGTTTTAGTTTCTTCCGCGTCTACGCCATTGGGGTTAGGCAACGTACGCGCGCCCACTTCGCGCTTAGAGTTTTCCTCGCGAGCCGGGTCTCTCAACGGCCGATCGACTAATTGTGCCGGTAAGTAATACCGAGCGACGGAATCAAAAGTCGTTCGCGCCCGCGTATATCGCCCGCGAACGACTCTGTGTCGTATTTGCTCGCGCGAGCGAGGAAAGGAAAGGGTAAAACGCCGAGTGGGTGGAGTGTGCCCCGGAATCGAGATTACAAAATTATGACCGCTCATATATCACTCGTCGTTTGCACGCTCGTTTTCCGCGCGCCGAAGGTCCCGGGTGTCACGCGAAACGCGTATTTGAGCGCGCGATTTATGCACCGGCGCTCCGTCGCGCGGATGCATTCTTTTTTCGACACTCGAGATTTTTCGAGGCGATCCGTGCGATTCTTTTTTTTTTTTTTTTCTTTTTCTACACCACCTTTTCGCGTAACGAGCGTCGACTTTAATCTTCGTTTCTTTCCTTTCGTTAACTCTCGCCTTCTTTTTTCTTCTCTTGACATTTCACAAAATCTTCCACCGAATGAAAAAGCACGCGGAAACTAAGAGACTTTGCTGTTTCGTCCGAGCTTTCGAAATGACGTATACGTGTTTCCTTCAGGAGAAAGAAAGGAAACCAAATCTTGACCTGAACTCGCGAAAACGCCAGTCCGCGATTACGGAGAGCGATAACGTATCTTAATTCCCAAGATAAACATGCCGATATTGATGGCCGACATAAACGCAGCTCTCTCAATCAGAAATTCGAAGCGTCCCGAAAGCTCCGTCGGCGCACTCTCGACTGCGATTACTCTCGCTGCTCGGGGGAAAAAAAAAAAAACCGGTTCCCGCAGAGCGCACGGTTGGTCGGTCGGTCGGTCGGTCGGTCGGTAATTCCCGTTTAAATCGGACTCGTCGATTACAGCCGGTTGGCTGCGATTACACGCGAATATCGCGGAATATCGGATTACGTTTAACCGCGAGCCACTCGTACCGCTAATAAACGGCGGCCGGCCGGCCGGCGCGCCTGGAAGAGCAGCGACGGCTCGGCGAGGCGCGTTTCGAGCCTCGCGTGACGTCACGTAGATCGCGCGTAATTAGTCGGATTTTTCTCGTCTCGGATCGTTATCTTTCACGCGGGAAAATTTATGAAAGACGATTTTTTTTTCTCCCATAACCGGTCGAATGCGGATCAACCGGGACGTTGCGCGCGCGCGGTGAATAATATGTTTTGGACGGCGAATAATATATTTTGCCGCGTTGCGTGCCCTCGACACATTCGTTTTGCAAGAGCTATTAGAATACGGGGTGTGCCGCCGTGATATCGAATGAATCTCGATTCGAATCGGTGCCATTCCCGCCCGCTATATGATTAAACCATATCATTTTCGTCGCGATGATCGATGCGGCGATACGTTTCGGGCATATCGATCGCGATATGATTAACTCCCGGGTTTACGATAGAGACGTGTGGAGCGTTGAGCGTATCGGATTATTGTATTTATATACATCACCTTTCTTTTCTCGAGAAAACAAAAAAGAACGACACAGAAACTAAATACACGATGTAGATGAGTTATTCAAAGTGAAAAAATGAGATTGGTTTTTTTTTATTTATTATTTTTTTATTTTTTTTTTTTTTAATTAATAAGAGAAGCTTAACTTGCGGGTTTACTTGGAGCACCTCGTGTTTTTTTTAAACACATTCGAAACGCAATTGAAAACTTTTTGCCGCATCATTGTCAGATTCGTCGATTCCGTTATTCTTTTATCTCGCTCGCGGGATTGGAGTGTTGGCACGCTTCGCGCGCAAAGCTAACAAAAATTGTCAGCGGCGCAACACTTGAGACGTCAGATCTTGACGCTGTGGCGCGTTGTCGCAGCGCGTATAAAGTAGCTTAAATGTCGAAGCAATCGAAAAACCGGTCCGCTGAATTTCCGTGAGGATCGAGGCTGTGGTAATAATACGCGCGCGCGCGCGGAAATCGCAACCCTCCGGGTGCGTCGGTCTCTGGTCTCTCTCCGGTTTCGTCATCCCTCGAAAACGCGAGGGAGCGAAACTTATCGATCGCGTGTGTTGCCGCGCGGTAACCCTTCTTCTCTTCCCCTCCGCCCAACACGGTTTGCCGCTGATGTGCTCTCGTTCGTCATACGATCCTCTTGACTCTCACTGCTTGCCACCGTACTCACCATTTTACACCCGATAAAGCCTCTTTACGTGTTCTCGAGACGGACCTGCGGGACGAGAAGAGGACGAGAGAGAGAGAGAGAGAGAGAGAGCGAGAGAAGGAAAAAGGAAGAAAGGCCGCGAGAGAAAGCAGGAGAGACAGACAGGCGTCAATTCCCTATCGCGTGACGCATTAATAAGCCGTGCGAGAGAACGACTCGAGAGAGAACCTCTTTCCTCCCTTTCTCGCTTCCTCCCAGAGAGGGAGGAAGCTGGTCGAGGCGGCTCGTACGGCGTCGTGAAAGCACTCTTCTCGCTACAATCGGCCGAAATATTTTCGAGAGAAGTCTCGTAAACATTCGAGATATCGCTTATGAGTGTCTTCGCCCGGACTCTCCGGTCCGTCCGTCCATCCGGGAACCTCGCAACGCTCGAGTGCCCTCGTTGGACCCCACAAAGGTCCATTTCGAGCGTTCCGAGCTTTACGACTGGCTGAAAACGAGGGGAACTCGGAGTCCACTTCTCTCTCGATAGTTCTCTCTCTCTCTCTCTTTCTCTCTTTCTCTCCATCCCACTGCCAACATTCACATAATCTGGCGCGGGTCGCGTATTAAAACATATTCTGAATAATACCGCGTTGTAAAGATACGCCTTCGCGAGAGTGCCATTCGCGAGCGCACGAGCGGCAAAAATCGCTCTCTTTCT
Source organism: Pseudomyrmex gracilis (assembly GCF_002006095.1). NCBI lineage: Eukaryota > Metazoa > Arthropoda > Insecta > Hymenoptera > Formicidae > Pseudomyrmex > Pseudomyrmex gracilis. The sequence continues at coordinate 475,959 of NW_018020589.1, read as the reverse complement.
CCCTTTCGCGTCCGTCTTAAAGCCGGCAAAACGACCGCGAGATCTTTGACATGTTGTAATTTCACACAAACGCGATTTGTGATAGTCGCGAAACACCAGCCGTTTGCGGCACCAAGTGCACAACGTCGCTTCTTGGTCGTGGTCGGAGTGTTCGCGAGATATCGCGTCCACTCGAAATATTCTCTTCTCTCGGTCGCAAACGCTCTCGAAGTCTCGGATCCAACACTTCGCGCGACACGCCGCGCGATTTAACGGCAAACGTGATTTATCTTTGATGTCTGATCTCGCCGAACGAGAAAAATTCCCGCCGTCTCGACATTTTTACAACGACGAGATTAAAACATCACTCGCGATGCTTCTCATACAAACCATCTGCGTGTCCGTCCATTATTATATATATCTCTCGGAAGAATAGCAAATGCGCGTCTCGTAATTCCCTCTCGTAATCTCCCCATTAAATTTCCATTATTCGAGCCATGCGGCTCCTTTTCCGCGATTCATTGCTCATACAACTGATCTCATAATTCCCGTCATTGTCACTCGCGTCGCACACACGTGCGGTCTCGACAGTCACAATCGCGCGCGCGCGCGCATTATAATTTTCATAAATTGACATTGCAGCAGAGAAAGAGAGAGAGAGAGAGAGAGAGAGAGAGAGAGAGAGAGGAAGAAAGAGAAAAAGAGAGGATATAAAGACATAAAGACATCGATGATGCACGCGCGGCCGACTGCTTGCAACGAGTCTCGCTCGCGCGGATCCGGCGACGCGGATTCCGCGAAGAGCGCCGCCTCTCACGTCGAGGTTACAGTTCCGTGACGCTGCTCGTCCGATGCTCGTTCGCCCGTTCGCCTCAGTATGCACAATGTGAGGGTTCGGCTCGTAACGTTTCAGGGTCGCGGCGCGCTCTCGCTCACTGCCGAGGGTGTGTTGCAAGGCCGCGGTAGCCGCAATCCGCGGCCGATATATATTTCTCGCAAGGAGATCACTCGATTACCGCGATCCCTCGGAATTGCGAATTACGTGTGCGCGGTACGTGCCACAGCTACGGCTCCTGCGTGCGTAATGACGGCCATTACGTGTACCGCATTCGCGTTATGGAACGCAGTCGAAACATATTCGATTACGCTCGCCAAGGACGCTTACGCGGCCGGATCGGCGAACGGTGGCGGATCAATGTTGTTTCATCGGCGTGAAATTCAAAAGGGTTTTTCGCACGAAATTAATACCGCGAACACTCGGTTTTTTTTATTGCGGAACATTGTATTTCGCAATTTACATCGGCGAACACTTTGCATCAAAACGACTTTGTAACGAACGACTACTACGCTCGTGCGTATGTACAATAATAATAAAGCTCATTCGCTTTTAAAGGGATTGCGTGTCGGTAAGTAACCACGCTTGGGTCGTCGGGTGTGTGTGTGTTATGATCTATGTTATGAAAGATACACGTTAGATATTCGGAGTCAGTAACCTTGCGGTTCGACGCCATTTTTTTTTTTTTTTTTTGTACGCGACGAAAGCGCGAGGACGGAATTCTCGCTCGCACGAGCCCAATATTAAAGTCACATCTCTCTCGTTGTGCCGAGAGAGACCCTTCCCGGTTCTTCTTCTCTCTCGCCAAAGATTGCTTCATAGAGAGATATTGAACATCTCCGGTGGTCCAGAAGAAATGTGAGCCGGTGCAATGTAGCACGAGCAATGACGGCAACGAGCCGCTCGAATGAGACACTTGTGTCGATATCGCGCGAATAAAACCCCCTCCGCGCGTTTTTTCGCTTTCTTTATTTTCCTCGTCTCGTCCGTTTCAAACGACGAAAACTGACAATACCGAGAGCGTGTCTCTCTCTTTCTCTCTCTCTTTATATTTCCTTCTTTCACCGCAAGAAAATAAATAAGCATAAACGTGTGATATCTAGAGATTAACAAAAAAAAAAAAAAGGTTGGTTGTTGGTTGCGATATAACGTAATTACGGAATGTTGAGTTGAGAATCAAAAAGTAATAGAGACATAACGTGGATCTAAACAGGCTTCCGTCAAATTTATGGAGGAAAAAGTCTCAGCAAGGAATCTCAGATCGAGAGAAAGTCGAACGCCGGCGCTTTTGCAACCTCTTACGTAAAATCTCGTCTCTTAAAACTCCTTCAAGTATGAAACGGTCGTATATAACGTTAATGGATCTCTCAGAAACACTTTACGATAGCAATGATATATCGGTATAATATATCAGTCTCATTTTCGCGCACCAATCGTCAAATTATCCCCGAGTCAATCAAAAGACGCTACGCCGGGAATAAGGGCGGCGATTCTTGAAGGGGTTGACTCAAGGGGGGGAGAGGCCCCGTCGAAATATGCTTACATCGCATGTTCGGATTATACTTGCACTCTAAACGTGCACTTGGCGGCGAGGGAAGATAGATTCGCCTGTACAAATATGGCATCGTCGGGGGTGACTGGCAGCAGGAGAGGGTGCAAATATCGAGCGGACATCGGCGCGCGCTCGCTCGCTCGCTCGCTCGCTTTTCCATCCGCTTCCAGTGATGCATGACGCGATGTTACTGACCCTATATACGCCCACCGAAACAACCCTATTTTCGTCCTACGCCACCTCCACCCTCGAGAGAGAAAGAGAGAGAGAGAGAGAGAAAGAGAGAGAGGACTGCACTGCGCTCTGCCCGCCCTCGGTTATTTATTTCCATTTATTTCGGCCATCGGATCCCGCACTTATATCCTTCGACCTCCGTCGCGCCCCGTTACGAGAGAGAGGCAGCGCGCGGATACTCGCCGGTATATTTTATTACCGGCCGAAATGATTTCGCGTCGCCGCCGAGCGGGCTTCTCGGCTCCCGCCGTTGTTGTACACGGCGACCGGTGGGTACACGCGATCGTAATCGATGTGTTCGCGTTGAAAGATAATTCATAGTTTCAAGTGAGTAACGTCGGAGTTACACGAGCCGTTAAATGCGAGCGAGATAATAAATCACGTCTTCGTTTTTTAAACGAAGAGAGAGAAAGAGAGAGAAATGTTTTACTAAATAATACAACGTAACGAGAATGTTCTCCTTGAAAATGTCTTAATCTTTGAAAAAAAAAAATAATAATAATGTCTTAAACGCATCTGATCATGCGAACAAGACGCAAAAAAAAAAAAAAGATATAAGTGTTTTCTCGAAAATATTTCTGCGAGAGTGGTTTTTAAAAACGCGGATATTTTGTGATGAAACCAAAGTTGGGGAATTTATCTCGCACTTTGGCCGTCGAGATAAATTGTCGTTCTCGTCATTACCATCATCTCCGCTGTAATTTATGATTAATAGATCGCCCCGGAGCGCAAAACGGAAAGCCCGCTCTCTCGGCGAGAAATTTTCGCTAACGAAATAATCCTACGTCGGCAGAATGAAGGCGGAGAAAGCCCGTAGCTCTCTACTCGTACGTCTTAATTGGCTTCTCGCGGCGCGTTCACGTTCGACGATGTTTTCGCAGTTTCCGAACCCTTCCGCGCCGCGGATCTAATTAACGAATTGCATTAGTGCATTGGTAGAAGCCCCGGCGGAAGGGAGGGAGGGAAGGGGCGACCCACGTTCCTGCGGAACACGCGCGTTCGCGCGAATGGAAAGTGTAAGCAACGTTTCGGGCGGGTCGAAGGGTGGAAAGCAGAGGTTTTAAGGCTCGACATTATTTATTTAGGCTCACAATCCGCCCGCTGGCTCTGCTCGTAATTTCCAAGACGAGAACAGAACGCGCACACACATCGTTTCTCTCTTCCCCCTCGCCCCCCCCTCCGCTCAGAAAAAGAATCTCGATGTGTTTTTTCAGCTCCCGCGTTGTGCAACCTGCGTGTGGCCTGGGAATTGCAAGCGCGTTTCTTGTCATGTACATATATAATCGATCGGGAAAAAAATAATCTCTTACCTCTCGTTCGTTGATGTTCGCGAACAGAAGATGCGGATGTGCGCATATGCGCACGGCCGGATAAAAAATTTCGAGTAAACCAACCCGATAAAACATTCAACTCGGTTGAAAAAAAAAAAAAAAAAAAGATTTGAAAACGAATTCAACGCTTGCGAGACTTTTGTTCGTCTCGTATACGCCTATGCGCGCGTATTTTGTTCGACATTTGTCGGTTATCTCAAAAGAGAGCGCGGGCGGTCGAGCGTGCAAGTGGCCGTGCGCGCAATACGTGCGCTCGGAATGGGGATCAAAAGTACTCTACGGAGAGGCTGCGTAGATCGATCGTAAGGGTCGGCGGAGTGCCCTAGATTTTCCCTTGTTTTTGAACGCGCGCGCACGCCGCTCTCGTTCGGATGGCGGTCGTAAGTTAGGGACGCCTTGTACAACTACCCGCTACGCCCCCGTACGCCCATCGTTGCGCATAAAATATTTCGACGCTTTAATGGCTAATAGCTTTTAATGGAACCTCTCTCGGGCATGTATTTCGTGACTGCGGAAGCCCCGATAGGGACTTCTCGGAGAGAGAAGACCCGCGGTCAAAGGAGACGGAAGCGTATCATCCGCAACCTCCTACCCCCCCCTCCCCGACCTCTTTACGGCTTGTGGAAGTTTCAACGTCGACGATTGAGGGATCACGAAGTTGCGCGAGTGCCCGAATAATAGCGCTCGACCGACAGAAGCCGGTAATTTGGGAAATTAACAAAAAGCCATTAACAGAAAGCGTCTTGTATCACACTAATGCGCGCTCCCAAAGTTTCTTAAATGTGAAATATATATATATCTGGAAGCAAAATTTATTTAACCAATCTCCTCTCCCCTAAAAAAGTAATGAATCGCGGTTTCTATCTCTCCCGTGATAACAGTACGTCTGGATAAAGGTGCGAGAAACTCTCCTCTCTCGTATCTATTAATTCAGATTAAACTGGAATCGCAAGGGCGTACCTAGACCCTCGAAAGTTACCGTCAAGAAACATAGAGATGACCACCGACCAAACCGAGTTAACTAATGCAACTCCACCTCGTTGCAACTGCGCTTAACGAGAGACACGACCTCGTGGGAAGAGCGCGGAAGATTTCGTTCGGGACTTTCCAGACCATAACGCGTGCCAGGTCTATAAAGACGATTTATCTCTCGGTCTCACGTTACACGCGCGACGCGACGAATAATTGAATATGCAAGTATACCGCCGGAAAAAGAGAGAGAGAGAGAGAGAGAGAGAGAGACGGAACGGGTTTAGCTTAATGCATTCCTCAATTTTGCCGCCGACGGGCGAAAAAAGCAAAATTGAAAGTGAGTTTTTCGCATCGAATCGGCGGATTAAGTCGCTGAAATTAGCATCTCTTAATTAAGACCGACGTTTTACGGCTCGGTTGTGACGAGCGGCACCTAACGAGCGACTCCCCTTTCCGCGCGCGCATTCGCAAAACCGTGGCGACCGTGAGGTCACGTATCGGCGAATATGAGTTTCCGGAAAGAAAACGAAACAATTCTCTTCTCTCGGGCGAATTGGTTCGAAGTTTAATTCGTTCGCGCTGCTCCCGACCGAATATGTGGCGACGTAACGACGGGGCGGAAGTCATCGTTGCGTCGCGACGATTCATAATATATGTGTCGCAGTTCCGGCATTTGTTATTATACAAGTAAGAAATATTCGCGCGCGCAACACGCTCCGCGGCTGAACGTTGTAATGTAATATAATCAATATTTATAGCTTTTCGTGTTGTTTTTGAAATAGCTGAAATGTTAATCGAATTTATCCCGTCCGCGCAAAATGCTTCAACAGAGACACGTAGTCCGTAGTAAATAAAAGTTTATTGCGAAAAGCTGCTCTCTTTCTCTCTGTCTCTTTCTCTTTCTCTTTCTCTCTCTCTCTCTTATATTTTTGTACAGCACTACGTGCAGATACAATAATTCAATGCGCGTCATATTTAACGGTATAAGCGAAAATATACGCGTAGCATCCCTGTAATTTCCAGCGCGCCCGGATTTTTCGGGACGATCTGACTCAGACAATCATGAAATATCGTTGCGCCAGGAATTTGTCTTGGAGCGGATCTTGGGTATATTCGGGGCCAACCCGGCGGGATCCCGGAGACAAATCACCGGCAATAACGTCGATGACCACCAACGACATTATTTTAGTATTTCTGATTCGGCCAACGAGCAGCGGGGGTGTCGGCGCCCCTTCTGCCGACCGCAGCAAAATCATATAACAATCAATATGAAATTCCGCCCGAATACGCGTCACTTCTTCTTCTGCCCGCATACCGCACACAAGTGTTCGTCGCCCCCTTCCTTCCTCGTTCAATACCTTCATCTAATAAATTAATTCGACCGATCGGTCACTCGGCTTCTCTCTCTTCTCCATCGCGTTACTTCTCGCATCGGCGAAGATTTGACGAAAGCTACGAACTCGGAACTGACACGAGTAATTGAATTCAGATTATATGGAAAAAAAACGTGTGAAAAAAAAAACAATTATTTGGCGACGATGATGGAGGATTGAGCTAAAAAAGGAAATTATTTCAATTTTAAACCTGTGAGAGAAGAGACGAAGTATTCTTTGAAAATTTCAGAAGCTTGTTGTGTTGTACGAATTGAGAAAACGCGAAAGAGGACCGTAACCGTTGAGGATTTTCCAGGAATTACCTGCCGAAGGCGCGGTCGGGCTTTTTAGTCTCTCGGTATGTTCGGACGCATCCTGTAGATTAGAGACGTGCGAATGTGTTTGCTCTCGTGCTGCCCCCTTGGGTCACGCGCGAGCATGTGTGTCATTCCGACGTACACATTGTATGTACAAAGAGGCTGGCACGTAATGTCAATATTAAACCAGGACCTCTCGATCTTCCCCCCCTCCCCCCCCCGTGATACGGTCACTACCTTTAATCTTTCGTCGAATCCCTCGGCACACACACTCGGCCGCGGCGTAAATCTTCGGATCTTTCACGTTCTATCGATTAATTTCAAAGCAGCCTAATGGACCGCAATTTTTCTTACGTTCTGTGTATTATTCATTAAAATAATGTACCGACCCATCTCTTTCCTTTTATCTTCTCTTCGTTATTTTAAGATGTGGCGCTCTCGACACATGTCGAGCAAAAAGGATTAATTGGATAGAGTAACAATAACACCCGAGTGGAAAAATGTTGGAAAAAAAAATTGGTCGTAGTTTGGTCGTGAAGTGTCTCTTCGTTAAAATGCAGTAAAAATTAAATACAGATATTTTGAAGTAATATGTGGTTTTAATGTACGAGTGCTATTGATTTGGAACAGACCGGGTCGCGGTTCGAATTCCCTCATCGAACGTTTCACGGACGGTTTTTTTTTTTTTTTTCAGATAAATTTCAAGTGATGAACAAATATTGAGAGAATGTATTGAATTATATCTACATGTCTAGTTAGCTACGTATTTCACGGTACTTTTTATATTTATATTTTTTAATTAACCGAAAATGTTTATAGAAACTGATCGAACGAGCGTTTGTCGAACGATTTCTAGTTTTGCGAAATACCGATCAGAGAAGAATTGATCAGAGAGAGTTACTGATTTACATTCCGTTTTTAATTTCTGCTCGGGAATAAATATCTTCGAATCGTTTATCGCTTTAATCGTAACCTGAGAGATGCCAGAGGCTCGCGACGGACTGTTGGTGTTGATCCGATCGCGAAACCGAACGCATGATCGGCTCTTAACTCACGCGGGCCAGACAGTCGCAAGCGGGCTTATCGCGAAATCGCGGCACGTGCCAACGCGATAATTTCGACATGCCGCGGCTTTGCCGAACAGAAACGGTACAGCGATTTCGCCGGAAACGCTTTCTCGTCTATCGGTTTCGACGAGAGAGGCGACGTCGAAATCGGAGAGTCGCGCGCGGAGAGCAGTCGCTACGTGAACGGCGTGCGAAAACGGGGCTTTACCGGGCGCGCCGGTATTTGCGGACGACGAAATTATTGAATTTATGGGAAAGATGGGTGGGAAGAACAAAAGAGAGAGAAAGAGAATTTCGGAACGGAGAGAAGAGAAACAGATTGCGCGCAGCGAGGAGAAGCGCAACTTGCACGTTATGCGCGGTTATGTTCTGTGTGTATCCGGCGTCGTATCTCTTCGCCGTGATGTTTGCCGGAGATTTACCGTAAGCATGTGCAATCCCATAAATCTCGCTTTCATACGACGCTATTGTCGTCGCGACTACAATTCGCCGCGCGATCATCTGCGATAGGGCGGGGGGTTATGTAACGTTAATCATCCCGCGAGGGATGACGAAGAACCGTACTGACGGGGATGAGATAGTTGTGCTCCATTGTTTTTCTCAATTTGAATTGTAAAAATATACAAACGTGTGCGTACTTCAGTGTCTCGCTTTGAAAAACGTTTCTTTTTCGTTTAACGAATTATCTGTCTGCGTGTCGCAATGTATTTATTATTTCTAAAAATGTACTGTCTTCAATAAACAATCAACGGTACAATAACCTTGGAGGATAGAGATAAGATACAATTGAGAAGATTAGAGAGTGAAGTAGATATTATCGTAAAAGTTAATCAGCATGACGCATCTTTTGTACGCGTCATATTCCGATAGAAATAATTTCTGCTCCGCTAGACTCTCGATCGCCGCCGGTGTTGTTTTCTAACGAGACAAGGTGGCGATACAAACGCTACGCTCGCACACGTGTGTCACGTACCGCGTTATTACACGGCAACGTATCAGGAATGGGAGAGGAAGGGTCGGTTACCGACCTTGCCTTATCGCGCGCGGCTTTGTAACTCGTGGTTATCGGGAAAGCAGTAAAACTTTATCGCGACGTCAATTTCAACAACGTGAGAGGACGTATGTATTGTATGTGCATCGCTCGACGCGCCTGCCAATCGCCGTGAAATGCACTCTCGCTTACGCACGACACGATCCGGTCACGCGCAAAGCGAGGAATTCCCTTTCGATTCACGATGACTCCCAAATATCACCGATTTTTGACCTACAATCCGTTTCGAAACACGGCACAATTATCTCTTTTAGAGATTATTTATTTCATAACAGAGAAGACAATTTTATTTTATTTTACAATTAAATAAAATACGAGAGAGAAAGAATTAATCCCAAAATAAATAAAACTAATTTTTATTTTTCTAAAATGAAGTGAAATATGAAAGAGGAGGAAAACAAATTTCTCAAATATCTCTGAGGTGAGGTGAATTTATGAACGATCAAAATGTCAATTGGCTAAATGTCATATCGCGCTATTAATATAATTTTCTTAACAAAATAACAATCGGATTTCTAAGATACAAATGTAAGTGACATCGAGATTACGAAAATATATCGCAAAGATGAGCGCTAACTTAGAACAACAATTACGATGTTTCCGCCAAAGTGATTGACAAGATCAGTTACATTATTGTTAACGAGAGAGGTTACGCTCTCTCACCCGTAACATTTTCTTCAAATCGGTGAGATATAAACGTCCGCCCGTTTTGGTATCATCGAACCGGATGGTACCAATCGTGTATGGGTGTAAGCGCGATTATCGGCCGTAAGATTTGATTTACGTAACAACAAAGGTGTCGAATGTACTTTCAGCGCCTATTGTTAAAGCACCGTAGGACGTTCCTCAGTCGATCGTATCTTGTAAGCGCGGTTAAGCAATGACCTATCACGATAGAGGCATTCTCAAAGATCACGCGAAACCCGAAAACAAAAAATGAGAGAAAAACATACGCACAAGGTCTCTCTTCTCGGAAGGGAGAGATCCCACAAGCTATACGTATATGTTAACACTCGATTTTATTATTTAGAGAATTTCATATTGTGAGAAACTTTGTTTGAAGAATGTCTCAGAGTTAAAAAAAAGAAAAAAAAACACTTTTTTATCTAAGAACAATTACATGTAAGTATCAAAATTTTTCGGAAGTTCTTTGTATTTCGGAATCTTCCTTCCCGCTGTTGCTTTATTTCAAAATAAACATAGGAAGAGAATTCCGTTCCGTAGAGCTTCGCTTCGCGGTTTTGCGCAATTGACACGCATGATGGTACGTGTTAAGTAGGAAGAGAATGAGCATTTGCTATTCATAGTTTTACGCTCGTAGTCTAAACTAGAAATCTGGCATCGCTATACAAAACCGTTTTACTCGTGGCGCGCGCGTTTAACCTCCACCGCAATAAACGTCTCTATCTCTGACTGCGGTTCGCGCGTTCTCGCGATCGCGCGTTCGCGAGATCGTCTCGTCTCCATACGTCAAAACGCGATCGAGCGCGAAAGGCTGCGAAACCCGTCTTTAAAGGCCATATCGATGTGTGAAACGCGAAGGTTTCGACCGCATTTACGACTATCGGTAGAGTATCGGCGGGGTAACGTTGCATAAAATATGATTTAGAGACCTTTGAATTCACAACCATGCGCACACGTACATCTCGCGATATCGGGAGAGAAAGAGAGAGAACGCGCGCAAAACGCGCCCGTGTTGATCCGCGTTCGCTCGCACCTGCGATAAAACATCGAGGAGGATTGTGCGTGTACACGTGGACGTGTTTACGCGGCCGAAGTGCCTATCGATCTTCCTACGCGTTTCCTCGATGGCTATTCTACGTACGTACGTATGTACGTACGCTTGTGGCCAATCGTCGTCCCGTTCCTTCTCGCGCTTGAAAACCGGCGCCGCACATCGACGGAACGTCGACGTTTCCTCGCATCGAAATTCCCTCGACAAAGCTATTTCGACATCCTTTCCAAACGATAAAATATCGATCCAAAGTAAACATCGAGACGAGCAAATTTTGAATTAAAATACAATTTTTTTTTCTGTAAAAAAAAAAAAAAGATAATTTTGTTTTCTCATTAAAAGACGAAAGATAAATTGTACAAATATTGGATCGAATTTGGTCTCACTGGGGCACGTTACGAGAACGATACCTCGGAGAAAAATCTCTCACAGGATGAGGCTTCGCTCCTATTAGTCAACTAACGACGTTGTTGCCATTCGCAACACAACGGGTGCGTGCATAAAAATCGCCGTGAATTGCGGCACGGCTGCCGCACATCAAGTTTAATCGCCGACCCAGTTTGTTAGCATTAGGCGCGGCTTAGCATTGCGCGAAGATCTCATATTGTTGTTGTTGTTGTTGTTGTTTGTGATTAGCCAATATTGAATGTCAAATTTTATGTCGAATTTTTATTTTGCAGAAAATCTGTTTGCGCGAGATAAACAACTGACGTGCGTCCATTTAAAATTCGTTTATCGAAGTTGGGCGTACGAGAAATTGATATTTTCGCACGCAACGTCTCGAAAGTTATTACACACGTTTTCGTCTTTCGAGGGTCCGTCATTTTGAGCGATCTCTCGAAATCTCGAAAAAAAGTCCGTTTATGAATCCGGTAATTCAGTATTTGTGGATTCAAGAAGATGAATATTTCCAGGTGGGACGTTTTCTTTTTCATGTGTTCAGAGAGAGAGAAAGAGAGAAAGAGAGAGACGCGCCTGAGTGACGAGGTCGAGGCGAAACGAAAGAAAGAAAGAAAGAACTCGGCGTGTCTCGTTAAAAGATTCCGTGATTTGACTGCAGTCGAGAGTGAAAACGACGGGCATTAACATACAATCCCCCGGTTTTCCCATTAGCAATAATTGTTAGTCATACGCGCTTTCTTTCTTTCTTTCTTTATTTATATTTTTTTTTTTCGAGCTTCTTTCACGGCAGTAACGCTCAAGGACTTCGCTTTATGGCCACCGTAATACTCATCCCGCCTTATACCGAGGAGAGCCCACCGGCCTTGGTCGGCCGTTTGTATTTCGCATCCTCGATGCGCCTTCGCGCGCTGCATCCGCGACGAATCGATGAGAGAAAGAGCCACTTTAAAGCGTGACCAACACCCACGGTTTTCACGGTGGGTCTCTCTCGCGAAGCGAGAACGCCAACATTCCGTTTGTATGAATCCCGCCGTTCCCGAGTAACGAATCGCTTTTACTGAAGTTAAATATCGAACGGATAACAAACTCACTCTCTCTCTCTCTCTCTCTGTTTCTCATACATACTTGTATATAAATAGAAAGAGAGAGAGAGAGAGAGAGAGAAACTACATAGAGATTCTCGTTGTGTATAGTCTGTCTATCACGGTTCTCAAAAGCGATGCCAGAAACATCAAGGTAAACGTGGCGCGCGAGATAAGTCGTAGGTCTCGAAAAGCGAATGGAAAAGGCAAGATACTCGAGATCAATAAAGCTTCATTTTGCTGATGAAACGGTTCGGCTTAATAGAGCGTGAATATTTAAACGAGCAAAAGTCGATATAAACTGTGCGTGCCTTTGAAGCAAGAACTTGAAGTTAAAATATAGCAAAGTATTCGCGTGCTATTTAATATTAAAGATTAAAAAAAAAGAGAGAGGTATAAAAAGCGCGATGTCAATAAAATTGTTTATCTTATTTTTTCGAAAGAAAAAGAAAACATTGTAATTTAATAATTCTTATATAAATAAATTCTAATAATAAAAAGTACAATAGTTTGTAAAAAAAACTTCTTACATACTACGATATTTCGAAAATGTTGAAAACTTGAGAATTTTTCTACACAAAACCTCGAGACATTGAATCTCTCTCTCTCTCTCTCTCTCTCTTTATCTGCTTCGCTGTTCGCGGCAGCTGGATAGTTTCGTAAGCAGTTAATATCCCCGAGATGACCATTATTCCGAAGTCTCGGATACTCCCGGAGCAGCCGCGAGAGACCTTCTAAGCCGATAAAGGGCTTCCTGCGCTGAAATTGTCTAACGATAAGATTTGCAGCGGGGATTAACAAGCACAACGAAGCCATTCGTGGGCAGCGCGCGCGGAAGGTGCAACGTAAGACCTCTCCGCGCACTCTGATCGCAGCATCGATTACACGGATCGTAAAACCCTACGAACCGAGGCATGCGCCCTGTCGAGACTACCAACGTTACCTCACTATAACTTTCTTTCTCTCTAGCCAAAGAGAGGGGGAGAGAAGGAGAGAAAGAGAGAGAGAGAAAGAGAGAGAGAAAAAGAGAGAAAGAGACTTCTCTATTTCTACCTAAAATCTCCCGAGAGCTAATAACGCGGTTCGCGCATCTGACGGAGTTACCGGTTGAAATTACAGTTCCGCGCTGTAAAACCGCGTCTCTCCTTTTCCCCTCCCCCGAGTCTTTTTACACGCGTGTTAGCGGTCACGCGAAACCGCATCGCGTAAACGTATTTTCCGATCGAGATATCGATGTTTTATGCAACACGTACGAGACTGCACCGGCGAGACTGCCGCAGGTCGCGTTTATTTTATTTCATCATCACGACGGAGGAGTAGCTTTTTCGAGGTTCTCGTGACTAAATGGAAAGCATTTCCTCTGACCTTTTTGTGTATTATAAATTCCGTGAACCACAAGTTTGTATTATATATAATTCTGCGATCGCGAGTTTTTCTTCCACGTGGCGGAATAGAAATTGCGCCACGAGGTGTGGAAGACACACGGAAATGATTCACAGAAGCTCGCACAGAGAGAGAGAGAGACAGTTTTCTCCTCGGTATAAAAACAAAAAAAAAAAAGAACGCGCCCGCCACAAATAAAAGAATTCCTCATTTCGCGGATGATTCGCGGAGCGATTCGCACCGGCCGCCACTATTCTCATGCATAGATGCACACGCGGTTGCGTGGTATTGTTTTAGAGGAGCGACTGGGGTCGGTACACATGGCCTGCCAACCAGATCGCGGGTCTCTGACCTTACCAGCCGTGCAATCGATGCTGCGATCTTTCTCGCCGCGTTCGTGGAGGTCTTTATGCCGCCACCGCCGCCGCCGCCGCCGCCGCTGCATCTCGCGCCACCGAGAGATGCTGTATCTTCCTTATTGTGCTTGTTAATATGAAGAGAAGTTTATTCCGTGCGTAGACGCGGGAAAGCGAAGTGCCATCGAGTGACAAGAAAAAACAAAACAAAACAAAAAAGAACGGATCTGCCGTGAAAATATCCGGTAATCTCGATCGATGCCAAGATTGAACGGAAACACGAGAGAGTCGTTGCCAAGAAGGGAAAGATGTTATTAACCGGATTTTAGGAGGAAATGAACGACGTGAGACGCGGGAATATATCGATCGCGGCGCGCCTGGGATCTCAGACCGCGCTTATGGAGACCATTAAACGGTCTTCTTCTTCTTAATTAACTGATTGAACCCTCATCGCCGCGAGAGAGAAATTCTCTCTCTCTCAATCAGTAACCTTAAATTATTAATGCAAATGAAGGTGATTCGAGCGCACGTTCTGATTTTTTTGTCGCGTTTCTCAGTTATTTTCTCTTATAATTGCTTTTATTATTCGTGTAAATAAATTACAAATATAATTTTTAGTATTTGAAGCTAATAATTTAATTGCGAAATAATCATTTCAATCGATTTTTGCGATAACAGTCACTGATTCGGTTTTGGCGCGACAATTGTTTTTTTTTTTTTAATTTTACGCGTGTGTGTGTGTTTTAAATTTAAATCTACATTTCACACGTGTTCTGAATTTGATCTTCAAAAGCTCTGAAATCTCATGTGTGTGTGTGTGTGTGTGTGTGCGTGTGTGTGTGTGTGTGGCGCGATGGCCGTCTCCGCGCGGATTATTCGATTATCAACGCGGAAGCTATGTTTACGCGTATCATTCGGCGTGTTTCCGCCTCGCGCGGGGGGGTCATTACGCCGCGATCGAAGTGGCATCATCGCGGAGATTCCGTCATGGAAATCGTAGATTCGCAAATGGTCTGCGCGGCGATCCCGCCAAGAGATCCGCCGTCATTCTGTTCCCACGGATCGCGGCCGTGCAATTACGGTGTCGTTAAGCAGAGTAATTTTAAACGTCCAAGTTCAACAGGCGATACAGTACCAAGTAAATCGAGCTTTTCCTCTGCCCTTCGACTCTCTGCGCCGCGAAACTCGTGACTGTACGTACATACACGTACGCACTCGATGTCTCGAAAAACTCACGCGAATTACACACACTTTTGAAATTAAGCCGCGCGTACTAACGCCGTGTTCTTCGCTTCGTGTCGTCGCGCTTACCTCGACAGGCTCCCCTCCGCGGGATTTATCCGCGCGGATATTCGCTTGAAGAATCTCACCGTCTCGTCGCGATATTGAAAAATATTTTTATTGAGCGGCAGAACAAGATTGTTCCTTTTCTCCTGTCTCTTAATTTTATTGCAAATTTGTTTTTATCCGATATGATCTCACGTAAGAAATTGTGACTGTGGTCGTCACATAAATATCCTTCTTGACATTGAGGCAAGTTTTATTAAAAGCTTAATTAAAAGTGCAGTCTCTCTCTCTCTCTCTCTCTCTCTCTCTCTCTTTCATTCAAGCTTCTCTCAATCGACGATATCGGCATCCGCAAATATTGCGCGGTGACTGATGCCGCTCATAAAGTCATTACCGCGATCGAGACCCCAGGCCCTTGACACGAGTCAAGAGCCGGCTCTCGTCGTCCGTGCATGTTGTTAAATACCGGAGTTGACATCGTTTAACCCCGTCTTTCCGCTGTCCCCACTCGCGGCCGTCAGCAGCCGACGAGATGAACGATGGACCGACGCGTTCAGATCCGTTCGTGTTCCTCGACCAATAGGATTTTTTTTTTCACGATCTCTCTCTCTCTCTCTCTCTCTCTCTCTCTTTTTCTCTTACGTGAGACTTGTTCAACCACTGACATTTAGAAGAAAATCAGTTAATTTAGCAGTCGCCGTTTTGTGCAGAGTAGCAGCAAGGTTGCTCACGATTTTAAAACAACTTTTCTTCGTAAATAATTGAAAATTATGACGCACGACGGCATCTCATCAACTTTGCGTGAGTTTATCTCTGACATCGACAATAAAAATGTGACGTGTGATTGAAAATATACTTTTTTTTTTTATAAAATATTCTACAGAAAGATAGTCTACATTTTTGCGGCATTTATCTTTTAGCTACGGAAGTTTTTAATCTTCGAAACTTCGAACCCGCGCGCTTTCCGAATCGCCTTCACACCGACTGATTTTTCGATTCTCGAGACTCGAAAGTTTTCTCTCTTTCTCTTCGAGTATTTTACACCGGGCAAAGGCGTTTAGTCCAATTACTGTCTTTCGGTGCTCGCGCGCCGTCCGTCTCACGCGCTTCGCTTCGCGTTAACTCGACCGCTTCTCCGCTACGGGTCAACGAACACACCCAAGGGAGACGAGCGACGGCATAAACGCACGGTATTCGAGTAATAAACTCGAGGACGAAAACCATCTTTAAGAGGCCTTGACGGCGGGAAACCACGAGCCGAGGTAACCTCGTCCAGCCGACGAAGGTCTGACCGGAGGTGGCGGACCGCACCTGTCGCTCTGTCGCGACCGACGATCAACAATTTTCCCTATTAGCCGACCAACTTCCACCGCCGAGACGTCATGCCAGTCACGGCAGCTTTCAAAAGTTAACAGCTGCGTATATACCGGCGTCCTTCCGATCTTCTTCGAAAAACGGCGACGGTCGAGTGAAATCAAACCCGTCTGTGACGGGTCCGACACCTTTTCACAGTCATTATTACGTCAAGGTTTTAATCATACATCACACACACGTCGATCAATAATTATATAAATGTCGAAATTGTCATGCATAATCGACAAACATCGAGAAACACGGCAAAATTATCTTCGTGTTTTTTTTTTTTTTCTGGGTTCGATTTTTTGTCGAATATTTTGTTTATTCAAAACGTGTGGCGTATAATGTGCAGTCTGATTTCACCTATTAACACGAGAGGTCGGATCAGAAGACGCGGATCCGAAAACGCAATAACGCAGTCTCGACTCGGCGTCGACCGACAGGCGAGCAAGCAGGCAAGCAGGAAGGTCTTGTTTTCAGGCACCGAGGCTGCCCCCTGAACCGGATCGCGGCATTAACCTCCAGCAGCGTTGTATATCGCTCCTCGTCTCTACCTCTCCGTCGCTACCATCACGTCGCCGCCACCTCCAACGCCGGCAACCGCATCATCCTCTCATTCTCCTTCTCTCTTTCTCTCTATCTCTCCGAGACCTGCGCGAAGCAACATCGTCCGACGTCTTTGCTACGCCACGGTTCTTTGCATCTGCTCGAGGCGCAACATTATATATATCTATACGTATACGTTTTCCCACAAGCGTGGATTTCTTGAACTCCTCGCGGCAGCGTAGGTAGGCAACGATATAGCGCAAGGTTGCTTTAACGCTCGCGGCGTCGCGAAACTTCACGAACGCGCACATCGCCGCGCCGCCTCTTTCCCGAGCTAGTAGACTAAGGGGACCCAGTTAATCCGCCGCTTTCAGCGTAATCTGGGTTATTTACGGCTAGTTGCGTTTATTGGTTGCTCGGAGCAAGTTTTGCGCGAAGTCCGCAAGTAACACACAGTTGCTAAGGAAATTTAATGCCACAACGTGTTATATCAACTGAATTACAACCAAGCTATGGACAAGACTCTCATCGCGAAGTGACACGTTAATGTTGATAAGGAAATTAGACCGACGACAAGAAATAAATCCGAGATAAAGACCTTTCTTTATGTTTGCAGCAATGATATAGATAACGAACGTAACCAGACAGCTTGTTTAGCCTCGTAGACCGCAAACGCGTTTAGGGTCCCCCCCTTTTTAACCCTTTGCCGGGGTCGCCAAGGTCCGGGCGACCCTCCATCTATTTTTCACAACGACCCCTTGCTAACGATCAGAAAAAGAAAAAAAAAACAAAGAAAAATTCTCATCTAAGCGAGCTTTCGAATCTGTGCGTCTAGGGACAAATTTGCGATTATTTCCGATGCGCGTTTCTCCGAGTATCGTAATCGTATATTCGCGTGGAAGCAGCGAATATCACTCGAGTCAATGTTCTCAGGATGTCGGATAATTTATGTTAAGTGCGCTCGGGAGTGTGTGCTTCCAATCTTACGCAGTTTCGCTCGGGGGCCGAAACGAGCGTACAAGCGCGACTTTAATTCGACTTAAGAGAGACCGGGAGAGGAAGCGAGAGAGAGAGAGAGAGAAAGAAAGAAAGAAAGAAAGAAAGAAAGAAAGAAACGAGACGTTCTCTCGTGCGCCTCGCGAAAAAGCGTATCGCTGCGGGCTGACCGTGTAGCGTGTCGCTCGCGAAATTACGCGCGGCCGGCTACTAACAAGGTTGTACGAGGTGGGACGATACGCTTAAAACGTTATTACGCCCGCTCGCGCGACACGAGAGCGCGCTATAGATTACGAGATTTCGTGGAAATAGCCCCCGCGCCGCTAGACCGTATTAATTAAACGCTCTTACGACGAGATACGGACAAGAATTATAGTTTAGTTGGAGCGTGCGCGCGCGCGCGCGCGCGCTCGCCCCCGAGTTACAAGAGCGGCAAATGGCGAGGAGCGAGAAGGAAGGGAGAAACCCCCGCTAGTTTAACCGTGCATTAATCTGGAAAACAAATCTAACCTGCCGCGCGCGGCTGTTTGCTTAGGAGAGATTTGGCGAGGAAACCTCCTTCGTACTTGTGTGCGCGCGCGCGCGCGCTTCGTGTATCGCGCTCCGGACTCCATGTGGAAAGTCGAATGCGGTTGTATCCCTCCCCGCCCCTCCCTTTTCTCTTCCCTCGCGAACATCCTTTATTGGCCTTTCACGTCGAGACACCCGCAAATCATTCGGATCTTGGAGATTCTGGCGGCGTCTCGAGACCCAGAGAGACGGCGCGTCCCTCCTCCCCCTCACCCTCGCCCAACTATTTCGCGTTTCTCCGCGAGCGTCGCCGCTCGCTTTCGCACAATTATTGATATTTGCACGTAATCAACTGGAGTGGCGAGGAAAACGAACGATCCGTCTTGCCTCCCCGACAAGCCAACACACGCTGCCCCTTCTCTCTCTCGTCCCGTATCCTATATATATTCTTTCTCATGAAAGACCATTAACAGTTTGTCGAGCGGTAATGTATTGATACGAAAAATTATGCGCGGCTCTCGTCAACAACATATTAATGATCCGTCGGAAAGGCTCGTGTATTGTGACGATGATGAGTTTTTTTTTCGTTTTTTTTCACATCGCCGCAAGAGCGATCTTATTCGTTTTTTCTAACACTTAATTATGTTGTCGCGAGATCGATCGTTGCTCCGACATTTTTCTTTTTTCTTTTTTTTTTTTTTTTTTTGTTCAAGATGCATATCGCCGAGAAGAAAAATTTTTATCGCGTTTTCTCTTCTTGCACCTGTGTAGTTTTATACTCGCTCTTTTTGCTTCGCTTTGAAAAACGCTGTTGAAACCGAGATAGACACACATAGAGAAGAGCCTCGAAATTTCAAGCGAGAATAACGCTCGATCAATTTTGCCGAGGGCGAAATATCGGTCGGTATATTCCTCAATTTCGTTGAGCCCAGTTGCGGGACGTTAATTGCATCGGTTAATAGTACACACACCAGGTTTATCGACGCGAGTACTCGACGCGTGACTGTGTTCGCCCGCATACATACGCGCCGTATCCGCGGCGGGGGCTATTAGTCACCCCCTTCGCCCGGACAATTACGGCACTTGGTCATAATCCCGTAACGCGCCGGACTAGGACTGGGTCGGCCATTAATTAGACGTTTTCTTTCCTCCGCCTCTTTCAAGACAGGCGGACGCACGCACGCACGCACGTACGTACGTACATACGTACGTACGTACGCATGCACGTACTCACGAGCGAGAACGCGCGTTACCACCACTGCCATCCCGCTAATCGAATCCCTGCTAATTACCGGACGCGCTTGTAAAGGTACCGGCTTTGTAAAGACCTCTCCGACATTGAAACTCGGCTGGCTCTATGGGCGGGCGAAACGACGCTCGTCTCGTTTCGTCTCGTCGATATACGAGAACGTGAAGCTCTCGTGATTTCGTGATAATTTCTTCGGCCTGAGCGCGGCGACCGAATTTACGACATCCCGGCCATCGTTTTATTGTAGCTTCGTTTACCGTTAGAGTCGGGAGGCACGAAGACGCGCGAGACGTTCTTGTGTTCTTTCTCTTTCTCTCTCTTCCACTCTTCCGAGGCAAGGAAAATCCGTCGGGTTCTCGTCTTTCATACGTACCTCCCGCGCGCATTCGAATAACACCGATGTTCGTTGATAAAACGTGACGCCCGGGGAAACGGAGACGCCTTATTTCAGCGAGAGGCGCGAGACTTTGTAAGCTCCTCACTCGATCGCGCTCCTTTACGACTCTGTTCTGCATTCGCACGCAAATGGAAAGCGAGGAATGCAAATTGAAGCGGCTCACGAAGAAGCGCCGCGACTGCGCGAGATTCGTATTCAAGGAAAAATATGTTTGCCTCCGTCGAGTTTACATCCGCGATGCGGAACAAACGTTCGTGTAGCGGCTCGCCCGTGGCAAACATCAACAGCGTTATCGACACAGCGTTGAAAAAAAATAAAATTGATTAAAACTAAATTAGACACCCGGCATCTTAATTAATCGCTCGCGTCGTTAATTAATATCGCGCACGCAAACCGATTGTAAAACAGGATAAAAGTAAATTCTACGCAAATTGCGATAATTAAATTAATTAGCAATCGAAGTCGGTTGTAACCGTGTGAAATTTCTGCGATCGAGAGAAATGTTCGAGATTGTCCGAGCTCGTAAAGATCGAGAGACGTCACACACTACACGTCGCGCTGTCGCGCGCGACTTTCGTTTGGCAACGGAGAAGCGCGAGAGCAAGAGAGGGACAGCAGCTATCGCATGAGAACGCAGCTACGCGGTCGTAATAGCCATTACAGAATGGATGGAAGGGCACAAGAAGTAGAAATAAGGAAACGAGTAAATTGAGCAATTCCAGGAGAGGGGGGGGGATTACTCCCCCCAGGGCGCGTACGCGCGCGGCGCGCCGCGCGTGATTGGTCAATATTCATATTTTTATTCCTCTTTTTACCGCTTATTTCCTCCTGTCCCGTAATAGAGCGTAACAGCTTAATGCGCTATAAACGAAAGCGGGGCCGGTCGATCGTCGATCACCGGCGCGGCGCTGACCGGCTTAAGTCCGCACACTCGCGTCGCTCGCTCGGCGGCGAGTCACGCCGCCGCCGCCGCCGCCGCCGCCGCCGATAAGCCGATTTTAGCGGGACACGTGTATGCGCGCGCGTGCGACCGGATACACGCAAACCATGCCGGACCCCGCGCGGCCTGACTGTATGCGTCGCGTTGCGTAAGCGACAGGCGACAACGTCTAGGATGACGAATGCGCGCCGACGAAAATTCATACAGTCTGTCTCCTCTTGATTTCTTCGTTCGTTGCAATGCAACGCGTAAGGATAGAGAATGAATTGGGTTACGCAAATGTTTGCGAAATATCGGTTGGCGAGTACGTGTGCGCGTACGCGGAATAGAAACTGCACAAGAAGCGAACCAATTAAAAATCGCAAACTCAAGTGGTCGATAAATGTACACTTTGCTCTTTCGTTCGCGGCAAGTTTGAAATCTGTAGATCTGCGCGAGAGAGTTGTCGCTCTCGACCGATCGCTCTCTACGCGCTCACGACGACGGATAATGCGATGCAGACAGGAAGGTAGACACTTATCGGGAATTACTCCGGCTCGTATAGAGATCGGCGCGGGACAGCGCGCGGGTAATTAAGTGGATACGCCGATCGGGGTTCCATTAACGAGAGAGCGTTAATTAACCGCGCTAGTGTCGAAGTTTCTTGCCGTCAGCAAAGCGAGGCGGAGTTACGCGGTCGCCGTGATATTCGTAACTGGGAGTTAAAGGGGTCTGGCGCAAGACAGGAATAAGTTGAAGTTCGTTAAACTTTCCGACATGAGAGAGAGAGAGAGAGAGAGAAAGGAAAAGAGAGTAATAGGATTGTTGTGGAAAATCTTCGAGGGATTCCGGAGAGACGAATTTCATTTTCATTCGATTTTTTTTCCTCTCTCTTTTTAATAAAAGCCATCGGATCCAGAAAATTTTATACATTTCAAAAAAGAAGAGAAACTTGTTCGCCGAAGAAAGTTGCGTGAAGTTCGTTTCTTGCTACCGCAGGTGCACGTGATATCCCTCTTTACGGATACGGAAACGGATCCTTCGCATTTTCGATTTATCCCTTATTGCGCCCAGACCCTCGGACTCTCTCTTCTCGGGTTCATCGTTCAGCCCGACGTTGCAGCCCGACGCGGCAAACCGGAGGTCGATCGAGGGGACGGACTCGCGTCCGAGGCGTGGGAGAGAAGGGGCACCGATCGGATGCTCGTGATCGTTCGTTGGGAAAAAGATGGAGAGAGAAAGAGAGAGAGAGAGAGAGAGAGAGAGAGAGAGAGAGAGACGAGAGAGGGCTCTATCAGGATGAAGTGAGAGAGAGAGAGAAAGACGATGGTTGTTGGATAAATTCGCACCTCGCGTCACCGTCTGACCTCGTACCGCGGGGCAAACGTCTGCGCGTCTCGGTGCAATGCCACGCCGTGCTCGGGAGCGCAAATAATCCACAATTGCATCGGGAACGCAAGCAGACGTTGCCGTTGTTTTTTCGCCAAGGACGAAACGAAAGGCGAGAAACGTGTTGAGAAACAAGAGAATCGGGAAATCCATAAAATTCGGATGAATTCGCGTAGAATTCTCTTTTCAAAATCAGAAAAAAATCGACATTATCGAATTAACGATCGTTAATGAAAACTGTTGCGTTGTTAATTGAGAGCAAGAGTTTTTTTCGTTGTAAATGCTAAATTTGTTGAAATAACTTTTATCTTCTAGCTAAATGTTCGCGTTTTCGTTGCAAAACGCAAAATTGTACCGAGCGCGCTGCGCGTCAGCTGGAACAATAACATCACACACACACACACACACTCGGATTTTCTCTCGGAAATAAAAACTCTCGATACTTGAGAGCGAAAAAGGCAAAAGACACCTCCTTGTATTTATTCAGAAGAAAACCGGCGCCCGGCGCAGATAAGAAACTTACAAAGAAAACACACAGTTCCAACTTTCGCACGAGATCGTGACGCAGGGGTTCACCGACCCTATCGAACGCTATTTATCCGAGTAATCACGCGCATTCCTCGCAGGTTTACCGACCCGAGAGAACGAACGTTATTTATCCGATTAATCACGCGCAACGGCGACACCATTTTTCTCCTTTGTTCCGAAATCGCGGATTCGAGTCACTGATTAAACAAGAAAATCGGAGACACCGACGATTACTCACCGAGAGTTATAATGCCGGTCGCGCGACATCTCGTTCGCGAAGTGAGATGCGTAATCCGCGTCTCGTTTAAAACTCGAGACGAAACGCTCATCGCGAAAACAAGATATTATATATGCGTATGCGTACACATACGAGATTAAGAAATGAAATGCGAAGAACGCGGTGGAAATTAACGACCGGCATTAAACAAATTAAACAGGGGGGGTTCGTAATAAGGTAACAACCGCGGGAAGAATCTCTCTCATGTGTTTTAAACTTCGCGTTCATTTTAACGACACAAAGATACAATAAATTCCATATCGCAATGAAATAATTTCATGCGAATTGCGTTACGAGCCAATTCGCGAATTTAACACGTTCGTAATTTTTTCCGACCAAGGTCGCGGGAATCGCATCTCGAGAGATTCTTTGTATCTATCGCGAAATTTTCTTTATTACCCGATGTCAATATTCCCATCTCGTTCTTCACATCTCATTACGCCTACGTTTATTATGTCTCGTTTGTGCAACCGCGAAATTTTTTGAACGCGGTGTTCGATTCGCAGACGCGGCCTCGAGAGATGCGCGCATACCGATCTGATCCGATCTCGGGAATCGAGCGCGCGTGCGCGCGCTCGTTGTCATTAACGTCGAGATAACGACGACGTGGAGCACAGACATCCGCGTGCGAGCAGACGGAGAAGCTTACTCGAAGACGCCAGGAAGCGGACCCGTGTGTGTGTGTGTGTGTGTGTCAACACACACGGCGTACTCTTAGAATGCAAATTTCATCGCCTATAATAACAATCCACGGCCGATGAAACGAGACGCATCGAGTGCATTTAGCGGTGACGCGATACCACTCGCAACGAGATCGGCAAACAATTTCCACTTTGCATACTTGGACGCGCACACGGTCTACGTTAAAAGTAAACAATAACCGTCGCGGCCACTGGAAGACACAGTTTGTGAGCACACTTGAAGAAATATCGCAGGCAAAGATAAAAAAAAAGAAAAAGAAAAAGAAAAAAAACAAGAAAAAAAAACTGGAATCTCGTTTGGCAAAGATCAAGTTCGCGCATCCGCTACGCTTTCAGCGCTCAAGGTTGAAATAATCATAATTTTTTCGCGTTTGTGCGTTGTCTCAGAGATTTATTAGATCAATTATAAACCCTGTTTTCTGTAATGTTCCGCTTGATTAATATTAATTAACAAAAACCGTTTTTCTCTTTCTCTGTCGCACGGAGTGGTTTTAAAATATCCTAAAAAAAGATTTTCGCAACTTATTACGGTGCAAATTGTCGGTCAACTTGTTTAAATATAATGAAGTCTTTTAATTAAATTTTTGTTTGACGTCACACACGCGTCGCGATTTCTCCGTCAGATCGCGTATGCGATCAACGGCGACGAATTTTCTCCCGTTGCGGTCGTCGCGGCCGACTTATGCTGATTTTATGCCAGCGACCTCGTACGATCCTTCCGTACCAATTTGAATGAAAGTAACCGACGAGGTGAGGAGAATATTCAACGGGATGATAATAGCGCGGGCGAGAGTGTCGCGCGTAAATACGCCGTGTTCGGTCGTGGAACCCGGCGCGCGGGTTCTTCATTCGCCGTCGTGACTCATATTCTCGGTCGACCGCGCGGCCGACGACCGTCGTCGTCGTGAGCGCGAATTTGTCAACAAGTTCGCAAGCGATGTTTCGCGCGCTCGCCACTTTTCGTGACGAATTAAAATTTCGCGCGCGATACGATCGCAATTTGTTAAAAAAAAAAAAAAAAACAAGAAACTTTCAGCTTATATCGCAAAAAGTTTTTGCGATTACCAGAGAAGTTATTTTTTCATCTTATTTATTTGCTCCAATCTATCTTCTTCATCTAATAATTTTTTTTTTTTTCCCCAAGAGATTCAATCTACGTGCACACGTTTGTTGCTTTTGTCACGACCGTGTAAACGATCTTCGAATCACGAGCAAACGAATTACGAACGAACGCGATAACAAAGTTTATCGACCCGCGAGAGAAGGTGTCGCGCGCGCCGGAGGCATCGACGATCGAAAGTACACGCAGCAGCAGCCTCTAAGAGGAGGCTATGACTCACACACAGGCAGCGTCGAGGCTGTTTGCACAAACGGCAGACCTGCTAACTGCCGATGCGACGACCTCCGCCGGGCACCGGAGTCTCGTTCTCACCCAACGATGCAACATCGGCGCCGCGCCGCAGACGGCATGGAACTCTCTCGGATCAGGGCCGATGCGGCTATAACGAGTTCGACCACCGCCGCCGCATCGGCCAAGCAATCGCGTCGACAGATCTCTCGACTGTACGTCCGGCGCGCGAAAGGCGAGATAGGAGAGAGGCGAGTTTCGGTCGATCGCCAGGTGGACCGAAGAGATTTCTGAATTCTTCCTCGAATCGAACGTAAAACGCAAACGTTTTTCTAAATCAATCCCAAATCTGATGAATGTCAGAAAATCGCAACACGGATGTTTCGATTTTACAACAACATTCAGAAATTTTTAAGATTCAAAATCCTTCAAACTTGAAGTAGAGAAATTAAAAAAAAAAATTGTTTACTTGTGAGAAAATTTTCAAATTTTTTGAAACTTGAAAATAGAAAATTAATTTAATATCTACAATTCGTCATGTTCAACATCCAAGCGCAACAATCTTTTTAAAATTTTTAGAAACTGAAACTCTACAAAATTCGACGTAAATGCGCTCGAATTTTTGAAAATTATGTCAAAACGTGGACTCCATCCTGAGGACCACAGCGAAGTTGGTTAGCTTTATCGGATGTATCGCGCGATGTGCGGAGAACGCTCATGAACTCTGGCCTTGTGTTCGAAGGGCAAGGCCACTCCCGGCATCTGCGCGCATACAACACATACACATACGCACTCGAGAGCGCGCCATCTCTCGCGATCCCTACTGCGGCCGACCTACTGCAGTTGGTTCGTTACCGCCCAGAAAAACCTGCACCGACCAGTTCTTGTCGATTTGTGGGCAAACACTGAAACGCTAAGGTCGTGCGAACCTGCCTCGCCGACCAGCCGGCGAGATCCGCTCCTCGAGCCGCCGCCGCCGCCGCCGCCGCCGCCGCGACCGGTCGGCTCCGATCCGCTCTCCTCTCGTCCACCTTCTCTCAGCAGAGAGAATCCTCTTGAAACCCGGGCATCTGTCGGCGACCCTTTAAAATCCGTTTGACTCCGCAGCACGGAAAAAGAAAACAGACGAGCGAGAAAGAAATCGTGAAGAGTCCGAAAGTTTCGTAACTCTAAAGATCGATCGTTATCGCACATCGTATATCGCGTTTTTTTTTTTTTTTTTTCACACATCGATCGAAGTGAGGATAAAAAAGGAATTAGCATAATTTATTCATATTAAATCCTTTTCTAACAATCGCGTGCTAATCACGTGTCAAAAATATTTTTCTATAACTTGTACACGGTGATATAATCTGCATATTTACGAAATTGCGGGTAACAGCGAGAAATGACTACATGGCAACAAAAACTTGTTAACGAGTTTAGTGTAATTTATAGCGAAGCAAGTGGAGTCCGTTGATAAAGTCTGGTAAACGCCGGCGGGGCTTTATTAACATTTTCCGAGGCGACGTTCTCGGCAAGGACCCGACGGCGCAACATTAATTAACGCTAAATTGTTTTGTCGTCCGTCTGCTTAATGGGACGGTGTCAATGGACCTTCCGAGAAAGACGCGACATCGGTCACCTCGCGCCGTTAAAGCTCCCTCGCGCGCGCGCGCTTAACACGCGAAAAAGCTTATTTTACTATTAAAGACGTCACGCGTAAAGTAAAATAACACGCGCGCCGCACGAAATGTACGCGTTATTCGTCAACTCGAAACGCGAGAACCGGATAATTAAAACAACGAACTTTCTTGAAATCCAACTTTCTGAAAATCCGAGAGACACACACTCGAAAGATATAATAATAACTCCCCTGTTCTGTCAAGCGTGATTAATAGCTTTGTGCGATTTTATCGTGTCCTTTCGATCTACATTCTTCGCCGTATGCATGAGAATAATAAAAAGAAACTACGGGAAAAAAGAAACGAGAAAGAACGGCGTTACGGGTACGACTCAAGAAAACGTTGTCCCCGCGTGCGCGCGCGTAATATCTGAAGAGAAAGAGAGAGCGGCGCTTATGGAACTATGAATCAATTGATTTATAGACGTGCGGTCTACCGGTCTATATAAACCTACGGATCCTGACAATGTACACATCTAACGATCTGTAAATATATAGATCTCTAGATCTCTCTGGTGAGATATCGATCGAATAAAACGAAGCTATTGTTATTACACGTGAAGCAATCTGCACCTTTGTAATGTTTTTTTTTTTTTTTTTTTTTTTTTTTTTTTTTTTTTTTTTTTTTTATGTCGTTGAAGCTCGTGTAGTTCGAGCGCAAAAACATAGACATTTTGAACCCGAAACGTGTTTCGGATATTCTTTTGCGGCAAAGCGAACAATTTATTTCATCAGTAAAATGTCTGGTGTTTCGTAAGAGACTTTTTTTTTTTTATATATTTTGGAACACGGACCTTGTTATGTAAATTATACTTCGTTCGTGCGGGTTGATGGATGAAGAAAAGCGATTTGGTATTGTAACATCGGTTTCTAAGATATAATTACGCGCACGATAACGTGATAAAAAAGTGTTTTTTTTTTTTTTTTTCTACGTTACCGCTCGATAGAAGCGATGTTTATTTTTTTCGTTCTCGACGAAAAACGTCCCAATTATCACATTAGTTTTCCAACGAAAGTGTGTAAATGTCGAAAAAGAAATCTATACACGCGCGTGCTAAGTGTGTCGCCAGGAAAGTTACGAAAAAATTTACAGCATCGTTTCCTCTTCGGTCAAAAGTTTCATCGGAGACGGCCGGATGAACCGATCAAGCTAAAACGCCCATTACACGCCGGTGATTTCTCTATCGTCGAACTTGTATTCTCTCACCGTATAAATTTACATGTACAACACGCGGCTTGGCGTCTTGGTCGCGCCGCGCCGCCCCGAAAATTCTCGGTACGAGCTCGACCATAAATCCGGTCGGTCTGCGTATCGCCGACTCGAGGGAATTATACTAGTAGCGGCACGTTTCCGTGGCTCGCGTTCTCTCGTTTCGAACTTCCAAGTTGGCTGCCGTCTCGAGCAGAGAGAGAGAGAAAGAGAGCACGATGACACACGGTGGTTGCGCGCACGATGCCTCGCGCAATCGCATATGAAGAGAGCGCGCGATACGCCGCGCGTGATTAATCGTAGGTATGATCATTAGCGGCCCATTGGGAGATATCTGGGGGACGATGACCTTACACGATGGCTGCAACGGTTTTACGATCCTCCACCACCACCACCTCCTCCTTCTTCTCCTCCCCCTCTTCCTCCTTCTTCTCCTCTTCCTCTCATCGCCCACCAGACCGACCCGGATTAATTACGGGATATCATAAATCAGGTTCACTCTGGCACTGATCAGACTCTCTCCGTTACCGATCGAAATTATTCGATTAGGCTGAACCTACGCGATGGACGTGCCGTCATAGTCGCGCTAACGATATCCAATCTCCGCGCGTGGCCGCGCGTCGACGTGTTAGTTAGCCGATGCTTGTACACCGATATTGATTAACGTTAAGCGCTACACTCGTAAATCATGCTATCACGTCGAGATCTAGAAAACGAGTTAAAATTCAGAATTAGGTAATATTTCTTTCTCTCTCTCCTCTCTCTCTCTCTCTCTCTCTCTTTCTCTCTCTCTTTCTCTTTTTTTTGCGCCGTAAGTGTTTGGATGACATTATAAGGTGTCATTAATCTTCCGTGACTTTTTATACATGAATAAACATGCTCGTGCTCTCTCTCTCTCTCTCTCTCTCTCTCTCTCTCTCTCTCTCCCCCTCTCACACAAAGATATATTTCTAAATTTAAACGCGCGGCAAGATCATTTTTATAATTGCGGTGTCAAAATTATTATTCTACGTTGTTGTTGACGTGATATTCAACAATCCGCTCGCTCAGATCCGTCGCGGATCGTGACGCGGAAACGCGACGTTATTCATAATGTTCTCGAAGGAAAGAATGACTTGAAACGCCATTAGAGCTCTTAAGAGGTTCTCTCCGGTCTTATCTCGACGCTGCTTCGTTCCGGGAGAGACATCGGGCTTCCAACCTCGACTCGTGCTTGTACACGAACGTCTGTGTTAACGTCGGCACACAGTAGTAGCACGCTCATGATAAACACGTGAAACGCACGGCGATCCTGTCGCACAAGGCGTTTTACGCTTATCAACGAAAATCAATGACGCGACTCAGACCGAGCGTTTCACGCGTCAGCAGCGATCGAGTTCTCGAACTGGGTCGCTTTAGAAGTAAAGTGTTGGCGGACATCTAGATCGAGTTCCGCGCCTCTTCCTTCTTCGTTGGATTTTCATAATTTATCGTTCGAGAGCCACTCGACGTGTTCGACTTGCGCTTTTTTTTTCTTTTTTTCTTTACTGATTGAGAGCCAGTTTAATTTATTGAAACTACTGTTCCGAGTACATATTCGTGGATTTCTATTTTTAGCCGCGTCAAGTTCTAATATTGCTGTAAGAATCTTGCGTTGAGAGTATTATCTTTTCGATCGCTTTATGCAAATAGCTCGTTTGAGTGTTGGATCGCAATAAATAGGAAATATGTTAATATACTAATATCACATTCAGTTAATGCAAAAGTATCGTTTCTCCAAAACAGATGAAAGAGTCTACAGACCGCGTTTGATTGTGAAATAGAAATCATCGTAAAAAAAAAAATCTCTCATAGAAAATCGATACCTCCGTCGAGCGCTTCTAGAGTTTTTAAACTTGTGAGTGATTGTGGAGAGCGGGGTAGGAGAAAAATTGGAAAGGGGCCGTAAATTCACGCGCGCGTATGGACCCGCATGCCGCGGCGCGGAGTTCGGTAAGCGAGTTACACATAGACGTGACTTTTGGTGTTCGACGTCGTGCGTCGTGACGGCAATGCTCGACACTCCGTTGAAACGGGCACTTAAATCGTCATAACTCTGCCGGTTCCCAGAAGTAACGTTTATTTTCTCGGCGCGGAGGTCTATAAATATTTTCCGGATATCTCCTTCTCGAGTAGGTTGCCCTCACCGCGCCCGGACGGTTTCACCGCCGAAAGACCCGCCCGATAAATATACATTTCTCCAAATGCAAAGACATGCCCTCGCCCCCTCGTCCCCCCCCTCCCCGTCCTTTTATCGGGGCTTATCGCGGAGCGCATTTCTTCCCGCAGTCGATCATTTCTTTCGCGCACGAGATTCGATTCTATTTTTTCGACCTAACAGTACGTGCGCGCGCACGGTTCCACACACGGTCTTCAGAAAGTGCGCGCGTTCGCATGAATCGCGCTTCTCTCAAAAACGCCTGAGGTGCGTCTTTGTACGAATACTGTGTCGACGTTGTTGGAAAAAAAAACTCTTTGCACGTCAGTTCTTATCCGACAAACATTGGAGGTTTATAAAACGCGCGTCGCGATTCTTCGGCGCTTCGAAGCTTCGCGCGATTCCCCGACAACAATGTGTTCCTTATTCGAGCGGCCGTATCTCGTTTTACCGGGGACTCCGTGTATCCGAGCCAGGGGTCACTGGCATAGGCCAATATTTGAGGGATTTTACGCGAGTGTGAGATTCCAGCTTCGAGAAACGGGAACAGAGAACGTCTCTGTTTTCGCTACGGCCTGATCATCGCGCCCGACCATCGATCGCGCGTTCGACGAAACTTACGAAATACACGTCTCGCCGCTCCGACGGACGTAAGAAAAAAAGAAGAAGAAGAAGAAAAAAAAACTAAGTTAACGAGAAGGGAAACAGTCGCGCGATTCTCTTCCGAGTGGAAGATTTTAGAACGCGCGAAAAGACGCGGGAATAAATCGCGCGATTTTCTGAAATAACTCGCGCGCCACTTGTTGATGACACGTTTGTGAGAATTCTTCGTTAGGATATAATATTTTTAAGACCTTCTCCAAGAATGTCTTCTCTGAGAAATTGTTTCGCACGGATATACAGTTTAAGGATAATTTTAATCTACGCAACCTCTGTCGTTTGTCCGCGAAACAACTGACTCAGCGTTTTCTGAATCAGCGAATTATTTGGAAAACTGCATGGGATTTGTGCCAGGAAACAACACGCGAAGATAGACGCGAGAGAGACGGGCAAGAATGATAGATTCTCGCGAGACTATAATTATCTCGTCAAAATAATCAACCATCAATATCGTCTTATTGATAGACGTGAAAATAAAAAATAAAAAAAAAAATAAAAACAAGAAAAGAAAAACCTCCACAAACGCGCCTTGCATCATCTCGAAATGTAATAAAAGGGGAACGAGTTTATTTTCGAAGCGCGATCGATAGCGAACGAAAACGGGGGGTGATCGTCTTTGAAGTATCGGGAGTGAGAGGAGCGGCTCTGTTCCAATTATCTAAACACGGATGTTTCGGCGCGATAGAGGCCTGCGTTTAATCAGAGACCATCGTAAACCGTGCGCTTATTTCGCCCTCGGCGTCGTGTATGTATTGCACGCTTTATTCTTCCTCGAACAGCAGCGAATCGGTAATGCCGTATAATCTCTCTCCTTGTCTCTCTCTCTTTCTCTGGTTCTGGCGACTTAATCATCCGATTTCCGCATGTACAAAGTTCAAACACAGCGCTCATTTCGCGCTGAACGATTGCTCTAATGTTTTTTTTTTTTTTCGCAGAAAGGAAACTCGCGACGCGAGAAAGATTTACGACGCGCGATAATTAATAAATCGAGAAATTAAAAAGAAATCGATGTAAAATTAAAAAAAAAAAACAACAAATGTTGTTTCCTCGTTCAATGCAATTACGTGACATCAAAGTTGCGAAAGCAAATCAACGTTTTAACTTGTTTCTGGAGAGATTACACTGACTTTATAATAAGTTACAGTTTTTGCGCGCATTATACAGAGAAGCGTGGACTTGAGCAAGAGTGCGTTTATTCCGCGTTTATTGACGCAGACGTGTCTCGCAGTTGCTAGAACGCCGATATTACAGAAATAATTGCAAAGTCGATACGCCGGTTCTATACATAGCCGATAATAGAGCACGCGCGTGTTATGGCGACGTCGCGACTAAATCGAGCGGCGCGTCGCGACGCGCGAGAAGCGATCGTGCGCGCAAAACACCCGCTTTCGACAAAACGACGCGGGCTCGTGTCGGGCCCGTCCATCGTGTCTGAGTGCTTTGTACGCTCGATCTCGAATAATGCCGGGTTATTAATTATCTGCCAGCGAGAGCCCTTCCGTCTACTGACGGCGGGATCCGCGGCCCTTCGTATCCACCTTAAGCTCGCATCGTCGCCGGTAGTCACGTCAGATTTCCCGGCGACCAGATCCCGCTCATACTCGTTAATTAATTCCCGGATCGCAATCAAAACACTCCCCTTCCGAGCTCTCTCTCGTCGTCATCTCCCGCGCCGCTCCCGGCAGCCATTCCGACTTCCAACCAGTCAACCCTCATCCATCCGCCAGTGACGTGCGACAACGGCCGAGTCACATTTCCTCATCCTACGCTTTTCCTCGAACGCGTATAACGCGTGTCGAAATTATTTGATAAATATTTGCTGGTAAAACATTAGCCGTGTCTCTCTTATCCGCTCGCGAGACCGTTTTAATGCCTATTGTATATTTACTTGTATCGGGATATGAACACGCACACGTGATACGTACCTCGACGATCCGATAAGCTCGCCTGCGCGCCGCTTTGAATATGAATAAGACTTAACGCTTCGCTCCTTTTGCTTGTATTGTGTATATACTTTGTACGCGAGCGTATGTTGCGAATCTATGTGTGTGTGTGTGTGTGTGTGCGTGTGTGTGTTTGGCATGTAAACAACAGTTTATGATAATCTCGGATAATGAATGTTTTTACACAATGTCTGTTTTTTCGTAATTTATCTGCTTAAATTACGCCTACGCATAATTACGCGATATGCTCGAAACACTCAATGCTGCTTTTGCACAGATGACTCGATAGCCTAATTGGCTATCCTTCGGATAATAATGGGTCTATTATTTTTCCCGCCGATGCGCCGCAATGTGAAGCTGCACAACCCCATATGCCCCCGTGAAACTCGCGACGAAATCAATTCGTTCCGCCCGATTCGTTATATCGCGGATTCACAATAACGTCGAGGGAGGCAGAAAGAACGAAAGAAAAGAAAAAAAAAACAATTGGAGAAAGAGAGGGTGCGTTTAGCTACGGCCCTGGCGTGAAAACCGCCCTCGCTCTGGGCGACGTGCCGTGCGAGGGCGAGTCGAACCCTTTTACATCATCCTCATAGACCATGCATCCGCCCCGACTCGTGCGTGCGCCATTCACTTAGGGTAAAATCCACCGATGCACGGCATCCTGTTTTTTCTTCCATTTCCTACCGCCTAGAGAAACGCGATGCATATCGAGGAGAGGACGCGATTCTCCCCTCTCACGCGAACAAGCATTCAAAATCTGGAGATGGTTCTAATACACGGCACCATCACACGATTCTCCCGTTTCTCCCGTTTCTCATCACACACATCTGTGAAGAGTAATTTAAAATTGTAGACACACGAAATGTCAACCCGAAGAAACATAGCTCGGTCCCTACGTGCCGAGCTCTGAACAGGATTGTTTTTGTTTTTATATTTATTTATTTGCGTGACGGAAAAGCGGGAGAGATTTTAAAATAGAGAGATTCTATCCTAATAAATATACACACACACACACGCACACACGCACACATATATATATATATATATGAGGTTACTACGTTTCTATAGAGTAGAGTATCTTTCGGGGTGCAATTGAAAATCGAAACGTCTTTCACGGATTAAACGGCTCATAATTCTTGGCGAATAAAGATTTCTTTCGAGGTCACTCGGGCGAACACAAAGTGTATACGTTTATCGTTCGAAAGTACGACGATTTAAACAGAGAGGAAGTACCTTCTTAGGAGGGGAGAGAGAAAGAG
This sequence comes from Pseudomyrmex gracilis, assembly GCF_002006095.1. NCBI lineage: Eukaryota > Metazoa > Arthropoda > Insecta > Hymenoptera > Formicidae > Pseudomyrmex > Pseudomyrmex gracilis. Next base: position 441,873 of record NW_018020589.1, on the reverse strand, counting down.
AGAGAGAGAGAGAAGAAAAGTAAATTCTCTTCCAAAAGCCGAAACGCATTAAAGTTTCGCGACGGACGATAAATCAGGCCGCGATGGACGCGCTCCATTTTGGAGAACGGACAAATAAACAACTGACCTCGTTCACCATAGTAACACCCTTATGTTGCTGGCGTGTCCCTTGCGACCGGCCAGCAAAACGCCAAGGGAGACAGAGGGAAGTAGAGAGAAAGAGAGAGAGAGAGAGATAGAATTAAAATAGGGCGTAAATCAATGACAGGCCGACATTAAAGAGTAAAACAGGATGGCGCGATAATATTTTTACGACCGACCGAGAATCGTGAGAATGCAGTTGCGTTTTGTGAAACCGGGACGCGTTTTTAATGCACTTTTTCCAGAGGATATTAAACGCCGGAATTAATCGGGAAAGATTTGTAATTTTCTTTCTCTAATTTTCACATCATTTTGGTGAATTCTTTTTTTTGCTTTTAATTGAACGGAAACTGTTTCGAATGATAAAGGGTTGACATTTAAAACTCTCTCTCGCTCTTTCTCTCTCTCGCTTTCTCTCAAATCGAGCCTCAATCTCGTATACAAGAGAAATTCAATGGCACGAGGCCAGCGCATAGGATGGAGCAGCTTTAATTCTGACCCTTTCATTTCGCGTCCCTTCGAGGGGGTCACTGGGCTATTTTCGCAACTCTTGCTCGCCAATCTCGTCTATTCATAATCGAAAGGGGACGCGCGGATCCTTGGGGCTTTTAGCTTAGGACAGAGAAACAATCGCGACAAATTATCCCTCTCGACGATTTGTCTTAAACCTCCGTGAAATCCTTTAAAAAGAGAATCGCAGTGGAACTGTCTTTACGCGCGTAATTGAATCGCTTATTTCGAAAAGAGAGAGAGGTCGCGAGCCTCGAGAAGTTAATTTTGCAGGAGACGCGGAAAACTCTCGTGAAAGAGAGAGAGAGAGAGAGAGAGAGAGAGAAAAGGGCAGGTTTTTATATATATTTTAGTTACAAAACTTCAGCGAGATTATTCATCAAAGTCTCCCCATAACTTAGTAACACGATAAATATAGTTGGATTAATTAACGTAAATTTCTAGAAAAGATTGCTCGATTTTTCTTAAAAAGAAAAATAATCGCGGTAAATAAATCTCGTAAAAAATATACATCCTCCCATCTCCTTTGGCCAAGAAAGAAGCGGAGAAATTAGTACATGTCTCGACTTATCCAACGCGATATTTTGTAAAGAGAGATTTAGTTTCGCATCTGTCACACCTCGCGCGCGCGCGCGCGCGCGTGTGTGTGCGTATTTTGCAAGCGTCGCGAATAACTCGGTGATACATTACGAGCGAGTCGCGAAAATGTTGCATCGGGAGAAATACATCCGAAGACACAAACTGCGAGGCTGCGAGATCGGTTACATTGCGTGGGTGCAAGGTGCTTGCGTGCAACAAAGTCGTGAGTTTCTGCGAAAGGCATTACGACTGACCGACTAACAGTACCTCCTGTGCGTCCCTCCTCTCTCCTCTTCGTATTATGTCTGGAATATCGGCGCGTTAAGAGTTCGCTCATAGTGTCGGCGGTGGTTACCTGCGGTAACATCATCGGCTGTCGGATCGGTAATGTCGCGCATAAATATCGCGAGCCATCGACATAAACACCGCGGCGTGTTCCTCTCACTCCGAAGCCGACAAGAAGCTGATAACGTCTAGATTCATTGCCGATCGTCACGGCAGCAGAGTCGTTTCGCGACTCGCAACCGCAGAATTACTATTTATTGCGATCACTTAACGGGACATTGCATATTTTGTTTTCTTCTATATCTAATCTAATTTTGATTTAAAAAAAAGAAACAAAAAAAAATTAATTACGACGTATTTTGAACGGGCTCAAGAGTAATCTCGGCATCTTTTTGCCTTGATTGACGATCGACAGCTCGGATGTTGTCATTTTGGTTCGAGAATTCGTGTAGCCGCGGGAAGCTTCTTGATATACACAGTTTGTCCGGAAAGTTCCCGGACTGATTTTTTCTAGCGCGGGTAAGCGGCGCTATCGAGCGGTCAACGCTGGAACTACTTAGTAT
>NW_018020589.1:423551-434700 GCF_002006095.1 Pseudomyrmex gracilis | reverse complement strand
ACTCTTGGTAAATTTACTACTCGAACCCAGGCACTATGTACGAAAACGTGGAATGTACTGAGATAGAGAGAGAGAGAGAGAGAGAGAGAGAGAGATTGTGTCGCTACGATACGCACACGAGATCGGCCAATAATAGACGTGCCTTATCGTTGTGTGGCGTCCGGATATTACAAGCACCACCAAAACGGGTCCCCAGCCGTATATCAACCCGCTCCGGTCCCCCGCTTTCTACCAACCCCTCGCTCGTGCGTGTTTTCCTCCCACCCCTTTTGGTCAGCTTCGGAGTTTTCTCGTCTTTTCATCGCGGTAGATCGTTTTCGCGGCAAAACATCCATAAAACTGGTCCCTTTAGAACGATACGGTACGGAGGTCCCTCGTTTTCAGACCGCTTTGGCGCCGCTCGCCCCCTCTTTCCCCTCGTTCGCTTCTTTCTCTCACCCCCTCTCGGAGAGTCAAGCGCGCCAGTTGGTCTGCGCGCGTTTACGCGCGATTTTAAGAGACAAAAAAAAAAAAAAAAAAAAAAAAAAAAGAATTACCGCGTCGTCTTGGGAGCGATCGGACATCCGAGCGAGCAACTTTGTTCTCCTCGGGTTATAAGCCGAGTACATTCGATATGCCGCTGGTTTGTGCAACCAGCCTGCGCGAAATCGAAGCCGCAACGACGACGAAAATGCCAGCGGCAGAGGCTAATGCCCGACGGTCAAATTAATGAGTTCAATTTATTCGGAAAAAAATTTTAAATTAAAAAAGTTTAAATAAGAGGGTAATATTCGGGAGCGTAATACCTGGTTGGCAGTTTTAATATGTAAAGCTCATATACTGCGCTGTGTAATTATTCTAAAAGTTGCACGAAGCAACATTGCGGAGAGAAATAAAGAACTTAACAGAAGTCTACGTGTTTAATTTTCACGCGCGCACACTACGGGAGTAATTCCTGTTTCAATTGCTCAAACATTATAGTTATGTAAAAAATAAAATAAAAAACAAAAAGAGAAAAAAACTATCAGCATCACAGACTGATCCGTCGCGTCAATGGCCGGACAGATTCTTGGCTCCTGGATTGGATCTCGTCACAGCTTTTACGCGCTGAGAATTTTTCCGGCGACCCCAGGTGTGTCTGGTCTGGCCTAGTGGAGCGTGTTCCCGCTGGCAGAACCCACAGAGGATCCTCGACGAGTAATTATTGTCCACCTCAACCGGACGGTTTGATCTCCGCGCGACCGTGTCAGCGGATCAATCGGGCGCGATCGTCCGTCCGCAACGGCACGATTGCGCGATGCGAATCGGTTCGATTTGTCTCGACGTTCGATCGGGAGACGTTTCGGAACGCGTTAGTTTCTAAAAATCGCGAGCCGTTCCTCTCCCGTCGCGCGACGACAAAAATTTGCCCGGGCTGACCTCCATTCTGCACACGGCGATATCACACTTCACGATCGGCTTGGCAATATCGTGTAAGCCGTGCACCATCGCTCGTCCACCCGCGCGCGCCCTATCACGGCGCAGCTATTTTGCGGTCGCACGATTACCGTGACGACCGGTGACTACCGTGCGACTCGCGAGAGAGCACCGAACCTGTCGCGAGTTGTTGTCCGTCGAACAATTGACGGAAACAGCATTTTAACTTTGTTCTCGGCGCGTCGCAAAGAAAGAAAAAGAGGCAGTAAAGGCGCCGGAAGCGTGAAATAATAAACTAATCGATTTGTTATTTCACGCAGTTCTCTGACACGAAACTCGTTATTTCAATCACAAAACATCGAAATAAGAGTTTTAGAAGTCGAGATTGAAGATGTCGATGCGCGAAATAATAAATAAATACATGTGATAGGGAGTGAGAAGGGGATATATGTAATGTCACACTGAACATCAAAAATATTTATTTGATATTTTTGTAAAAACTAATTACACGCTAACGAGAACATTTGTCTATTAAAACCAAGTCTCTTGTATGTATGTGCGTCGGGTAAAAGTTCTGATGTTCAACCGCTTCATCATCGCTCGTTTATTCACATTTACAAATGTTGCATTCGTCCCTTTCGCATCCCCTACGCGTATCAGCTACGCAATAATTACGAAATTAAAATAGTAGATAATAATGAGCAAAACAAATATTGACGCTCTCTTCGCGTTATCGTGGGAGTATTGCGCTGCAAAAGAATCTGAGTCCTGCGACACACAGACCGAGATATTGCGGTTCATAATGCGCGATACGGGAGCGTGTTGCAACACGCTCGCGCGCGATAATCGGACGGAGGGAGAAACAAATTGGAGAGGACGGAATTAAAATGGCGCGCGGAGATAACGCTCCGTCGTCGTCGTCGTCGTCGTCGTTGTCGTCGTCGTCGCGAAGCGTTGAGGATGACCGATGACTTTAATATCGCTCGCATGAGTAAGAAGATTGTAAGCTAAGCTGCTAAGCGGAGAGAACGAGAGAGAGAGAGAGAGAGAGAGAGAGAGAGAGAGAGAGAGGAAGAAAATGAGATAAAGACTTGGAGAGTTGCGCGTTGTGGTCGCAAAATAATTAAATTTCTAAACTTTTACGACAATTGAAACGCATTCCGACGGGCTAACGTCCTGCTCGCGTGGTCGTCGTTCCAATTTACTTCGAGAATTTCAGCAATTAAAGGGCTTCTCCCTCTCTCTCTCTCTCTCTCTCTCTCTCTCTCTCTCTCTCTCTCTCTCGTTCTCCCTTCGTTTTTCGCTGCCGCCATTTTGTCCACAAGTGGTAATTCTGCACAATCCACATTTATTGCGCGACCACGCGGTACTTGTCCGCAATTTCGACCTTTCCGTATATATTTCTCTCCGATCCCCTCTTTCCTTCTCTGTGTGTATCTCGAAATTACACATGTCCCTGATGCACGATCGGACCGTAAAAATTACCGACCCAAAGTTCCCATCCCATGGAATTAAAATTACCTATTTCCAATTTTTCGGAGAGAAATTATCTAGAAGGTATATATTTATACTGTTGCGTATCGGCTAATTATTTGTTGCAGATGTAGTTATTCTCAATGTGTGTATTTGTTTTTTTTTTTTTTTTTTTTTTTTTTTTTTGTCAAGAATTTCCGTAGCCACCGCAGATAGAAGGAGAGAGAAAGAGAGAATATCTCTCGCATTACACAAAATCTCTTTCCAGTTATTCGCTCGTGGCATTTGTTCCACGCGGCTTAGCATGTTATTAGCCCTTCAAAACACACCACTATATAATCTTCGCGCGTACTGAACATTTCCTGCCGGGTCAAATACACACATCAGAACGCGTAATAGTTGCGTGTCCCGAATAAAATGATTTCGCCGTATCGCGCCTCGAGATCGAGAAGTAGCGTATTAAATCCGCCGCGCGCCCCCGTTTTCACCGCGGGCCCGAATTACAATTTGTACCGAAGCCCGTAGGAGAGATGTCTTATCGGCTTCCGGCACTCTGACTCAGAGCCACGTCCACGACTGTGTAAATGGAAATGAGAACAGGCGCGACTTCCGCGATAAAGCATGCGAGCTGCCGAACCGACGCTGACCGTGCATTCCGACGCGACTTATAAAACTCGAGTATATATAAGCTCGCGAGCATTGCGAGCCCAGTGGCCCGGTCTCGCATGCCTGATTTTTCATTCGAAGTCCTTGCGTGCGAATTACGGCTTCCGCGAATTGTACTTTAAAGTATACGTCCGAGTTTAATATCTCACGGTCGTCGCGTCGTGTTGACAATTGCGGGAATTTGTGTCAAGTTCGGGAATCGGCAATTAAAACAATTGATCGAACAAAAAAACAAAAGTTCGTTGAATTTTGTCTCATTTGAGATAAAGATCCGGTGACAAATGAGCGGAAAAAAAAAAAAACAGGTTTTCTTATCGGTCATTATTATGCGTGTAATCTCAAGGACTTAATGTGACAAAATTCATTTAACTCGAACACCGACATTCGTCGATGTTATCTCGCTGTCGAAACGACCGCCATTTATCTCGACGTGTCTTGTAATATCTGTGGCTCTGGGTCAGTCTTTCGTGTCGCAGCATTCTCTCGTTTTCCACACGTTTCCACACACGGGGGCCACAGCAGTCGACGAGGGAGGCGGTGAAAGAGAGGGAGAGAGAGAGAGAAAGAGCGAAAACCACGCGCGCGGTCGTAGATCGTCACTCTCCGAAATGCTCGGAATAGCGAGGGGCTGATTCGGCGTGCCTTGGATAATGCCACGGTCGACCGGGGCGGATCTTCGTGTACATATCGCATAATTACGACGGGCAACGTAATTTATTAAAAGAGACGCCGAGTTATAACGGCGCGACGCGTCTCCCTCGTCGCTCGGTCGCTCTCACTTTCTTCTCACGGAAGCGGCGAACGAGTTTGCGCGATCGAGTTTGCTCTTGCCATTTAATCGAGGCGTTGCGGCGATGTCGCAATTGCTCGCCGCGGCAATCAGAGTGCAGGCGTGCGGATGCGCTTCGTCATGCGTAAAGCCCATGAAAGTATCGCGAATCGACTTCGCCCAACGAATTCGAACGTAATTGCAACATTCGATATATAACGCTCGTAGAGATACTATATATTTGAGATACTTCATTTCTATTTTAATGATATTTTATTAGCGTTCCGACAACAAGTATCGACGGAATGGTTGCACACGTTTCAGTTTAATGTCAATTATCGAATACTACGAGTGTATATAAATAGATACGTGACGTTATTTTTCAATATAAGAACGTAAAGTGTATCGATATTTTTCGCTCGATGCAACAGTCGTAGCGAGAGGGAAAGAGTCGGCTTTCTCGAGCAAGAGTGACCGAGGTCCCGATCGGCCGACGAGGCTGAAAGAGAGGGGCCACGGGGAAAGGGGAGCAAAACGCGCAAAACAATAAGAGAGGTTTCGGAGGGACGGAGCGAGAGGCTGGTATACAACACGATGGTCGTGACTGTAGGCGGGAAAGAGAAGCAAACAGAGAGGACGAGAGCAATAGAGAGAAAAACAAAAAGAGAAAGAGAACACGGGGAGAGGGAGGAGGGCTACAATAGCCACGGAGGACGGAAAATGAGATAGACGAGAACGGGAAAGTAAGAGCGAGAGTGACGGACGGATAGAGCAACATCGGGGGGAAGAAGGGTAACAAATGGCGAGGGGAAGGTCGATAAGCCAGAGAAGGACGGAGTGACGAGGGTCGAGGGCGAGAGAGAAAAAGACAGTGAGAGACAGAGAGAGAGAAAAAGAGAGAGAGAGAGAGAGAGAGAGAGAGAGAGAGAGAGAGAGACGGAAGGACTCGCGGAGTCCTGACCAAACTCACCGGAGCAGATCTCCGCCGCAACCTGACTAACTCCGGGTTGAATCCACCCACCCGTGCAGTCGACCTGTCCTGTTTGCCGGTTAACTTGGCCGCCGTATTAGCTGGATGAACTCGGAGTTCATCTTCGTTCTTTTTTTTTTTTTTTCCTCCCTTTTCCTGCCTTTCCGCGCCGCACACCGCGCACCAGGCTTCCCCACGCTTCTGGTGCATCCGATTGCGTTAACTCGACGCGGATACGAAGCACCGCATAGATGTGTGCGACGATGATTTTCTGTTTTCTGCTTTCCACTTCGCGCGTCGGAATTTCACGAGCGGCTACACGCTAGCTTGTATCCCAGAGACTTCGTGTTTCTTAATTTGCGCACGGGTCGTTGATAATTTATGGAACGCGTATTTGTATACATATACATATATATGCGTATATTTTCCCTTTCCCATAAAAGTCGCAACGCGTTAAAGTGATTTCGCATTTATTCTGCAGTTACTCGTTACTTTCATCATTTTCGTAATCTCGACAGTTTTTCACTCATAAAGCATAAGTCATCGTCTGAATGTGTATACGTCTTTTTAATTTAATTTAATTTAATTTAATTTATTTATCTAGTTAGTTCTACGAACGAAAAGGAAAATGTGTTTATCGAAATATTATTTGATGTGGATTTAATTTGAACAATAAATCGACAAACAAAAAAACGTCAAACAACAGAAACGTTTGACGACGAGAACGGTGTTTGTGTGTTTAAGTCTATTAGCTGGTCGAGATTATTGACTATCAAGAGTGTTGTAACATCAAGAGTTAATCCTCTCTTTCTCCCTCTCTTTCTCCCTCTCTCTCTCTCTCTCTCTCTCTCTCTCTCTTTATTGTCAATATTTTAGAAATATCATGTACTCTTGATATATCTCTCGAGATATAACAAAAAAACAGACTCTTATAACATATTTACTTCTAGTCGGCCGAGTTCAATAAGCGTGCCATAAAGTGTTCCGCGCGAAGGGAACATTACTGTTCGTCGAAAATAACGAAACGGTTCATGAAAATCCGAGAAAAAGAGAGAGTGAAAAAATGAGAGAGAGAGAAAGAGAGAGAGAGAGATAGATGTGAAAAGAAAAAACCGGAGATGAGAAAGAGAAAAGTATCGGCGCCGCGGCACCGATTTCCCCGCTTGATCCGTCGCAAACACGATTATCAACGGCGCGCAAACATTTGTCAACCGCCATCGAGCAAACACTCCCGGGGACAAATATTTATCCCGTTATCGTCTCCAGATAGATGAAGCAGAACGATAGAGAGAGAGAGAGAGAGAGCGAGCCGAGGCGGCGTGCCGCGGCGGCCCCGACCGATCGCGTTCACCGGGCGACATCGGGGGATCACGCGGATGGCTGGACACAACCGCGCGCCATCGCCATCGCCATCGCCGTCGACGTTGATTCCCGCGGCATGATTCCGGTTACCGCGTTACCTAGTCGTGCTCTCTCTCCGCGATGGTTTAAGGTTATCTCCCCGGTGGAGCGGGCCCAGTTTTACGAGCCCCGGAGTTGTGCGCTCTTCGTGTCCGTGGATACATCCCGGAGTAGCACACTCTTGAAGCGTAGAAGCTCGTTCTGTTCTTCTTCGTCATGCTCGAACGAGCGTTTTCTGTCCTTGTCCGCCTCCTTCTGCCGCCGCGCGCTTCTCCTTCCCGCATCCTTCTTCTGGCCAGCGTTTTCTGCATCTTCGGATCCTCCGTATATATGTGTATATATATATATATATATATATATATATATACACACCTTGTGTTTCTCTCTTCTCTTAGTCGCTCTCCTCGCGTTCGTCCTTAAAGTGAGCGAGCGAGTTTCCTCTCTCGTTCGCTCAAACGCTTACCTCGGCTTGCACTTACCTCGGTCTTTCCCTCCCACTCTCGGCCATCTCGAAGAGATCCGATCTGTCGGCCGTCCTGACCGCCGATCGTGATCGCCAGGCTTGTAATTACATCGTAATTTATGCGTGTTACGGTGCGCAGCCAGCCTGGCCAGTGGGCCTCCAACTTGGGCCCCCGCCGCACCCCGCCGTTCTGGCGAGTCTCCCTCTCACTTCCTCGCTCTGTTTCTCTTTTCCTCTCTCTCTCTCTCTCTCTCTCTCTCTCTCTCTCTCTCTCTCTCTCGTTTGCACGTTCTCTTTCTCTCTCTTTCTCTGGAGGATGTGAATTTAAATGCCAGGCTGCGTTTCGACGATTGATTCTCCGACCGCGCCGACAATCACGGATAGGTGTGTTTCGCCATGCGAAACATTCGTTTTTTTTTCTTCTCCCATCTTCGCGCGATGTTGTATCTCACCTTCAAATTAGACTCGGCGTGGACACCGAGTATTTTATAGTTTGTTTTGAAAAGGATTGCGCTCTTAAAATTGATTAAACGAGGAAAAAATACCGACGAAATTCTACGCGCGAGAAAAAAGGTGAAAGAAACAATAAAATGCTAAATGATAATTATCTCTTCACTGGAGATTTCTTCAAGTTTATTCTCCTAGAAAATTAAGCGACTTTGAAAAGTATCGGTTTCGATGTCGGTTGAGGCATTCGTCGTTAACGGTAGCCGTCCGGTAAATCTACGAGGCCCATTTACGCGCTGACGTGCCGACAGCCGAGACCGTCCACTTTAGGCGGAAAGTTTCATGCAAATTTGAGCGGAGAAGTCCCGCAGAAAAAAAAAAAAAAAAAGAGACGCGCTCCGTATCGCAGCAGGCGGCGGTGGGCTCCTGCCCACGCGATTTGCTCGGCCCGGGATTCGTCTACGAGAAAAGTTTCTTTTCGATATCGTGCGCTTTCGAAAAAAACATCGTTACCGACGAGCAGCGGACCGTAGTGGAGATTTCGCTCGGGGAGTAATTTTGACCCTCTTCTGAGTTTTATTCGCTCCGACTCGATCGGACGGTGTGCAAGGTAAATTGACTGGTTTTACGCAACGAGAGAGAAGCGCGCCGAAATCGCTTAACTAATGTCCACCGGGACGCGCCGTGCTCGAGCGAAAAAAAAAAAACCGAGACCGATTTCGGAAAGTTAAGAAACCGAGTCTGTCAAAAAAAAAAAACCAGTTTCTAACTAATGTCCAGCGGGACGTTGCGGTCTGAGAACGAAAAGATATTTCGGATGGTTACCACTGTGTGTGAGAAAAAACACAACACTATGCCCGAAATGCGTGAAATCAAAGTGAAATCAACTTCGTTGCACAATCTGGTACTTTTATAGAAAGTAGACGACAATGTAATTTATCAATTTTCATGGTTTCGATGTAAAACAGAGAAAAAAAAATTGAGAAGCGGAAGAATATTGTAACGCTGCTTCTCCGTTCAGCGATTCTTGCACAGTTTCGAGAAACCGACGCAATTCGATCTTCTGGTATTCGCGTTCCGTTCGTTCGTTCGTACGTTCGTTCGTTCGCGAAACTCCTCCGTCGAAGAGGGCGGACCCCGTGAGTTTATTCTGTGATTAAAAAGCTGACTCCGGGTTGTTTTCGCGAAGCGACGACCGTGGGGGGTAAAGAGGACAAGAACGTCGATGAAGGGAAAGCCGCGGAGGGTTGAAAGAGCGAGGGAGGAAGCGGAAGAGAAAGAGATACGAAGGTATAAACGAGATGCGGCAGAACGCGCACGAGCGAGAGAAAGAAAGCAAAAGAGAGAGAGAGAGAGAGAGAGAGAGAAAGAGAGGAAATGGTGTACACGAAGAGAGAAAAAGAAAGAGAGAAAGACGGAGAGTGGGGACCGGGTTGATGGGAAGCGGAGCGAAAGGCGGCGAGCTGGGATTATTGTGTATTCGGTGGGTATTACAATGGCGGGCCCCAGGCTTCAAATATATTAGTTAAAGGGGATGCACAGACTGAAAAAACAGATCCTAGGATAGACCGAGAGGTCGCCGCGAGTTGTTTGCGGTGTTTAGGCGGCGCGTAAGAAGAGAGAAGCGTCCCGCAATGTTTTGGAGCTGTAACAATTTTATTCGGAGAAAGTCCGAAGGCAACAAGGGCTCTTTTTTCACGGTTCACCTCGAAAATCTAGTCGAGCGTTTCGTAAATAAGCCGATTTGTAGAAATCCTGTGTATTCAGGAAGAATAAATTTCACAAAAAAAAAAAAATAATAATAAAATGTCCAAAAAAATCTGCTTATCGCAAAAGCGGATTTTATTATTTAAAATAATAATACGTTTGATATATATATATATATATATATATATATATATATATATATGAAAATCGCGATTGACAAATTAACTAGCGTGTTCGCCGAATCGGCGTATATAAAATATTCGAATCGCGCGAAGTCTGCAGTTATCCGTAATTTGCTAAGTAGCCAGAGAAAGAGAAGCAACGAGAGAAAAAAGAGAGAGAGAGAGAGAGAGAGAAAGAGATGGAAAACCCGCTGCTCGGTAAATCGACATAGGCAAAGATTACCCTTATTACAAGCTCCGCGTAATCAAGCGCATGCACCGTTTACACTACGAGGCTGGCCGCAAAGCGTATCGCAGAGGCACGTCCGTAACCGCCGCGGCGACGCATTCTCACGGAGCGAGATTATTCCGGAAGAGAGATGGCCCGAGCCGTCTCCTCTTCACCCGCGGGAGATCCATTTAACATCGAGAGGCGCTATGCATAGCGCGAACGACGTTGATCGTCCCGAGAAACCGGTGATTAGAGGGGGGAACTTCTCCCCTCCGTGGATTCACGACGTGTCCACTACTCCCGAGGGCCATCCGAGATTCTGCCCGCGGCTTAGCTACGGCGCGGTGACTCATGCAAATGAGCAGCGCGCGAATTGGAATATCGCGGGAAGCCGCGGGGGAGACGCAAAAAGAAAGAAAGACAAAAAAAAAACAAAAAAAAAAGAACGGCCACCGCACGACGGCCATTACTCGCGCCAGCTTCTGCGCGATTAATAGGCAGAGTAACAGCGCACCGTTATGCACATCGGAGCGAAGTAACATTTTCATAAAACAGCGTTGACGTACACAAACGTGTAATAACAGTCTTAATCGGGGAAAATATATTAATATATACATAAACACGAACACTTAATGAAAAATAAAGAAATTAAATAAATTTTCTAAGAATCTAAATGAGTTTTCCCGTAGAGTCGGAGTTAACGCGGATATTGGATGCAAAATAATAATAAATTATTTGCGTTAGAGTTAAATCAATTAATTTTGAAATATTGTATTAACATTTATTTTCTCTATCTCTTAGGGTTAAGTTAGGGTTACGTTATATTGTTAATGTAGTGATATATATATATACTCTGTACAATAACGATAATTTATAAGATTGTTAAAGCTAAATAGATTATATCTTGCGCTCTTGTGTGACAATATCCTCGCGGTGTTACTTTTCGTAACTACGGCGATACGGAAAGATCCTCGTCTGCTCGAGCGTGACATCGAGTTAGGTCCGTGCGAGTCAATTCTTCCCTGCTCATCCTCTTTTCCTCCCTTCGAACAGCGTAGCGTCCCATCCGAACCCCCTTGCTTATCTCTCGTCGTTCGTCGACGTGCCTCGTCGCGATCGACTTCTCGAAAGACCGCGAGAGCTCGTATTTCTGGTTTCTTTGATTTCCTGGATCCTCGAGGGGAATTCAGCGGCGGGGGGTTGCGAGAGAAAGAGGAACGGGAGGTAGAGGAAAAGGTGCTCTATACCAGATTGAAACTTTTCTCGGAATTGGATGTCAGATCGAGTGCGGAGCACGTCAGCTCCTTATCGTTCTACTCGCAGGCGCGTGTAGAATGTTTAACGACGGTTCGAGGACGGTTTCGAATTTCCGAAACTGGTCCGCGGAATCTTTCCGCCTTCTCGCCACGGCGCTCGGCTCGAAGAGAACGCGCGTTCCCCATGTCGCCACCCCCTTCCCCCCTCC